>NC_136706.1:23980720-24311616 GCF_947650265.1 Symphodus melops
ACAGTTACCTCCTTCACGTCGGCGTGTGACGTTAATACGTTTATTAACCGTAACGTAGAGCTTTCACACAGTTACTAAAGACGAGATGACATCCTTTAAAAGCCTCTGAATCATCGTCCATCCAACTGAACGAACAAAAACAAACCCGCGCTTGTTTCCCACCTCCTGACGCTCCTGAAGCCGGCTGCCGTCGCATGTGAATGACGTCACGACACGTCATGTTAAAAAAAACAACAACAACCAACAGCGGAGTTTTTGATTTATTTTATTTATTCAACAATGCAAACAAGAAAGAGAAAACTGTACAAATATTTAAGATGAAAAAGAAAACAGAAAATTTGACTTAATCTTCACCGGAAATAAAATAATACATTCCTTTAAACAAATAAAAGCCAGTCAGATAAAAGAGCAAGGACTTATTATATAAATTATATTTTAAAAGGAGCAGAAAAAGAGAAGTTGAGTTTTTGTCCATATATATCTACATGTATATGTGTACAGTATATGTGTCCAGTATATGAGTACAGTATATGAGTACAGTATATGAGTACAGTATATGTGTACAGTATATGAGTACAGTATATGAGTACAGTATATGTGTACAGTATATGAGTACAGTATATGTGTACAGTATATGAGTACAGTATATGAGTACAGTATATGAGTACAGTATATGTGTACAGTATATGAGTACAGTATATGAGTACAGTATATGTGTACAGTATATGAGTACAGTATATGTGTACAGTATATGAGTACAGTATATGAGTACAGTATATGAGTACAGTATATGTGTACAGTATATGTGTACAGTATATGTGTACAGTATATGAGTACAGTATATGTGTACAGTATATGAGTACAGTATATGAGATGTTTCTGGAGCTGCAGTATGAAACTTTATTAGAGTTTGAGTTAAAATAGCATCATTGAATTATTGCATGTCACTTACGGTCTTACATTAATTTGAATGTTCCTCTGCACAGTGTATGTTTAATGTTTGTTTTCTGCTGTTCTTCATTTATCTCCTGATTGAGTATTTCATCAGTGTAGTGCAGGTGTACAGAGTAAATCCACTTAGTGGACCCACTTCTGAAGAACTGCAAGCTTGTTGTCAAAGTCCCTGGACCTTTAGAAAGTCACACAAGCAGTGGAAGCATTTTAAATTTATAGCTTCAGTGTGTTAAGGAAAAAACTTTCTGTAAATGAAACACACACACACACACACACACACACACACACACACACACACACACACACACACACACACACACACACACACACACACACACACACTTCAGTCCTCCTGTTACATCATATGTTTCTTTTTAATTTAAATACTAACTTTAAAATATTTTAATTGACGCTGACGTCAGGCTCTTTATGAAGATGGATTTGAAGACCTATGACGTCAGAGGGAGTCCTTCCTCAGCGTCAGCTTCTTGATGAAGAGGAGACAGACTCTCGCGATAATTTAACTTTCTCCACTCTCTCTCTCTCTCTCTCTCTCGGTGTCTCTCTCTCTCTCTCTCTCTCTCTCTGTCTCTCTCTCTCTCTCTCTCTCTCTCTCATGTCTCTCTCTCTGTCCTCTCTCTCTCTCTCTCTCTCTCTCTCTCTCTCTGTCTCTCTCTCTGTCTCTCTCTCTCTCTCTCTCTCTCTCTCCGGTAAAGATGGCGGTGAACAGCATCCGAGCCCGGCCGAGCAGGAGCGCACGGATGAGAGGTGACGCACACACATTTCTGCTCTTTGGAAAGTTTAGAGACGGCATGACAACAGTGTGTGTGTGTGTGTGTGTGTGTGTGTGTGTGTGTGTGTGTGTGTGTGTGTGTGTGTGTGTGTGTGTCCTCCTTACATTGTGTTTGTGTGTGTGCTGTCAGGTCGGAATGAGAGCGGAGAGGAAGCTGTCCCTCTGGATCTAAACAGAGGTAAGCATCACTTTAACTCTGTGTGTGTGTGTGTGTGTGTGTGTGTGTGTGTGTGTGTGTGTGTGTGTGTGTGTGAGAGAGAGAGAGAGAGAGAGAGAGAGAGCTTGAACAGAGTTTCTCTTCGTACAAAACTTGAAAACTTTTATTTTGAAGGACTTCTGAAGATGTTATTGAGTTCGGTGTCCTCCGTCATGAAGTCTGTTTCACTGACATGTTTATAAATGAAGCATTTCTTCACTTTAATCTTATTAACACCCCCAACATCCAAATATGATCCTTCATACAAGAGGCACAACATCCCTCAAATGAATCATGAATGCAATCTGTGGTGATGAAGTGTAGCATCCTGCAGTATCTGGAGTGTCCACTAGAGGCTGGCTGCAGTACCTGGAGTGTCCACTAGAGGCTGGCTGCAGTTCCTGGAGTGTCCACTAGAGGCTGGCTGCAGTTCCTGGAGTGTCCACTAGAGGCTGGCTGCAGTTCCTGGAGTGTCCACTAGAGGCTGGCTGCAGCAGCACAGGAAGTCACATACACACCCATTCAAAGAGCCTGTTTTTACAGCAGACATGAACATGTTTGCAGCCTGCTTATTAGCTCATGTCTCCACATGAGATATGAGGCTGTTTGTTGAGATTGTAAAGATGCCTCTGTTTCATGTGTGTGAGGAGTTTGACCCGGTGAGGTCCAGTGCTGTGGGTACCAGTATTGACCCTCCTGTGTTTACAGTAATGTGCTGGTTGTTTGTGTTGGACACTGGTCAGAACCCTCACTGACTTCTCTCCGCTTGGTTTCAGATCCTGCAGAAAATCTCCTCGAAATCCTTCAGAATGTGGTGAAGCAGAAAGAAGTGTCCAACATGAGGAAGCTGGGACACCTCAACAACTTAGTCAAGGTGTGTGTGTGTGTGTGTGTGTGTGTGTGTGTTTACACAGTGTGTGCACCTGTGACAGACTCAAACAGAGGAAGCCCTCACTCCCCTGGGTGACCAGCTGCAGGCTCGGCCATAAGCTCCGCCTCCTCCATGTCGATCATGGGTCGGACTTTAAATCTTTTAAATGATGTGACGCTTCAGAGCTCGACACTGGCAGCCATCTTTTTTCCTGCACCTCTGGTTCCTGAAGTCAACTTCCTCGTTCAAACCCTCCGTTGACATTTCGCAAAAATCCCTTCATCAAGAGATTTAAGCCTGTAACCATGACAACCAGCCAACCCAATACTCCGACCCAATTTGACCCAATTTGGCGCATAAACATAAAGGCGTAAAAAAAAACAGAGACAAAGGTAAAAAGATTGTGGAACAACACCTCCCACAATGCATTGGGAAAGATCCAACTTCTGTCGTTGTTATCAAGTTTATAGCGTGTGTGTGTGTGTGTGTGTGTGTGTGTCCTCTCAGCTGCTCTGCAGTGCGGGTCTCTCAGAGAAGAAACTGGGCTTCACATACGAGGAGATCATCGTCTGGTCAGTGATTGGACGCCTCATTTCTTCTTCTTCTTCTGCTGCTGCTGCAGTGTTTATAATCCCGCTCTGATTAAACCCCTGGTCTCCTCAGTCTCCGGCTGGCGTTGTTGAACGAGGCCAAAGAGGTGCGAGCGGCCGGACTGCGAGCCCTGCGTCACCTGATCAGGGACAGCTGTGTGCTGGAGAAGGTGCTGAGGCTACAGGTGGACTACCTGATCGCCAGGTGAGCGTCGAGGTCACTGACAGAAAGAAAGTCTGCATCAGGCCGCTCTCCCTTGTTTCCCACAATGCAAAGCGCCGTGTCTCAGATGGACATGGCCGACGCCACTCCTTTCTAAGCTTCAGCAGCCGGCCGCCCCTCCAGCGTGTTTTACGTGTTTACGATGCTGTTTTATTTGTGATGGATGATAAAGAAGGCGAGTCGTGATCATCGTCTGTGATCCGTCTCAGGTGCATCGATATCCAGCAGAGCAACGAGGTGGAGAGAACGCAGGCGGTCCGACTGGCACGCAAGGTGAGCTCGCCTTCTGGTTACTGTGTCACCAACACACTGCATGTGTGTGACATCAGTGTGTGTGTGTGTGTGTGTGTGTGTGTGTGTGTGTCTCACAGATGATCAGTGTAAACGCTCAGCTCTTCCCCTCCTCTCTCACCAACGCTCTCATCGCCGTGGGCAACGACGGGCTGCATGAACGAGACCGCATGGTGCGAGTCTGCATTGCCATACTGTGTGAGCTGTGTGAGTAGACGCACACACACACACACACACACACACACACACACACACACACACACACACACAGTGGCAGGCTGACGTCAGCGCTCTGTGTGGCCTCTTTATTCTGCAGCCTTAAAGAACCCCGTTGTGGTGGTCCAGCGGGGAGGGCTCAGCACCATCCTGAGGAGCGTGACCGCCTGTCAGCTGATCCGGATCAACGAGGCCCTGATCACCACCGTCCTGCACCTCCTCAACCACCCTCACACCCGGCGCTACGTGCGCGCCGACGTGGAGCTGGAGGTACGGACCCTGAACTGCAGAGACGTCTCTCGCTCTGGGCTTTTTGTTGTTTCAGTAAAAACATGACTTTGTGTTCTTTTAGCAAATCCTGGCCCCGTACACGGACTTTCACTACAGACACAGTCCGGACTCCGTGCTGTTCAGGTGAGTCCTTACAGCCGGGTCAACATGAAACATAAATCCTGGATTATAAGTCACACCTCGGTCCCAGGTAACAAAGGTTCAAACGGTCCTCCTGTGTGCTGGTTTCCATCAAAGTCAGTGAGCGTGCAGCTCCTTTAGTACCGTCTGTGTCCACCAGGGGGAGTTTGTTATCCTGTAAGCTAGTCGAGCTCTCAGCCTTCGTTGATAGCTGTGAAGTTCAGACCCACAGAGAGAGTCTCGTCGTGGGTGGCGTTGGCGGACATGACAGAGCGCATGTCAGCATTGTATACCAGGTGGATTGTTTGCACAGGTAGTTAGGACACAGCGCTGTTTCTCTTTAAACCCCCCGATGATGAGAGAAGTCCATCCTCTCCGTCTTCTGCCTGCTCAAACAGGCCGTTTGGAGATGTTCCCTTCATGACATCACAAAGGGCAGTAGCCCCTCCCCCAGGTGGGTGACACTCCCACAGCTAGGTGTTTGTTCTGCCCTCTCACCGTAAACAATAGGACATGGAGTTAGAGTATTTGTAATGATCATGTTGTATGTGTGGTCTTCAGGGAGGACAGACAGGCTCATTTCACCGCCAGTAAGATGTCCATCGTCGCCTCATTTCGCTCCTGGTCAGGTAACAGCACTCATTCTGTTTGTTATAGATCTACGTAACACATGACTTCCTGCTGAGGGCGGACAAAGATGTGGCTGTGCTGTAAACTCAGACCCTGTTCTGTGTGTGTGTGCGTGTGTGTGTGTGTGTGTGTGTGTGTGTGTGTGTGTGTGTGTGTGTGTGTGTGTGTGTGTGTGTGTGTGTGTGTGTGTACCCGCAGGCATCATTAACCTGTGTAAGTCAGGCAGCTCTGGACTCCAGTCTCTGATTGGTTTACTGTGTATACCAAATATGGACGTAAGGGTAGGTCATCATGTCACAGTGGACACAACCTTCACACACAGCTGACAACATGGACGTGCTCGACTCCTCCTGTGTGCTCACTTCTTGTTTTTAATCACCACAACGTTTCTGCACACTTTAGAAAATTATCCTTCAAACACGTCACTGACGTCTGAACAAGCAGAAACCTCCGCTGTTAAAACATGAAGCTGAAGTGTAACATCCTGCAGTTCCTGGAGTGTCCACTAGAGGCTGGCTGCAGTACCTGGAGTGTCCACTAGAGGCTGGCTGCAGCAGCACAGGAAGTCACATACACACCCATTCAAACAGCCTGTTTTTACAGCAGACATGAACATGTTTACAGCCTGCTTCAAAAAACCAAATAGGTGTGATTAGCTCGTCTCCTTTTCCTGATATTTGAACTTCCTGTCTCTCCGTTTTGAACTTCCTGTCTCTCTGTTTTGGACTTCCTGTCTCTCTGTTTTGAACTTCCTGTCTCTCCGTTTTGGACTTCCTGTCTCTTTGTTTTGGACTTCCTGTCTCTCCATTTTGGACTTCCTGTCTCTCCGTTCTGAACTTCCTGTCTCTCCGTTTTGAACTTCCTGTCTCTCTGTTTTGAACTTCCTGTCTCTCCGTTTTGAACTTCCTGTCTTCCTGTCTCTCTGTTTTGGACTTCCTGTCTCTCTGTTTTGAACTTCCTGTCTCTCCGTTTTGAACTTCCTGTCTTCCTGTCTCTCCGTTTTGAACTTCCTGTCTCTCTGTTTTGAACTTCCTGTCTCTCCGTTTTGAACTTCCTGTCTTCCTGTCTTTCTGTTTTGGACTTCCTGTCTTCCTGTCTCTCCATTTTGAACTTCCTGTCTCTCTGTTTTGAACTTCCTGTCTCTCCGTTTTGAACTTCCTGTCTTCCTGTCTCTCTGTTTTGGACTTCCTGTCTCTCCGTTTTGGACTTCCTGTCTCTCCGTTTTGGACTTCCTGTCTCTCCGTTTTGAACTTCCTGTCTTCCTGTCTCTCTGTTTTGGACTTCCTGTCTCTCCATTTTGGACTTCCTGTCTCTTCGTTCTGAACTTCCTGTCTCTCCATTTTGGACTTCCTGTCTCTTCGTTCTGAACTTCCTGTCTCTTCGTTCTGAACTTCCTGTCTCTCCATTTTGGACTTCCTGTCTCTTCGTTCTGAACTTCCTGTCTCTCCGTTTTGAACTTCCTGTCTCTCCCTCTCTTAGAAAGCTCTGTTAGACGTTTTCTATGAAATCTTTCATCTCATCAAACCTGCTGTGACTGCAGACTTTAAAGAAGCTCTCATCAGTGTCGGTGAGTATGATGACATCACTCGGATCATCTCCTTATATGGACGTCAGGTACATGTGTTCCATCTCTGACCCGTTCAGACCCGGGCAGGTTTCAGGACAGCTGGAGGCTCACTGATGGATTTGTGGCTGCAGAGGCGAAAACACTTCTCCCCCATCGATCCTGCTCGAGGTAAAGCACTTCCTGCCTGTTCAACCTGTGAGGGGGGGGGGGCACGTGTATTATTTATTCATTTAAAATCTATGTACTCTATTTCTATGACATCGTTGGCTGAAAGTCTCTTTGAGGGCTTTGTTCTGTGTTTCAGGCCCGACCTGATGGATAACTACCTCGCTCTGGTTCTCTCCGCGTTTATCCACAGCGGACTGTTAGAGGTACAGAGTGTGTGTGTGTGTGTGTGTGTGTGTGTGTGTATGTGCGTGTGTGTGTGTGTGTGTGTTTGATTGTGCGTGTGTTTGTGTGTGTGTGTGTGTGTGTGCGTGTGTGTGTGTGTGTGTGTTTGATTGTGCGTGTGCTCTGTGCAGGGATTAATCGAGGTGATCACCAGCAGTGATGAGGTCCTGTCGGTCTGCTGCACCATCCTGCTGGGAGAGCTGCTCCACATGGTACCCCCCCTCCCCTCCTTAGACCCCGCCTCCCCTCCTTAGACCCCGCCTCCCCTCCTTAGACCCCGCCTCTCTTTACATCGTGTTCATAATCTGAGTCCCGGCTCTGTCCTGTCGCAGGCCAACGCCCTCCTCCCTCACAGTCACAGCCACCACCTGCACTGCCTGCCCTCCCTCATCAACATGGCGGCCTCCTTCGACGTCACACCTGAGAAGAGACTGTGAGTACCTGACCCTGGTCAGAGCCTGAACCTGGACAGAGCTCACCACATACGGCGTTTCCCTTTCAGACGCGCCACCGCCGCCGTGAAGCACCTGAAGTGTTTCCACGAGGAGAAGAAGAGAGGAGTCAGACCGGACAGTCTGTACCTGGACCACATCCTGCGATCCTCCGGGGCGCCACACTGCTGTCGAGACCAGCACGTCCGAGCTCACAGAGACGCCTTCATCATCAAGGTGGACATACGTCAGACGCCGGACGAGTCCGCCCGCGAGGAGCCGCTAATGTGTGTGTGTGTGTGTGTGTGTGTGTGTGTGCAGGACTCTGACGACTCCCTGATGAGCCACCTGAGAGACAGCCACATCCTGAACCACAAAGACCACCTGGACTGGAACTGGTCCCTGATAGGAACCATTTTAAAGGTAGAGAGAGAGGATGCTGTGTGTGACCTGTCTCTGTTTGACTTCCTGCTCTTTGTCTCTGCAGTGGCCCAGCGTCAGTTTACGGAGCCATAAAGACGAGCACATTCACAAGTGAGACTCTTCTTCCTCTCACTGATTGCTCTCCGTGTTGGTCGGTGACACGAGCTGACTCGTCGTGTGTGTTGTGCAGGTTTGTGCAGCGTCTCCTGCTCTTCTATAAGCCCAGCAGTCAGCAGTACAGCAGCCTGCAGCTGGAGCACCCCCGGGCCCGACAGCTCACGCTGGTGGGCTGTCAGTTTGTGGACTTCCTGCTGCTCTCTGAGGAGGTAACACTTCACTTCTTCACCTTATGTCTTACCTCAGGAGACTCCGCCCCCTCCCCCCCCCTCCCTCAGTGCTCGCTAGAAAGCCACACCCCCTCTGTGCTCCCAATAAAGCCACACCCCCTCCCCTTAGTGCTCCCTCTAAAGCCACGCCCCCTCAGTGCTCCCTCTAAAGCCACGCCCCCTCTGTGCTCCCTCTAAAGCCACGCCCCCTCAGTGCTCCCTCTAAAGCCACGCCCCCTCTGTGCTCCCAATAAAGCCACGCCCCCTCCCCCCCTCAGTGCTCCCTCTAAAGCCACGCCCCCTCTGTGCTCGCTAGAAAACCACACCCACTCCCCCACAGTGCTCCCTCTAAAGCCACGCCCCCTATGTGCTCGCTAAAAAGCCACACCCCTCCCCTCTGAAGCCACGCCCCCTCACTCAGATTTGCAGACCTCAGCTTTTCACTGTGCAGAAATCATCAGTAGTAGGAATGTGTGACAGCACAAAGTGAGTCTCATCCTGTCCCCCCCCCCCCCCCCCCCATCTGTTAGGAGGGCCAGGTGTACCTGGAGGACCTGGTGAGGGACATTGCTCAGCGGCTGTGCTCTGCTCCGTTTCCCCCTGAGCGCGGTCTGTCAGGCAGCAGGCTGCTCACCACGCTCAGTCAGCACTACTTCCTGTTCCTGGGCTCGCTGTCGGCTCGCACGCACGGAGTCAGGCTGCTGGAGAAGTGCGGCGTCTTCCAGAGGTCAGAATCACTTCCTGTGAAGACAGACCGACATGGCTGAGATCTGATCGCCCCGACAGGCTCACTCTCTCTCTCTCTCTCTCTCTCTCTCTCTCTCTCTCTCTCTGCAGTTTGCTGAGCGTGTGCAGTCTGAAGAATCAGGAGCACCTGCTGAAGCTGACCGTCTCCACTCTGGACTACAGCAGAGACGGTCTGTCCCGGGTCATCCTGTCCAAAGTCCTCACTGCTGCCAACGATGTAAGACGTTTGTACTGTGACTCCTTCCCACAGCGGGGACGGAGAGACGGCTCGATAGTTAGACGTGTGAATCAGTACGACTAACTCTCTGCGTCGACAGACCTGCAGGCTTTACTCCACCAAGCACCTGCGGGTGCTGCTGCGGGCCGGCGTGGAGTTCTTCAGTAACTGGGGCATCGAGCTGCTGGTCACGCAGCTCTACGACAGGAACGAGAGCGTCTGCATGGAGGCGCTGGACATCCTGGACGAAGCCTGTGAGGACAAGGTGAGGGACGAGACGACTCACAGGACGGAGAGATAAAGGAGGTGGTTTCATGGTCTTGTCTTCTTCAGGCCAACCTTCACGCTCTGACAGAGAGGAGGCCGGCTCTGTCTCACCTGGGGGACAAAGGTGTGCTGCTGCTGCTCAGGTGAACAAACACACACACCTGTCAGACGGGTCAGAGCGACAGCGCTGAAGGGGGTTTGATTCCTGTGACCGTCCCTCTGTGCTCCTGCAGGTTTCTGTCCATCCCAAAGGGCTTCTCGTACCTCAGTGAGCGAGGATACGTGTCTGCAGAGATGGACAGGTGGCAGAAGGTACCGCAGCAGACTGTTTTCACACACACACACTCCTGTAAATATCAAAAACATGTGAGGGACACCGGCTCGGGAATGTTTCCCACGAGCTCCTCAAAGACGGGGACTTCCATGTTTTATTTAGAGAGAGGAGCATGACATGCAGGAGGCGGGATTTGAACCCGGGCCGCCTGTCTTTAGGACTACAGCCTCTGGTACACGCATTAAGCACGAGAGCACTGTGTGTGTGTGTGTGTGTGTGTGTGTGTGTGTGTGTGTGTGTGTGTGTGTGTGTGTGTGTGTGTGTGTGTCCCTGCAGGAGTTCAACCTGAAGTACGTGGACCTGATAGAGGAGCAGCTCAACGAGGCGCTCACCACCTACAGAAAACCTGTCAACGGAGAGCAATACGTTCGCCGCAGCAACCAGAGGTCACGACCCCTGCAGTCTGTCTGAGTGTAAAAACAGTCCAACAGAAGCCGAGCGGTCACGACGCAGCAGCTTCAGTCCTGCAGTGTGAACCTGTTTAACTTCTGCAGACTTAAAGGAGTCATCTCCGCCCCCTAGTGTTTAAAATGAGTACTGCAGTCTAAACTCTACTCATCACAGAGAGCTGCCCCCTAGTGTTTAAAATGAGTACTGCAGTCTAAACTCTAATCATCACAGAGAGCTGCCCCCTAGTGTTTAAAATGAGTACTGCAGTCTAAACTCTAATCATCACAGAGAGCTGTCTGGCTCCGCCCCCTCCTCTCACACAGGTCAGCATGTGGTGGACACTGTAGCTTCAGTGTTTAGCCAGCTCTGCATGCGGTGGACACTGTAGCTTCAGTGTTTAGCCAGCTCAGCATGTGGTGGACACTGTAGCTTCAGTGTTTAGCCAGCTCTACATGTAGAGACACTGTAGCTTCAGTGTTTAGCCAGCTCTACATGTAGAGACACTGTAGCTTCAGTGTTTAGCCAGCTCTGCATGTAGAGACACTGTAGCTTCAGTGTTTAGCCAGCTCTGCATGTGGTGGACACTGTAGCTTCAGTGTTTAGCCAGCTCTGCATGTGTTGGACACTGTAGCTTCAGTGTTTAGCCAGCTCTGCATGTGGTGGACACTGTAGCTTCAGTGTTTAGCCAGCTCTGCATGTGGTGGACACTGTAGCTTCAGTGTTTAGCCAGCTCTGCATGTGGTGGACACTGTAGCTTCAGTGTTTAGCCAGCTCTGCATGGGTCTGTAAAGTTAGAAGGAGGACATACTGGCTGCTGCATTGTTGTCAGAGAAGCTTCAACACAGCAGGTTTCCTTCATGATCACAGAGGAAGAGAGCAGCTCTCTGATTGGCTGATTGATCACAGAGGAGGAGAGCTGCTCTCTGATTGGTCCTTTAAGTGATCGTACAGCTCTCTGTAATAAACCTGTGTGTGTGTGTGTGATGCAGCAGGTCACAGAGGCCACACGTGTACCTGCCTGTTCACCTGTACGGTCAGCTGGTTCATGATAAGAGCGGCTGTCAGCTCCTTCAGGCTCAGGTGAGTCTACCTGCTGCTTTCACTCTGAGCAGCTTGTACTTCACGTTTCATTTCAATCGTAGTCTTTCCACGGTTTCTCTGACCTGAGATCTTCTGTCCTGGTCCTGGTGCAGAACGTGGTCCCTGATTTGAGCTTCACTGTCCGCTCTCCGGTGCTGGAGCGGTGGGACGGGATCAGGCAGCTGAAGGCGGCTCTCTGGGCTCTGGTCTGCACATGGGTTCTGTTTTTGACAGTCTTAGGCAGGTTTGAGTCAAGCTGCTCATGGTGTCTGTTCCCGCAGGGACACATCGGCTCGTCCTCCTGGGGTCTGAACCTGCTGCAGGAGGAGGGGGTGATCCCGGACATGGTGGACCTGGCTCACAGCTGTGAGGTTCTGTCCATCAGAGGGTACGAGTCCGCTCCTTCATGCATTCAGTGATTCTGAGTGTTGAGTTTAAAAGCAGCTGTGTGCCTTCAGGACGTGTCTGTACGTGCTGGGCCTCCTCAGCCGGACTCGTCAGGGCTCGGACTCTTTGAAGCAGCAGGGTTGGGACTCTGTGAGACACAACAAGAGGACTCTGTGGCCCGTGGTCTCTGAGGAGCTGGAGCCCCAGAGCAGACTGGGCCCTGAATCCAGGAGAGACTCCACACAGCCCAGTAAGACCAGAGCGACCAGTAGAGACTTTGTTCAGCTGTCTTTTAAAGCCTTGTTGTAAAGTGTGTGTGTGTGTGTGTGTGTGTGTGTGTGTGTGTGTGTGTGTGTGTGTGTGTGTGTGTGTGCAGGTGTGTGTGTGCTGGATGCTGATAGGCTCCAGGGTTCTGACATCACGGAGGACTCCTCCCCCTCTCTGTACACCTGTCCGGAACTGACCCCCCTCTCCATGCTGGCCTCCTGCAGCCTGCACTCTCTGTCCCTCCCCAGGAAGAAGACCAGCTCCTCCCCCCACCCTGAGGACAGAACCCCAGACCCTGAAGGAGAGCCTGAGGGGGGGCAGGGACCAACAGAGGCTGTTTACAAAAACCACCACGCGTCCTCAAGTAGTGACCAGGTGATCAGCCCCCGCCTCGAAGAGAAGGAGGTGAACAGGGAGGAGGAGGGGGAGGTGCAGAGGGAGGAGGAGGAGGAGGTGAAGGGGGAGGAGGAGGTGAAGAGGGAGGAGGAGGAGGAGGTGAAGGAGGAGAAGGAGGTGAACAGGGAGGAGGTGATCAGCCCCCGGCCCGAAGAGAAGGAGGTCAACAGGGAGGAGGAGGAGGAGGTGCAGAGGGAGGAGGAGGAGGAGGTGAAGGGGGAGGAGGAGGTGAAGAGGGAGGAGGAGGTGAAGGAGGAGGAGGAGGTGAAGGAGGTGAACAGGGAAGAGGAGGGGGAGGAGGTGAACGGGGAGGAGGAGGTGAAGAGGGAGGAGGAGGTGAAGGGGGAGGAGGAGGTGAAGAGGGAGGAGGAGGTGAACGGGGAGGAGGAGGTGAAGGGGGAGGAGGAGGTGAACAGGGAGGAGGAGGAAGTGAAGGAGGAGGAGATGAAGGAGGAGGTGAACAGGGAGGAGGAGGTGATCAGGGAGGAGGAGGTGAACAGGGAGGAGGAGGTGATCAGGGAGGAGGAGGTGAACAGGGAGGAGGTGAAGGAGGAAGTGAACAGGGAGGAGGAGGTGAAGGAGGAAGTGAACAGGTTCGGGGTAAACCAGCGGAAGGGGACACGCAGCTCTGAGCATCTGGCTGAAGGTGGACTCTCTGGAGGGGGCGGAGTTATCTATGGAGGGGGCGGAGTTCTCTCTGGAGGGGGCGGAGTCCCGTTGAAGAGCCGGAGCCAGAGCTTTAACACAGACACCACCAGTGGCATCAGCTCCATGAGCTCCAGTCCCACCAGGGAGGCCCTGCACCCCCCCACAGAGACCAGAAAGACCCCCCAGCCTTGCTCCACCCGTCTCTCCATCCCCAAGTCCTGTTCTGCCTTCCTGGTCCCTCCTGGCTCCGCCCACACGCTCCCACGGCGTGCGGCGTCCCTCAGGTCCCCCTCGGTGAGCGCTCTGAGCAGCTTGGCGGACTGCAGCGTGTTCTGCAGCTCGTCCAGCTGCTGCACCACGCCGCAGGACGCTCTGGGCTACACCACCCTGAGGAGGCTGCAGCACCAACGCATCCAGCCCGGCGTGTCCCACAGCGAGGCCCGCGCCTCCCCCGCCAAGGAGATCCTGTTCACAGACACCATCACCATGAAGTCTGGAAGTCTGGACTCCAGGCGCACGGCTCAGAGGTGAACATCCAACAGAGAGACATCGAGACGTTCAGATATGATGAACGTGATCGGGTCACTTTAACCCTCGAACACCCAGCAGACCGATCAACAGGGTTTACATGGTGTTGCATTCAGGTCCTCGGGTCGCTTCAGTGTCTTTGAAGGGGTCGCGTCCCTTCACCGGGGAAGTCCCAGGAATGGGTGGACCAAAGACCACGCTTCCAGGTCACTTTTTCTCGGGTGCTTCGTTTCATTAAGAAAAAATGTCAGAACTAGTGGTGGGACTTTAACGCGTTAATTACGATTAATTAATTATAAGAAAATAACACGTTAATTTTTTTTGCCTCAGAAACAGAGCAGAACTGTTTGTCATTGCTACGCGCTAGGTTTGCACTAGCTTTGCGCTAGCTTTGCACTAGCTTTGCACTAGCTTTGCGCTAGGTTTGCACTAGCTTTGCGCTAGCTTCATGCTAGCTTAGCCACAAGTCCAAACAAGAAGCGTTTGCAGCCTAAACTCGACCTAATGACTGTCTTCAGGACCAGAATGAGTAATTCAACGTCTGATAAACTTACAGATTCACTCTAAACTGACTCTGGACTGTAGACCACTATTAGTGGTAGAAGATAAGGGGTTATAAAATGTGCTAAAGCTAGCAACGTGTGATCCAACTTTCCAGCTGCTGTGCAGAAAAACTATTTCAAACAAGATCCAACAGCTTTATGAAACTGAGAAGTAACACTGCATGCATTGTATTCATTCATCCACTAAAATCCATTTAGACTGAGAAGTGTTGCTTTGTAGGGCAAATATTGTGAAGCATTTAAAATGGGATTAATTAGAAAGTTAATTCATTATTTTTTTTTATCAAGCCCCACACCGAAGAACGCTTCTCTAATTTTTCATCTGTTTTCATTTATTTTTGGGATTTTTGGCCGTTATTGGAGGGATAGGAAAGTGGACCGAGAGGGAAATCAGGGAGAGAGAGAGAGAGAGTGTGGATCCACAGGTCAGATTCAGACCCGGGCCGCCCGCGTTGAGAACTGTAGCCTCCATACACGGGGACGCGCCCCACCAGCGCCCCAGTAATGTCATATTTTGATAAGTACTGTTTATCGGGTACATCGGGTCGCTCTGCGTTACTGACGGTATCGTGTTCTGGGGTTCAGCTTCAGCAGGACTCGCGATGACCACATCCTGTCGGTCTCTGTCTGTCTTCAGGTTCCTGAAGGCTCTGAGTTTTGCGGCTCTGGACAAAGAAGACCTGCTGAGTCCCATGAGCCAGAGCTTCCTGCAGGGCTCGTCCTCAGTCCGCTCCGTGGTCTCTTCTGGATCCTTCAGCTCCTCTGAGGAGTTTATGGGCCTCGCTCTGCCCGTCAACATCAACAACATGCTCCACGTGAGGACCGCTTTGAGACCGGGCGCTTCTTCTTGTCCTGCTCTGACGTGTTCGCTAAACTCACGCATGCTTTTTGTCTGGATTGGTTCAGATCAAGGACGCTCAGTACTTCCAGAAGAGGCCGAGTCCTCCGCCTGAGGAGACCTCTGCTGGACTCTACTCTGGAGGAGGATGTGATGGTGAGGGAGCTTCAGCGTCCTCTGAGCCGGTCTCCTGGTCTCCTGGTCTCCTGGTCTCCTGGTCTCCCGGTCTGTTAACTCTGACGTGTGTCCTCAGGTCTCAGCATCACCGAGCTGCTGACCCGGCTCGATCAGAACCAGATACTGGCCTCAGAGGAGACCGGTCTGCAGGATCACAACCAGACCAACTGTCTGTACTGTTCTGGACTGAATGTGACCGGGTCCAGGGGTACTGAACTAGTCCTTAACCTTGACTTTAAAGGCTCATGATGGAGGCGGGGCCTAAAGTGAGTGTTGAGCTGCTCTGTTAACTGTTACTTTGTTCTTCAGAGCCCACAGACGCCCCGCTGTGTCCAGAGGGGCTCAGTCCGGCTCCCTCTCAGCAGCTGCAGGTCCTGGTCCAAACGGATCCGTCAGGGGGGTCAGCGTGCACTGACTCTGTTTCTCAGGGCTCAGCAGGGAGCCAGCACAGCACAGAGGTGGCTTTAGGTGGGTGCAGACTTTTAGTGTTGAGTTGTGGAGTCAGCTGATCCAGTTGGACGTCACGGTCCGTTTGAACCCTTGACAGGTGTGAAGCGGATCACAGAGGACGCTCCTGCAGGCCGGGTTCTCCTGAGGAAAGAGGTTCTCCGTCTGATCGTCAACCTCAGCTCATCTGTGGCGACCAAGAACCACGAGAGCAGCCTGCTGGCGTGAGCCTTTTAACCCTTTCCCCTCTCCGACCTGAGACTGTCCCTGATGTCCCTGACGTTGTCTTCGTTGTGTCACCTGTCCAGGATCAAGGAGAAGTTTCCGTCTGCGTTTGACGACGTCTGTCTGTACTCCGAGGTCTCCTTCCTGCTGGCTCGCTGCTCCTTCCGTTTGACGTCCCGCCGCTTCATTCAGGAGCTGTTTCAAGACGTTCCCTTCACGCCGGTAAGAAGACAAACCCTCGTCACACAGCTGATTACCTGCTGAGAGTTACCTGCTGTTAATCCACCTGTTCGTTGTGTCTCAGCTGTACGAGGAGGCGGAGAGCGTCCTGTCCGCACCTCC
Source organism: Symphodus melops (assembly GCF_947650265.1). Classification (NCBI taxonomy): domain Eukaryota; kingdom Metazoa; phylum Chordata; class Actinopteri; order Labriformes; family Labridae; genus Symphodus; species Symphodus melops. The sequence goes on from NC_136706.1 coordinate 23,996,886, forward strand.
ACGGAGACCCTCGTCTCCACACTCTGACGCCTGATTCCCCGTGAACGCACCACGCGCTCCCCTGGACTCACCTTCTGGAGACCCCGCCATCGTCCCTCAGTCTGCGGCGCTCTGACTCTTCACAGTTAATTAACGACACGGAGCTTTTATTTTGAAGGAACACAGATTGTTTTCTTGATCGCTGGAAAGTTTGAGCGTCACATTTCTTATAAAGCGCCGCGGCGTTGTTAATTAGACGCTTCTTACAGGCTCAGCATGTGAGGGGGCGGAGCCTCCCAGGTGACTGTTAGTGGATCACGCACACAGATGCTGTTTGCTCAGCAGCACAGTGACATTTAACCCTTCGTGAGTCTGTTTGACTTGTTTGCACAGGTTCAGCGGGCGGAGCTAAACCCGCTCCTTCCTCCACGCAGCGTCACGTAGAGCGAGATGTAAAGCAGGGTTTGTCTAACATCTCATTTAATATTAATAATAATTGATGTTTATTTATTGACTCACAGGTTCAGGTATCAGTCCGCGAAGGATCGGAGGTTTGCACGAGACGGGGCGACAATCTTCGCTCTTCTTCTTCATGAACGTTATTAAAGCAATATTTAGCACTTTCTCTGTTTCCAGCAATAAAGATGTTTGACTGTAATAATCAATCAATAATGAAGTATCATATAAACTGATCGACGCGACACACTGCCTGCATTTACTCACTTTTTAATAAATATCAAGCACCTTTAAGGAAACGTAGAAACGGTCTAATCGTAGAGCTTCTCGCCGTTGCTTTACTCCGAGACGAGGAGGGAGAACGTTTAAAAGAACAGAAGAGGCGGGGCTTCCTCTTTGATCTGATTGGCTGCTTCGAGAGAGCGCCAGACAGAAAAAAAACAGTCCGCCATGGTGTGAAGTTCTCAGGGAGCTCCTTCGTCGTCGCTAATAAATGCTAATACGTGACTGTTGATGCACGGAGCAGCCATGTTGGAATTCAGGTTTGAGTTAACCGAGTGCGTTGGCGTTCCCGATGTTGAGCCAACTAGAAATGGAGCGCACTTTAACCCTTCGTTCACGTGGCGTTGGGACACATCGGAAAGACGAGATGTGAAACGTTCAACCCTGCAGGAGCGAAACATTAAAACGCTGAGAGAGACAAAGCTAACGACTGAAGCGTAAACGCGAGCTGAGATACAACGTGAAGGAATTCAACACAGCAGCTAAATGATGCTCAACTTTAATTTGAACAAACTGCACAAAGACGTGGAACATATCAGAGTGACGTCCAATCAGAACGCACTCACACAGGGTTAGCATGATTAACATGGTTAGCATTGTTAGCTCCTGGTTGTCTTCTTGTAGCGATGTTTCATGAGGAGTCAAACCTCAGTCTGAACTTTATAACGCTGTGTGACCTTCTTCTGTTTCGATGACTGAAATAATGTAGATGTGCAATTAAAGGAGAGACCTCCTGACTTTGCTCTTTAACATTTCACAACATGCAACATGCTCTCTGCAGAGCGTTAACGACTGAAGAGGTCTGAAATAAAAAAGAAACTAAATGAAAATGTGTCAGTCTATATTTCTATTTCAAACAGCTGAAACGACCTCCACTTCCTGGGTGGACTTTATACTCTGACCTGCACTCCATGACGTCTTTCAGCATTTGTTTATAAGCTCGTTTTCTGAATATTCTGATTCAGCATCGTTTATGGATCTGCAGCATCTTTGATCTGTTTATTTATCTCGCTGCTCGTTGACAGCCGTCATTTTTCTTTCTGACTTTCCCTTCTGATTTTAGGTTTTTAAAATCTACAGCACATTTTTCTTTATGTTTGTTTTTTCGTTGCAGGTTAATTTTTCCTCTCGGGCTACCGTAGTCTTTCCCTCTATTAAACACTGAGAGCTGAAATGTTGATGAGATCAGAACTGACCATTTATATGACATCAATACAGAGAAAAAACACAGGCAGAGCTGATACTGAAACACACACACACACACACACACACACACACACACAAGGATCGACCTTCACACTGTCCTCATTCATCAGGTAAAACAGCTGCACTTCATCCAGAGGCCACTAGAGGGCGCACAGAAGGAGGCATGTACCTGCATGCAGAGACCCTGAAGCCCTCTGGATATCACTGCAGACACACCATGAGAAAGGCTGAAACAGACGTGTCCATGTTTTTATCTGATCAGATATAGATGTTATTAAAATATGTCAATGAGCCCCAGACAGTCAAATAATGGTGACACGTGTGTGAAATGAAATGTTTCATGTTTCAGGTAAGTTCCTGTTACTGCAGACTTTATAATTAAATCTTTAAATGTTTTTTAGGCTTTTTCTTCCTTTATTGGAGAAACTGGAAAGGAGCCACAGGTCAGACTCAGGCCGCCTGCTTCAAGGGCCACAACCACTCGGCCCCGGGGATATTTTAGTGTTTTAGTTATTCCTGATAAAGGACCTGTGGATGGAAGAAGACTAGGGACAGACACAATGTTAGGGGGAGGATTTATTTATGTACTTTGAGGAAAATAATCAAAATGTCGAGTCTCATGAGTCAAAATAAAGCTCAAGAATAAAGTTGAAATTTCTTGATAAAGAGTAGAAAATTTGGGAATAAAGTTTAAATTCAATCCTCTAAAGTTGAATTCTTGACATTGTCATCTTCCTCCTCAGTCTGTAGAGACTTGGGTTGGGAATCGGAGGGTCAGCAGGTCAAGTTCTGGTGTGGACCAAGTCTGAAAACTGGCCTGGTAGGTGAAGAGGGGCCAGTCCATCTCCCCTAGCGCAGGTGCCCTTGAGCAAGGCACCAAACCCCCTCTACCAGCCTCCCTCATCTCTCCATCAGTGCATGTCCATAGGATCCTCTGTGTGTGTGTGTGTGTGTGTGTGTGTGTGTGTGTGTGTGTGTGTGTGTGTAGAGCATAGAGCTGAATGTCGGTTGAACATCATTTAAACATTTACATCTCTGCAGATTCTAACGAATCATAGATGTTGTGACCCGATCTGATACTCTAAATAACGAGCTTCCAGACGGTCCCTGAAGGCACCACAGATGCACCTGCGTCTTGAGGACGCTGGCTTAGAGCCGCTCTGTGATTGGCCGGCTGCGCCAGTGGGCGGGCCGTGTTTGTGTGAGCGGAGCGGCTGATTAGACAGAACACCTGGCTGTCAGGCTCTCGGCTCCTACCTGTCACTTCCTGCTGTCTCCTTTTATTCATTTTCACTTCTTATTTCGGCACGAGCTCGTGTGTGTGTGTGTGTATGAGTCCGGCTCATGAAGCCCGCACGGTCCGCGGACCCTCACGTGCACACGTTACGACCTTGGCTTCATGTTCGGCTCAAAGCAGGACTAACCCCCTCTCCTCCTCCCCCCCCCAGGAGCTGCTGGAGATCACCGCTCGGGTTTAATTAGCCTCCGCGCGGGACTGTAATGTGAGCTCTTCATCATCGTCTTCATCAACACAGCGCGCGGAGGCCGGCGCAGAGAGGGAGCCTGTCCGGGGAAAGGTAGGAGCAGAGCGGGGAGAGGAGACTGCAGGGCCCGGTCCCAGAGAGGCAGCAGGCCCGCTGTGTGTGTGTGTGTGTGTGTGTGTGTGTGTGTGTGTGTGTGTGTGTGTGTGTGTGTGTGTGTGTGTGTGTGTGTGTGTGTGTGTGTGTGTGTGTGTGTGTGTGTGTGTGTGTGTGTGTCATGGCCGCTGTGTTTACGTGTGTTGTCTGTGAATCTGATCCATCGAAACTCGTCTGTGTGAGGAGCAGGGCCGGACTGGGATTTTACAGGGCCTGAAACACAACATGCCCCCCCCCCCCCCCCCTTCTCTCACCCCCCCCCCCCCACCCCCCTCCTGCTCTGACCTCCACTGATACCTGTCACAGGTGATCCTGCAGACAGACTGAGGAGATCCTTCCCTTCGGGGGAATTTTGGGTTCAGAGTGAAAAAGGGCTGAAATGCACAAAGCGATGGGGAGGGGTCAGAGTGAGGGGCGGGGGCCGCCACACGGGGGCCGCCACACGGGGGCCTCACACGGGGGCCTCAGCAGGGCTGTTGGGGGTTTGGTGCCTCGCCCCCGGCAGCACTCTGGATGTGACCTTGCAATTCTCCTGCAACTATAGACAGACTTCCACACGTTCGTCCATACTGGGACTTGAACCGGCAACCCTCAGCTTCCCAACCCAAGTCCGTAGAGACTGCGCTACTGCCGCCCCAAACTCTGCTGCACTAAACATGGCGTGTGCGTCATGGCGACCGGCCGCCTTGTGATTGTGATGTAGAATAATGGCGAGGTGATTTGTACCCTTAAAGCAGCTCCAGGATGATTCTTCTTCACTTTGTTGTTCGGTCTGACAGGAAGTGAAGATCTAAAGGAATGCAAACGAGGGACGCCGTCCTCTGCACTGATTGGTTACGAATGGCGCCCGTCCCCATCATCACGTGATTTGATGACGTCGTCGGGCTGCAGAGTGAGCCGTGTGTGTAGATTTCTCCTCCGAGGGGGAAAATAAAACGGGCGCTCTGTGGGACTACTTTCTGTTTCCCACGACGGGCAGGAAGCTGCCGTTACCATGGATACCCAAGCGCTGTAAACACACGTCGGCACACGCCAAAAACAACCATCTAGTTATGATGAGGATGACGATGATGAAGATGTGACACACGTGAGACGTTTGTGTACATTATGTTCTTTTTTGAGTCTTCAGCTCGTGGTGACAGACGGACGCCACGTGAAGACGGTGACTCTGAGCGATTTGCTCCGATTGGTCGGAAACAAAAGACTAGCTGCCTCCTGATTGGCTGTTGCTGCTCCTAAGACTCTTTCAGGTTTACATTAATCACAAAGGAGACTGAACCGACCTTTTCACGCGCCCTCTGTCCGGCTGTTTCGTCCTCGCCACGGTTTGATTGACAGCTTTCACGCCGCAGTCACCTGGCGCTGAATTAAACCAAACAGGTTTGGTGTGAAAACGCCTTTAATGGCTCTGCTCCAGGCATCCAATCAGATTCAAGACAGGGGCGTGACTCATCGCCTCGGTAACAGAGACACAGATGTTTGTCATGTGAACACGGAGAGCGTGAGTTTGTTCCCGCCGAGTGTTTGAAATTAAAATCCACCAGCAGGGGGCGCTCAATCAAAACGATAACAGAAGAGGAAATCATGGGAGTGATTTTCTCTGCTACCCCCCCCCCCCCACCTTCTCCGTTGCTGAAAACGACCTCTGAGTTGACCGTTGTCATGACAACCGGGTGAAAGACGATGTTTTTAACGGCGAGCTGACGGATCCCCGTATAATTCACCTATAACGTTTTTTTTTTATCACGGCAGCAGCTCGCGCTTTATTACAGTCTTTGACATAACATCGGCTGTTTCCACGGCAACGATGAAGATTCTTGTGTTTTGGTGTGTTTGAATCACAGAGGAGCTGCGTCTTGTGTTTGTGCTCAGTGAGATGTTGAATCACTTCTGATTTCATGAGCATGAAACTCTCCTGACCGATCAGCTGACCGATCAGCTGACCGATCAGCTGACCGTCCTGGCCTGTACCCGAGGCACTGCACTGGTCTCTGTGCAGCAGGAGGAGCAGGACATAAAACAGAGACAGGAAGTGAGTGAGGACGTCCTGATTCACGGGTCGGATGGATCCCTCTCACACCTCGTCTTTCTGTCCTCACATCGAACACTGGACCAGACTGAAGACGAGACGCTCACTGGACTGGTCCTCTCGTGTTGTCCTACTTTCATCGGCCTCTAGGTCACTTTTTAAAGGTCTCTGAATCAAAAGCATTTAGACCCGGTCTTGTCTCGGCCTCAGACCGGGCGGCTTCGTTCTGCTCGTCATCTCGGACTGATCAGAAGGAAAACGCCCGAGAACGTCCCTTCACTCATTGGTTGATTTGTATCCCCTGGTTACAGAGGAAACCTTCCTGCTGTTATGGTCGAAGTGAGGGACAAGATATTAGTGGTCTCTGAGCACTCTGGTCTCTGAGCTCTCTGGTCTCTGAGCTCTCTGGTCTCTGAGCTCTCTGGTCTTGGGTATGTCCTGGTCTCTGAGCTCTCTGGTCTCTGAGCTCTCTGGTCTCGGAGCACTCTGGTCTCTGAGTTCTCTGGTCTCTGAGCTCTCTGGTTTCTGAGCTCTCTGGTCTCGGAGTTCTCTGGTCTCTGAGCTCTCTGGTTTCTGAGCTCTCTGGTCTCGGAGCACTCTGGTCTTGGGTATGTCCTGGTCTTGGGTATGTCCTGGTCTTGGCTGATGTGGTCTATGTGATATGTGCTGTCAACTTTTAAATCAGATGTTTCTGTCCGTCACGTCTCCTTTTATTGACCCTCCAATCACACACAAACAACCACGGCGTTCTCCCTATTATCAGCTGTGTTACGTAAACACTGTTGCTATAGCAACTGTAGGCCGGCTTAAGTGGTTTTCAGGTTGATATCATGCAGATAGGAAAAGTCCCCATGGTCCCCATAGTCGCTCTCAGGGAACTCCCGACTTTACACTTCCTCTTCAGAAAGTCCCAGAAGTGTCTGTGTGTGAGGTCACTTCCTGTCAGATATCTACAGGTGTGTTTGATTTTGATGTCTGAGGTTTGGAGAGACTCGCCGTCATACCTGCAGAGTGCTGTAAAGAGGCGTGTGAGGTGTGCAGGTATTTATCAGGACGTGGCGTTTCTTATCTCTGTGCTCATAAAGGGAACGATAAGGAGCGTCAGCCGGCAGATTTAAAGAGACACGACATGAGAAACATCTGAACACGAGCCTGCTGACTTTGATCTAAAGAGACCAACATCAGAGAGAGGAGCCGACAGGAAGTGACCACAGGAGCTGACAGGAAGTGACCAGAGGAGCCCACAGGAAGTGACCACAGGAGCCGACAGGAAGGGACCAGAGGAGCCGACAGGAAGTGACCACAGGAGCTGACAGGAAGTGACCAGAGGAGCCCACAGGAAGTGACCAGAGGAGCCGACAGGAAGTGACCAGAGGAGCCGACAGGAAGTGACCAGAGGAGCCGACAGGAAGTGACCAGAGGAGCCGACAGGAAGTGACCACAGGAGCCGTCGGGAGCCGACAGGAAGTGACCACAGGAGCTGACGGGAAGTGACCAGAGGTGCTGACAGGAAATGACCACAGAAGCTGACATGAAGTGACCAGAGGAGCCGACAGGAAGTGACCACAGGAGCCGACAGGAAGTGACCACAGGAGCCGTCGGGAGCCGACAGGAAGTGACCACAGGAGCTGACAGGAAGTGACCAGAGGTGCTGACAGGAAGTGACCAGAGGAGCTGACAGGAATTGACCAGAGATGCTGACAGGAAGTGACCAGAGGATCTGACAGGAAGTGACCAGAGGATCTGACAGGAAGTGACCAGAGGAGCCGACAGGAAGTGACCGCATCACCGCTTCAATGGCTCTTTTTTTTTGTTTGTTTGTTTTTTGCAGCTGACATTTGTACCGTGCTGTTGCTCAGTGATGCCAAACGGACGGCGTTTGACTGAGCTGGACGTCTGTTAAAGAACAAAGAGGTCAGACAGACTTTATTTGGAGGATCACAGAGAAACGATGAAAGGAGAGAAACGTTTTCATGATGAATATTTAAACGCAGCGTTTCCCTCCCGCCTGCTCAGAGCTCGCAGTTTCCTCCTTTTGATTTGAGTCGGCAGAGATGATGAAATATTGAGTTGGAAGGCTTCTGTAGAGAGCTCAGATTTCTGTGACGGTCACAACACAGAGTAACCGTGACCCACCTGAGCGTGCTCGTGTGGTCAAGACGTCACCTGGCTGCGGCGTGGTGGGCGTGGTGGCTCTGGGACTCCAGAGTCCAGTGTCCAACCTCCCCTAGTCTCATTGGATGGACCACCAATGAAGGGAGGTTCCCACACGAGCAGCCGGGCGATGTCCTGCTGCCCGTCACGGTTGAGATGGAAGGGGTCACGTGGTAGGGTCAGACGGAGGGGCGACCCTGGAGGGGAAACACATGATGCTCGTTAGGTCCCTTGATTGACTGACGGACTAACCCCGCCTCTCACCTGGGGACCGGTGGGATCGGCTCCATCTCTCCCGACCCTGAACAGGAAGAGCGGTGAAGATGACGGGTGAACTGTGTACGAGATTGAAACCACACTGTCTTTTAACGGAGACAATATCACCTCCTATTAATACATCACCCCCCCTCCCCCCCTCCCCCCGTCACCACATTATCCAGAGAAAGTGTGAGGCTCCGTGGGGGGGGGGGGGGGGGGGGGGGGATGAATGGGAAACACCATCTGTTGTTCTTCCTCCATGTGTCAGGATCATTTCTCCTCTTTGAGCAGAATCCAGATCAGATCAGAGCGACGTGACAGAGAGACAGAGAGACACACAATATGTCTGCTTTGTTAACATTCAGGACTACTGATGGACTCTGCAGCAGCCTCTACCATCAGTGTGTGAATGGATGAGTTCATACTGATGGACTCTGCAGCAGCCTCTACCATCAGTGTGTGAATGTGTGTGAATGGATGAGTTCATACTGATGGACTCTGCAGCAGCCTCTACCATCAGTGTGTGAATGTGTGTGAATGGATGAGTTCATACTGATGGACTCTGCAGCAGCCTCTACCATCAGTGTGTGAATGTGTATGAATGGATGAGTTCATACTGATGGACTCTTTACTCTGCAGCAGCCTCTACCATCAGTGTGTGAATGTGTATGAATGGATGAGTTCATACTGATGGAGTCTGCAGCAGCCTCTACCATCAGTGTGTGAATGTGTCTGAATGGATGAGTTCATACTGCAGCAGCCTCTACCATCAGTGTATGAATGGATGAGTTCATACTGATGGACTCTTTACTCTGCTGCAGCCTCTACCATCAGTGTCTGCTGTCCCTGTCTGTATTTGTGTGTGTTGAAGAAGCGGCTTCATCTGATGGCAACAAAACACTTAGAAATGGTCGCCAGTTTTTTTCTTCTTTTTTTTTGTGGTTGCCAGTAACAACCTGGCTGCTGTAGCTGCAGCGGCCTGCAGGAGCTTCCTCATGAGCGAGCAGGACCGCAGGTTGTCCTGTTAACCCTTTCTTATCTGGGCATCATTAGAACACAGTCTCTGCACCTTCACTGGTGATATGCAGCCTCTGCTCCTCCCCCAGCCTGCAAGATGGCTCCTTAAAATTTGATTACCCTGCTGCTTCACAGATAATTTATCCCTGACCTCTTTTTGGAAAGCTCTCAGGGACCCTCCCCCTGAAAAAGGTGTTTGTTGAGAGACGGTGGTGATGGAGGAGGAGGAGGAGGAGGAGGAGGAGGATCAACATGAAAGGAGGGCTTGTTGTCTTTATGCAGCAGACACCGTTTGTGTCATGTAGCGGGAGTTTGGGATGTGTTGCACCTCCACTGTCACACATCACACAGCAGGCCGCTCTTTTCTCTCTGCACAATGCATTGTGGGAGTCTTTCTTCTCACTACACTCGGCGTGTTTCCTTGATTTTGATATTTTCCAGCGTGAGGAAACTCCGGACTGAAGCTGTGAGGAGCCAGCTGTAGAGCTGCTGAGGGAGTGTTTGTGTTTGCTGCCCTCTAGTGGTCACCTCTGTGTATGACACACGTGTGTGTGTGTGTGTGTGTGTGTGTGTGTGTGTGTGTGTGTGTGTGTGTGTGTCATCGTACTGCTGTTTGTCTGTTATAATAGCTGTAAACTCTGCAGTGGATTTGTGTCTTTGTTTATTATTATTTATTGATTATGCATCAAAATGTAACTTCTGAGAGTATAAATTACCCATAATGCCCCTGTGCATGATGTTCTTATCACAGTCACACTGAGAACACGTTGCAGAAGGTAAAGTTGAGTGTTGTGTTTCCTGTGTGCAGGCATGGACGAGAGGTTATGTGTGCCCCCCCCCTGAAGGCGTCTGTAGCCCCCCACCCTCCGCTCCCTCTGTGAGCATGTATCGCAGGAACGGACTCTCAGATGGCACCAGCATCAACTCCATCACGTCAGAGGTAACGGCCTGTCATAGCTATCACACCCCCCGCTGCAGCAGCACAGGAAGTCACATACACACCCATTCAAACAGCCTGTTTTTACAGCAGACATGAACATGTTTACAGCCTGCTTCAACAAACCAAATAGGTGTGATTAGCTCATGTCTCCATCCACACACACTGTACGGGGGGAATGTTTGGATGACTCAGCAGTTTTGATTGGATGAAGGATCAGAGTTATTCACAATAAGGCGTGTAGCTGAGCTGATTGACGGGTGGGCGCCGTGTAACGGTTTGTCAGGAGGCTTAAAACCCGCCTCAGCTCTCAGTCTGTCGTTAGCTTGACTCAAAGTTAGCCTGAGACAGCATTTCCAGCACGGAGACCGCCATCCACGGGACTCCAGCGCCCCCTGCAGGGACACACAGGGGACTCCAGCGCCCCCTGCAGGAACACACGGGGACTCCAGCGCCCCCTGCAGGGACACACGGGGGACTCCAGCGCCCCCTGCAGGGACACACGGGGGACTCCAGTGCCCCCTGCAGGGACACACGGGGGACTCCAGTGCCCCCTGCAGGGACACACAGGGGACTCCAGCGCCCCCTGCAGGAACACACGGGGGACTCCAGCGCCCCCTGCAGGGACACACGGGGGACTCCAGTGCCCCCTGCAGGGACACACAGGGGACTCCAGCGCCCCCTGCAGGGACACACGGGGGACTCCAGTGCCCCCTGCAGGGACACACAGGGGACTCCAGCGCCCCCTGCAGGAACACACGGGGACTCCAGCGCCCCCTGTAGGAACACACGTGGACAACACGTTGTACATTAATATTTCTTAAATTGTATTAATGTAGTTGAACCTGAGGTAAAGCTCTCGTTACATGAAGAAGAAGTTGTTGTGTTTTTGGATTAAATGAGACGACAGTTTCCAGAGTTTCTAAAAATGACTCGTACACGTGTCTTCATGTAAACAACTTGTTCCTTTTTCGCCCTCCGCTCTCCTGTCTTTGGTCTTTTCCGTGTGGTTGGGTTGATTGAAATTCCAGAGCTCATCCTTTTTTTTTGTCCCGAGGAGGAGAAGTTTAAACAGTTTTAAGCAGATCAGATCTTTTTTAGATAAACAGGAAACATTGGAGGGATTTTCTCTGCCAGATGCTAATCAGTCACAGACGCTGACGAGCCCCAAAGCAAACATGTGTTTTCACTCTGCTTCATTAGAATAACTCTGTGATCACATTATGTAAGTGGCTCCTTTACAGCGTCTGTTCAGCGGAGCCACGTGGACTGTGTCAATAAAGTTTCCTTTGAATTCTTCCTGTTTATCCTGAAACTCTGACAAACGTGTTGATCGATTGTTTCTTCTCCAAACAGCTGACTCGTCATTATTTCCTTCGCCGTTCGTCCCGGTTTACTTTTTTTCTTCGCTGTGTTGTCGTTGAGACGGCCGCCGAGGCAGAAAGAAACGACGGGTTTATCGTTGCCGTGGAAACGCCTGATGTCACGTCAAAAGACCGGTGCATAATGAAGCGTGAGCTTTTTCCTCAGGTCGGTTTCACCTGGTCGTCATGACTACGGTCAACTCTGAGGTCGTTTTTCACAGGGGAGGGGCGTGGGCGAGGATCACTCCCATGATTCCCCACAGGCCTCGACGTTATTGTTTTGATTAAGAGCCCCCTGCTGGTGGAGTTTAATATCATTTTTCCTGTGTGTGTGTGTGTGTGTGTGTGTGTGTGTGTGTGTGTGTGTGTGTGTGTGTGTGTGTGTGTGTGTGTGTGTGTGTGTGTGTGTGTGTGTGTGTGTGTGTGTGTGTGTGTGTGTGTGTGTGTGTGTGTGTGTGTGTGTGTGTGTGTGTGTGTGTGTGTGTGTGTGTGTGTGTGTGTGTGTGTGTGTGTGTGTGTGTGTGTGTGTGTGTGTGTGTGTGTGTGTGTGTGTGTGCGCGCGCGTGTGCGCGTGCGTGTGTGTCCTGTAGGCGAGCAGCAGCTCGGACTCTCTGGATGGACAGTGTGTCGACTACGCTAAGAGCTACGACGCCGTCATCTTCGACGTTTTGAAGGTGACGCCCGAGGAGTTCGCTGTGAGTAACGACCACGCGTGGAAAAGTACGGTGGCCTACAGGGGCCGAGCTGCAGCGCGTCTCATGTTGATGCAGTTGTTTTGCACGTTTCAGTCGATTACTTGGTTTTGGACTTTCACATTTGCTTTCCCGCCTGTTTTTAAAGGTCATGTGAAGGTCATGTTGTTTGTTGTTTCAGAGTCAGATCACGCTGATGGATGCTCCGGTGTTTCGAGCCATACAGCCCGAGGTGAGACACACACACTCGCTCTGTGAGCTTTGATAGACGTTGGCGTTCTCATCCGGTGTCGACCCGTTTCTCTCCTGTCGCTCGCTCAGACGTGGACGAGCGAGGAGGGGGCTCTACGCTCGCTTCTCTTTCTCCACGGAGCTCGTTAGCTTGTTAGCTAGTTGTACAAAGTGGAGATAACGGTGCATTAATAATATTGACATTGACCTTTGACCTCTGTCAACACCAGAGAAAACTTTATTCAGCTTGCCGCGAGGCGTTTGAGTGTTGACATCTGAGCTCGTCAATTTGTCCGCCTTCAAAATAAAAGCACCACACTGCAGTTTGTCTGCCTTCAAAATAAAAGCCCCACACTTCAGTGTGTCCGCCTTCAAAATAAAAGCCCCACACTTCAGTGTGTCTGCCTTCAAAATAAAAGCACCACACTGCAGTTTGTCTGCCTTCAAAATAAAAGCACCACACTGCAGTTTGTCTGCCTTCAAAATAAAAGCACCACACTGCAGTTTGTCCGCCTTCAAAATAAAAGCACCACACTGCAGTTTGTCTGCCTTCAAAATAAAAGCCTCACACTTCAGTTTTGTTCATCTACATTTTGAGAGGAACGTCATGTTTTGCAAGATGTTTCCAAAGCTGCCCTGACGTGCGTGCGCGTGTGCGTGTGTGTCCGTCTGTGTGTCCGTTCGTCCCCTGCAGGCTCTCCTTTCATCACACTGATCACAGACTTTAGATAAGTCTTGATCAAGCGTCACAGGAAGCTCGTCTACGGCTCCTTTGAATGATTTCCAAATGTTGACGGTTCCAGTTTGAGCTGCACAGACTTGAACCTCTTCTTTAATGAATTTAAACTATTGGATTTGTTTATCTCTCACGCTAACCTGCTCTGATTGCAGACAATCATCAGGTCTCCCCCAGTGTGACCTTTCAGGTTATTAAAGCTGATGTAATGAAAGGATGGGGGCGGGTGCTGTTGTGTCTGATCACAGATTTAATGAATCTGCTGTTTGCTGTGTTTAATGACCAACAGGAGCTCGCCAGCTGTGGATGGAACGGGAAAGAGAAACACAGTTTGGCTCCAAACGTGGTGGCGTTCACTCGCAGGTTCAACCAGGTACTCTGCTTCACCTCCACTTTCACAGCAAATACTTCATTACTTCATTCAGTACTCTAAGGGCCCGCTCCCAGTAAGCCCAGTTACCCCGTACTGTGCTTCAGTATGAGGCGTTCTCTGGTTAACATGGAAATGTACAAAGACTACAGGTTTAATGTAAACTGAGCCAAGACTTGTGTGTGTGTGTGTGTGTGTGTATGTGTGTGTGTGTGTGTGTGTGTGTGTATATGTGTGTGTTTCAGGTGAGCTTCTGGCTGGTGAGAGAAATCTTAACGGCACAGACATTGAAAATCAGAGCGGAGATCCTGGGTCACTTTGTCAAGATCGCAAAGGTGAGTTCATGCTCGAGGAAAAACACTGAATCTGTGATTAATGTCATTTATTTATTAAATGGACCAATCAGAGAGCTGCTCTCTTCCTCTGTGATCAATCAGCCAATCAGAGAGCTGCTCTCTTCCTCTGTGATCAATCAGCCAATCAGAGAGCTGCTCGCTTCCTGTGTGATCATGAAGGAAACCTGCTGTGTTGAAGCTTCTCACTAAACACTGAAGCTACAGTGTCCACCACATGCAGAGCTGGCCTGGCTAAACACTGAAGCTACAGTGTCCACCACATGCAGAGCTGGCTAAACACTGAAGCTACAGTGTGCACCACATGCAGAGCTGGCTAAACACTGAAGCTACAGTGTCCACCACATGCAGAGCTGGCTAAACACTGAAGCTACAGTGTCCACCACATGCAGAGCTGGCTAAACACTGAAGCTACAGTGTCTCTACATGCAGAGCTGGCTAAACACTGAAGCTACAGTGTCCACCACATGCAGAGCTGGCTAAACACTGAAGCTACAGTGTCCACCACATGCAGAGCTGTGTGAGAGGAGGGCGGAGCCAGCTCTCTGTGATGATTAGAGTTTAGACTGCAGTACTCATTTTAAACACTAGGGGGCGGAGCTACATGCTGCTCCTTTAATCATGAACTTTTAATTTGAAAGTGTTTTTTGTGGCAGTATCAGACATCTGTCTCTGTTATGACTCCATGTTATTTAGTAATAAGGTGCTAATTTGATCCTGAAACGTTCAGATGATAAAATCCGTCTGTTAATCAGAAACACTGGAGGGAAATGATTTCTTTCTAAACGCTTTGCTTTGAATGTGTCTCTGCAGGCAGCTCGTTAAACTAACTCGGCTCAGCAGCCAATAAACTGGGAGCTGCTGTGTTACACTGTATTTCTCCTCCTCTGATTCTTCAGAGAAGTGGGCGGAGCTTAATCTCTGCTATAATCCTTCTGATTTGAGTAAGGAGTGAGTACCCTCAGACGTCCCTGCTTTCCTGATTAGAGACCGTATATACAGATGGACGTCACGTCTCAGCCTCCAACACGATGAAGCTAAAACATCCTCTCCACCTCGGGTCAGAGTTTGCATTGACGTCACGCCGCTTTAATAATCTCAGCTTTAACTCTGTGAGAAGGTGTCAGAGGTCCGACAGGAGGGCCAATCAGAACAGCCGTCCTCATCGAGGCGTTTTAGAGCAGCGAGTAACGACACAGCTGGGCGCCATGTTAGCTGCTTCCTGTCTGACTTTGTGTTTGTTTGCAGAAACTGTTGGAGCTGAACAACCTGCACTCTCTGGTGTCCGTGGTGTCCGCTCTGCAGAGCGCGCCCATCTTCAGACTCAGCAAAACCTGGGCGGTGAGTCCAACCTTTAACCCTGATGAAAGACGGGGTCATGTGACCTCACGTCACCCGTCTGTGTTTGTTCACTGACAGGCTCAGAGAGAGAGAGAGAGAGAGAGAGAATTGACATGCAGAAAGGAGGCCACGGGACTCGAACCCGGGCCGCCCGTGTGAGGACTGAAGCCTCCGCTCATGGTGACCCCACATTTGACTTTTCAAGTTTAAAATCAGCGTCTAAGAAACAGACGACAGACGCTGCTTCCATGTCGCTGATTGGCCGTGTCGTCACATGACTCTGCGCGAGGTGACGGAGGTTGTGCAGAAATGTGCTGTTCAGATCAGGCTCTCTGTTTGACAGTTTCCAGACAGAAAAACATCTCGTCTCTGATCTTACATAACGTTGGAACGCTGGTGGAAAAAAACCGAATCCAGACCTCGGCGGACGCGTCTTTGTGACCATCACTCAGAGAAGAAGAGACGATGGTCATTTCCTCCTCTGCGAGAACCTCAAAGTACCATCTGTGTGTGTGTGTGCCGATCTGCTTTCTCTATTTCTACGTGATGAATCCCGGTCGCTCCGTTCTGGAGCCGTCGGGGGGGGGGGGGGGGGGGGCCGGGGGCCGGGACACGTGGAGAAACACTCGGCGTGTTCATCAGTCTGGTGATGTTGACAGAAGGAGGCTGGTTTTTAACCACTTCCTGTTTGGAGACGACGGATGTTTCCTGAAATCACCGGGCTGCACTCGGCGGGTTTTTAACACCTCCTGACTGAAAGCTCCTTCATGAGGACGATCAGCTGTGTTTGTGCAGCGGGTGCCAGTGAAGGCTCACACTGCGACGTCTCCACACTTCTTTCTTTCATTACATTAAAATGTAAATCTGGAACGACAGACTTGGAAGCGGACTCTGTAAGTTGTCATTGTTTGAGCTCGGCTGTCTGAACACTTTGGATCCTTAGACGGCTCTATGTTAACCCATGCTGCCTGTCTCGGCCAGCTCGGCCTTGGAAAAGAGGTTTTTAATCTCAGTGGGACCGAGCTGGTTAAATAAAGAAAATAAAGAAAATTAACCAGGAAGATTAAAAAAAACTTAAATTAAAACGAGTTTTTCTTTCGAATAGTTTGAACCCGACTCCAGAGGACAAAGAGAAGCAGCTGAAATCTGTCTTCGGTTTTGGATCCCTTCCTTTAGTATGAGTTGATTATTGATTAAGGTCAGGGACAGTCCTCCTGAACAGTCCATGTTTTGATGAGGGTCTGTTGGGACCCTGCAGGCAGAGAGTCATCGGAGGTCCCTCCAGATGTTTCTATTTATTATAATTTCCCAGAGAGATGATTCCTCTCTGTCCTGCAGTGATACGTTTTGGTTTTCACAGGAATCATGCTGCAGCACTCAGCAGGCTGCTGTCAGGTTAGACAGCTTAAATACATTTTTACAATGGTTGTTTTATTATTATTTTTTTCTTCCCTCTTATTATTTATTTTTTATTATTATTTCTCTCTTGTTTTTTTTAAATTTATTTTTTATTATTTTTTTTTATGTTGTATGATTTTTTTTTTTTTATTTGTCCTTCTCCAAGTTCTTCACTCTGATTATACACAAAAAATACACACACACACACACACACACACACCTTTTGTCTTGTTTGTCTTAAATGTTAACACATATTTTTCATCATCTCATCACTAATAAAAAAAACTTCATAAAAACTTTGGGCAGGTTTCCTCCTGACGATGCAGTTTGCACATTTTGAGTCTGAGGCGCTGGGGGCCCCTGACTGGCCTGGGGCCCCCAGCAGCTGGCGTGGTGGTTAACACCCGGCTGAAGTTATTTTGATCCGTCAGATTTGGTCTAAACCGTGAAAGAGTCTGATGTTTGTGTTTGGAAGCAGGCTGGGCTCTCTCCGCTCTGATCCCAGGCCCTGGCGTCCATGTTGGCGATAAATTGAACCTAAGTTTTCCAAAGTGTCTGAATCACTCCGAGTGATGAAGTGCACGGCTTCGTCCCTCGCAGGGAGTCAGCCGAGCCCGGGGAGCTGGACGCCGGCGAGAGGGGAAAAAAATCGCTCCCACAGAAGTTTACTGTTGAGTGTGTTCCACCGTAAATGATCCTCCAGCTGCAGCGCGATCACGCTGAGATTACCGTCCTTGACTTCATCGTGTTGTTATCTAAGTGTTTCCATCGGGGGACGAACTAAACCCCCTGACTTTCTTCTTCTCTGTTTCTGCAGCTGATCAGTCGCAAAGATAAAGCCACGTTTGAGAAGTTAAACTATCTGACGTCCAAAGAAGAAAACTACACCTGCATGAGAGAGTACATCCGCTCGCTGAAGATGGTGCCCTGCATCCCCTACCTGGGTGAGTCCTCCATCTGTGATGATGCAAGACAGCAGCTCCCAGACCGAGCCGTCTGATTGGACGGGAGGCATGTCCCTCCTCAGTGTTTACAGCTGACTGTTTGTTTTTGCTCCTCATGTTGAACCTTTACACTCTCTGACCTCTGACCTTTTTAAGTTGAAACCTCGTTTGGCCAATCAGGATCTTCTATTCAGTGTGCCTGATGTGTAACAGCCAATGAGAGCCTGAGTTACCAGGAGGTGTCTGTGCCTGACTCTTTCTCGCTGCTCCGTTTGGCGTTTAGATTATTCTTTGTAACTTAAGAACTGATTTAAAATCTTCATTTTTACATACTTTTATTTTTTTATTTTTTTCCCACCCGTCCTCGTCATGTCGCCCGTGAACTATGACATCATGGCGTGTTGTTATTGTCAGGGACTCGCTCACGAGACAAAGGTTCTCCTGGTGGCGTCCATGTTGCCAACTCGCCACTGGAACGTGGTTAACTCAGTGTGACGTCACTCCCAGCTCAGCGATCTGATGTCCGAGGGAATTGAACGCACCACCATGCAAACACCAGTAATGATCTCAGCACCAGTTAAAGGAACCAGTTTGTTCCCATCGGGCCTGAATATCAAGTCAAAGAAATGTTTTTGTATTTATTGAAGTTCCTGATGTGCACATTATCAACAGTAACACCAATAACACCAATAACACCAATAACACCAGTATGACACCAGTAACACCAGTATAACAACAGTAACACCAGTATAACAACATTAACACCAGTATGACACCAGTAACACCAGTATAACAACAGTAACACCAGTATGACAACAGTCTAACACCAGTGTAAGACCAGTCTAACACCAGTATAAGACCAGTATGACACCAGTATAAGACCAGTATGACACCAGTATGATACCAGTATAACACCAGTATAACACCAGTATAACACCAGTATGATACCAGTATAACACCAGTATGACACCAGTATGACACCAATGTAACACCAGTATGATACCAGTATGACACCATTAGAACACCAGTGTGATACCAGTATGATACCAGTATAACATCAGTATGATGCCAGTATGACACCAGTATAACACCAGTGTGATACCAGTATGACACCAGTATGACACCAGTAACACCAGTATGACACCAGTATAAGAGCAGTAACACCAGTATGACACCAGTATGACACCAGTAACACCAGTATGACACCAGGAGTGTGGGTGAAGTTAAACTCTGACCTGTAATGAGATTAAATACAGACTTTGTTCGGGGTCGTGCGGCGTGGGTTCAGCCTCGCCATGACTCATCAGTTAAATGTCCTGAGGCTGAACGCCGCCTGAGACGGACGCCATGGACCCCTCCGGTCCGTCCCTTTTTTTTTTTTCATTGTCCACTCAAACCAGTCCAACCCGAGTGTCACTGGAAGGTGTTTCCGTTGCGTCGGATCATCATGGTCACCTTCCTCAGAGAGTACGACCCCCCTCTGAACTCGGCCCAGTAGACCCCGTCCTGGTACCGGCTCTTGTAGTGTCCGCCGCGGTACCACACGCCGTTCAGGTTGGAGTGAGCGCAGGCGTTGTACCACCAGCCGCCCTTCTGGTAGTGCGCGCAGTTACCTGCCAACACGAGACACAAGCAGTGAGACGACGGGACGCCACCCCTCCAGCAAAATCAAACCAGCGGTCCAGCACCCGGGACGCCGCCCCCCCTTACCTGTGTAGACGTCGTGGTCTCGGTCCAGCGTGGTGAACTGCTTGCCGTTGTGCCACGTCAGAGAATCTCCGGCGTTGCCGTTGTACCGGCCCACTCGCAGCTTGTAGAAGTCGGACTCGGGTTCGAGTCTGAAGCTGGCGTACTCTGCGAAGGTCTTGCGCCCCGCCCAGTCCTCCATGGTCACCAGCAGCTTGTAGGTTCCCTGACTGGTCAGCCAGTAGATGTTCTCCAGTCCTAACCAGTACTCCCCGTCGATGTTTCCGAAGCCTTGCTGTGGAAGAGAGACAGGAAACCAGTCAGGGACAAATCTTTCCTACCGCTTGATTCACATGGACGAGCCAAGGTGCGGATCTTGTCCCCCCCCCCCCCCCCCCCCTCCCCGCCCCCCCTCGGTCTTGGACGTGGTCTTGGACTGAAACAAACCGACCATGTTTCCAGCGTGTGGCGAGGCTCAGAGCTGCGGTCAGCGCAGCAGTTACATCACACATGGATGTGATCAGGAGGGAGAGTCTGTCTGCCAGAGGAGAGCGTGTGATTGGCTCGAAGGGATGTATTGAGTCATTGAGGAGGGGGGGGGGGGGCAGGGGGAGGGGGGGGTGGAAGAACTCTGCTGGTTTGGGTTTGGGTTAAAGTTCTAAGAGGTTCTTTAGCCGTCCTCACCTCAGACCTCAGGATGTTCACCCTCAGCTCTGCTTGTTTGTTTTCTGCGGTTTCGATGTCGCGTGACGTGATGTCATCAGATGACTCACACGTTACACAACGAGCTGCGGCGGCCAACGTGCTCCGTTCGCTGGAACACAGACTTCAGCTGTGAGCGCTGAAGGTACTTTAATTATTCCATCACTGGGACCTTTTCCTCATTTCCCCACAGCCTCCCATTTTCCTTCTCAGTTACAGTTATTGGGATGTAATTGGTGTGCGATGGGAACGCCAAGCTAAACGTTCCCGCTCTGAACTTCTCCGTCAACATGTTGGAGGAAGAACTCGCTGAGAGAGGACGCCACGCTCGCTTAGCGTCTTCCTGTGTGCTACGTGACAGCAGATGATGTTGGGAGGATGCTGAAGGCACCCGGGAGATCGTCGGTCCTGCAGTAGTTCGACCTTCGCCGAGCGATTCCCCACCCGAGTGCATCCGACCTTTGGACGAGACTCAAGTTTCGAGTTCTTCGCCGTCTGTTTGGCACGTCGGGACCTTCAGACCGACGATGACGTCGTTGTAGGAACAACGAAACGCAACCGCGAACTCTGGCTGTAACGATACCTCACAATGCAATCAAACAAATGCTCGAGGGAGGTCGAGGAGCGCTCGGACCTGGAGGAGGTCGGGACACCTCGGCCTCTCCTGGATCCATCTGAACGTTCCTCAGTTTTAGTCTCCAGCTCGTCTCCTCCTTCACATGTTGTTCATATTTAAAGTACTTTCACATTTTCTTGCAGCTCAGTGGAAAACAGGTGGGTTTTTTTTCCACTTGACCACGACTTTGGTCGACGCTGTAGCATCTCATCTGCACTAGATTATCTACAGTGAGGGAAAAATGTCATGGACGTCCTTCATCCCCTGATGTTTGAGACGTCTGGAGGACGAGTCCTCGGCTTACACTGAGTGAAGCATGCTCCGTCTCAGGAATTTCTCTTTTTCCCGCCCTGAAGATTCTGGAAGCAAAGTCTAAGTCTGCATGTGGACTAAGCTAAGCTAAGCTAACCTTCCCAACGTGCTGCGTCACAGATGCTAGCATGTTTAAATCCACGTTGGGATCCTTACCTTGTACGTCTCCCAGTTCCTGAAGAAGTTGACGGATCCGTCCTGGCGTCTCTGGATGACGGTCCAGCCTCCCGGGTCGTGTCTCTGGTCACACCACACCTGCATGAGTTTGTTGCTGTTGTCCGGTCTGAGGAGGAACATGCCGCTGGTGGAGTATCTGTTCTCCAGAGCCTCCAGGCAGTCTCTGAACGGACCTGCAGGGGGGAAGAACAACACGCTCAGTGACCGAGCGGCGTGGGACCGGCGTTCCCTTTGAGCACCGGGCGAGGTCATTCAAACGTTACATAAACTGAGCTGCACCTCTGACCTCTAAGTCCCAGAAAGCTTTGCAGCAGTGTGTATAAACTATAGTGATGTGTATGCAGGATGAACACTAGAGGGCGTCAGAGAGTCTGCATGGACTCGCTTCAGTCTGTGTGTTCTCACCTGAGGGCTCGTTGGTGAAGCTGTAGATGGTGCTGGGCATCGTGGGTAGTGGAGGCGGCAGTGCTTTGGCGTTCTGGTCGTTCTGGATCTCGTTGGTCATGGGGTGGTTGGTGTGTCGGGGGTGTGTGGGGGGGTGGAAGGGTCTGTACCCTCCAGGAGAGAGAGCCGGTCTCTGAGGAGGAGGAGGAGGAGGGAGGACGGGGGGCTGAGGGTGGACTGGACGTCTCCTCTCCTGCCCCCCTCCATATGTTTGGTGTCCCCCCCCGTAGGCGAGTCCGCCCCCCCTCCGGCAGTTCTCCTCCAGCTGCTGCAGCAGGGCGCTCTGGTTGCCGGCGAGCGCTGACAGGTGCTGGTACTTGAGCTCCAGATCTTGGTATCGCGAGGCGAGTTGACCCATGGAGTTGGTCTGGTTGAGGACGCGCGTCTCGAGCTGCGACGCCTCGAGCGCATTGTCCCGTTTGCGGATGATCTCGTGCAGCAGCTGCATGTAGAGCTGCGTCACTCGTGAGTTCATGTTGCGGCTCTCTTTCCGGAGCAGCTTCACCTCGTTCACCAGACCGCCGTCCACCTCCACCAGCTGCTGCAGCACCTCTATCTGCAGCCGCTGCTTCTGCAGCTCGCTGTTCAGGAGCTCCAGCTCCTGCTTGTTGACCCGGTTCTCCAGCAGGGCATCGGGCTCCTTGGAGTTCACGCAGATGGCGCCCGTGTTTTTCTGCTGAGGAACGATGAAGGTGTAGGAACATTTGTCCGTTTGGGACGCGCCGTGGTCGACGGCCCGTTTCTGTCGGTTCATAGTGTAAAAAAAGTCTCTCTCCAGGACGTCGTCGCTGGTCCCCATTTCCTGAGCCGCATCTTGGAGGGACAACCCGGGTCCGGACAGAACCAGGACCAGCAGCAAAACCATCACAGGGAGGATCATGGTGCAGTCCGGCTGCACCGCAAATAACAATCTCTGCAACAGAAAGGAGGCGGGGCATAATCAGTCAATCATAATCACTGTGTGTCTGCTGGAGCACAGATCTGGCTGCTTGCACAATTTAAATCTCAGCTCAGGGACTGAAATGTTTACAATCCACGCTGCAGCCAAGCTGTCCGTCACCGAGAGAGAAAGAGAGAGAGGGGGAGAGAGAGAGAGACAGAGAGAGAGAGAGAGAGAGAGAGCGAGAACGACGGCCTGATACCAAAGGGTCAAAATGACCGAAATGTGACTTCAGCTGATTCGGGACTTTGACTCGTTTTCACTCAGCGTGTGTGAGACTGTTTCTGTCGCTCTCTCCGACCCCGAGGAGCTCACGTTCTCACACACACACACACACACACACACACACACACACACACACACACACACACACACACACACACACACACACACACACACACACACACACACACACACACACACAGTTGACGGCGTGATGGGGAGCTGTGCAGAAGTTCACAGAGGAGCCGTGGTAGCAGATTGTTTCTCAAGCTTTCATCACTGTTAACGTCTTCCAGAAGTCTCCATGTGTCCCCCTTTTTATCCACACATTTAACAGATTATCGAGCCCAGTCCCTCCCGGCCCTGTAAACGCCTCGGCCTCCTCAACGGCTCGCAGGAAGTCGTTTTAATGTAACGAAGCTTTGAGTGATTACACATCTATGAGCTCTTATGGAAGTCCAGAGACTCGTGTCTGACAGCGAGGAGGTTCGAATGTGTGAGGACAAGATTTGTCTTCTTCACGTCTTCTCTAAAAGCTCTTCAGCTTGTTGAGTTCTTTTGATTCTTTTGTTTCTAACTTGTCAGAGATGGTTCAGGAGCAGAGAGGGACGCACGGGGTTAACGGCGTCCTCACACTGACCCTGGCGTGGATGGTTCCAGTGAAAACATGTCCTCTTTATTAAAGTATGACTAAGATGTCCTGCTCACGCTCTCTTGTCTCAGACGTTGTGTAACAGCGCTCGCCTCTGTGTTTCGGCGCTGCTTCTCTTCTCTCGTTTTGGTTCGAGGCGAAAATGTTTCACAGCTCGGGAATGTTCTCCAGCAGAAGGAGAGGATCCTCCCCTCTCAGCCGCCGCTATCATCACATGTTACTACATCATCACACCTCCTGCCAACGGCTGCCTCAGATCAGATCATTCTGTCACTGCGGGTGGACATCATCGTTTCCCCGTCTTGCAGCAGGCTCTGCGGTTTTTAAGATCAAATACTGCAAATCAAATTTATGGTGCACGTCGGTGAGCTCAGCATGTGGGCAGAGAAAAAGTAATTTAGTGTTTTTTATTTTCCTCTTCTAAGGCAGAGAGACTCATGGAGTCGTCTGCAGCACATTAAAACACATACGAGTCCCTGCAGTGCGTCCAACAAACTCTTATGAGGCAATCTGTTTTAAGGAGAAGTGCTGGAAGGCCGATGGAAATGTGCAGGCGAGGAAACACGTCGCCGGCTCCGGCATGCTGCGGTCAGACGGACATAAAGGTTCCAGATTATTCATTTAAACAAGTTTATAAAAGTCTCAAACAAGTGTTAAAAATCATCACGTCTGTTTCAGAGCAGTTATCAGGTGAACAGGTGTTGCAGCGATGGAAGCGGGCAGTGGAACTGCTTCAGATAGAAGTGATTGTACCCGAGCTAAAAAGCCTCTGCATGTTTCTAATAAGCTCCAGCAGCAGAAAGCTGCTCAAACTAGGATCAATGTTGGAGATGAAACATGGAGAGAGGTTAGAACGCAGAAAGCTTTACAGACCCATGCAGAGCTGGCTAAACACTGAAGCTACAGTGTCCACCACATGCAGAGCTGGCTAAACACTGAAGCTACAGTGTCCACCACATGCAGAGCAGGCTAAACACTGAAGCTACAGTGTCCACCACATGCAGAGCTGGCTAAACACTGAAGCTACAGTGTCCACCACATGCAGAGCTGGCTAAACACTGAAGCTACAGTGTCCACCACATGCAGAGCTGGCTAAACACTGAAGCTACAGTGTCCACCACATGCAGAGCTGGCTAAACACTGAAGCTACAGTGTCCACCACATGCAGAGCTGGATAAACACTGAAGCTACAGTGTCCACCACGTGCAGAGCTGGCTAAACACTGAAGCTACAGTGTCCACCACATGCAGAGCTGGCTAAACACTGAAGCTACAGTGTCCACCACATGCTGACCTGTGTGAGAGGAGGGGGCGGAGCCAGACAGCTCTCTGTGATGATTAGAGTTTAGACTGCAGTACTCATTTTAAACACTGGGGGGCTGCAATAAGAAACCCAGAATTGATTCAATAGTGTTTTTTTTCTTATTTGTGTTTCCATGATACTGAAACAGATCTTGATATAATTCGGTATTTACGAGTGTCATGTTACGTTTTGAAGTTCTGCTTCCATGTCGTCACTGTTTCCAGTCGATCTTCCACTTTTAAGCCCTATAAAACAGCCGTCCTCTGACCAATGAGCTGATGTCACTGCGGCTTCGCTCACTTCTGTTTACAGTCAAACCTCCGGCTTGTTTTGTTTGAGATTATAACACAGAGTGATGGAGGCTCCACGTTACTTTGATCCAGCTCGGACTCCGTGATCTTTTCTTTGGCTTTAAAGCCAGTTGGACTCATTAATCGGTTACTCGTGTTTCTACTGCAGCGCCTGAATCTCTCTGCAGCGCTGATTTAATTGGACAGACTTTGAAGCGTGCCCAGACGGCAGACTCTCACATGTGTTTTCGATTACGTGGCCGTGTTATCTGACTTGTTCACACTTGTTCATGAGGCATTTGGCGCCGACACGGACAGAGGCTCAAACTGACTGTTGACAGAAAAAAGCAGATGAGTCGTTTAATGACGGACGAATCAAGTCGGATTACTTTGAAGGAAGTAAGGAAGTTGTGTTTCTCGAGGTGAGATGCGCCACCTAGTGGCAATGGCTGCATTACAGCTTCGACACAACGTTTAGCCGTTTATCCCCATTTGAATCTCTCTGTTTTAACGTGTTCAAAGTTTCAGATCGTGAGCTCGATGTCTGCAGGGGGCGCTAAACGGCGTGCTCTAAACGGCATGTTCTAAACGGCGTGCTCTAAACGGCGTGCTCTAAACGGCGTGTTCTAAACGGCGTGTTCTGCCACATTTGAAACCAAGAAATTGACCAGGCGGCTTCAAGCCTCGACGTGAGCCGTTCTAACCTCGTGCATAGCCCTCCCCTGGCAGCCCTGCAGCGTTCTGCCTCACCCTGGAAGGCCTTCAGAGAGCTGGCCAATCAGAAGAGAAGGGGCACGGAGGAGGGGGGAGGGGCCTTAACGAGACAGCAGCTGAGGCTGAAGTGAGGGGTTAGGTTTCATGAAAGGAGGAGACGGGAGCTGAACCATGACTCGGCGTTTTCTCGGATGTTTCTGCTGAACGCTGCGTCCTCCTGTCGCTCAGCCTTCAGAGCTTTTTATTGGCTTGTAGCCTGGCGGCGTCTGGACCAGCCTCGGGTTTTCCTCTCAGCTGTGGGACACTGTGACGCTGTGACGTGTGTGGTACAGAGCGGTGGAAACAGAGAGGAAGCTGTGTGCCGTGGTTAACCACACTGTGTTCTGGTTCATTCAAAGACTGACTCAGTGTTTCTTCACGGGGCTTCTGTAGAGCGCCACTGTTCGAACAGGACGTGGTTATGTGTCGTAGGCCTGATGGAGAGGAGTCTGAAGCGCCTCCATTTATCTTCTCTGTTTGCTGAAAATGTCACGCAGCTTCTTTAGAGCTCATGATGCACAAATGGAACTCTTGTTAAAGTCCGTCAGAAGCGTGCGGCGAGCTCGCCAAAGCACACGACACAACGACCTTTTCTATTCCAGCTTTTTGTTCTGTTCTGAAACCAGAAGGTCAGCGGATGAAAGACTTCTGACTGATCGTTTATCTGACTTCATAAAGACATTAAGTAAGCCCCGCCCCCCCGACACCTGAGAGATGACATCATGACTGTGAACACGCCACCAGAGATACGTTCCGTTTCCTCCTGCATGCTCATTGGCTCAACTTCACATGGCATTGATAGGAAGGCGCCTGTCACTTCCACGCCCTTCTTTTCACCCATGATAAGCTAAGTGAGGTCCAGACCCTGGTGGTCCAGACCCTGGTGGACCAAACCCTGGTTGTCCAGACCCTGGTAGTCCAGACCCTGGTGGTCCAGACCCTGGTGATCAGGACCCTGGTGGACCAGACCCTGGTGGTCAGGACCCTGGTGGACCAGACCCTGGTGGTCAGGACCCTGGTGGTCCAGACCCTGGTGGTCCAAACCCTGGTGGACCAGACCCTGGTGGACCAGACCCTGGTGACGTTGGAGCGAGCCTGGATCAGAGAGGTGTTGATTGGTAATGCCGGACACTAGCGACCCTGCAGCTGTGCACAAGCACACGTGGAGGATTCGTGTCTCGTGCACACTCATGACGCAACGCTCCCTGGCGCCCACTGTTTCATAATCCAGCACTTCTCTGCAGCTGGAGGGAAAGCCTGCAGCCAGCCCAGTGCTCCCACTGAGGAGAGGAGGACTGGAACCAGTGCAGACAGAAACATGCAGGGAGTCGAGCTGAAGTCTGAGGAGGAAGGAAACGCTGAACACAATCACATCCGTGTCCAGAGGCATCAAACCGTCACAGACCCAGAGTGTGTGTGAGACGTGTCCTTGTGTGTGTGTGTGTGTGTGTGTGAGACGTGTCCTCATGTAAACTCTCACTGAAGAGGAGGACAGCTGAGGGACATGCATTCAGGACGCTCTCCACTCATTAATTTACTGATGATCGACGGGATCGGAGAGTGAACTGTGTGTCCTGAAGGCTGGAGTCAGGCGTGTGCGTACATGTGAGTGTGTGTGTGAGTGTGTGTGTGTGTGTGTGATCGTCTCACTCACCGCGGCTCTGCCTCCTCGGCTCGTCTGACTCCCAGCGTTCAGCAGTCACTCCTCATGTCCTCTTCATCCTCTCGGCTTGGTTTCTCTCCCCGCTGTGATGTCTCTCCTCCGTCAGAGCTCGGTGAGGCGGCAGGAAGCAGCCGGGTGAGGCGGCAGGAAGCAGCCGGGTGAGGCGGCAGGAAGCAGCCGGGTGAGGTGGCAGGAGGCAGCCGGGTGGTTACTGGTTTGTCTCCACCTGAGGATCGTCCACTGAGCTCTCAGTCTGTTCCTCCTTGTCCTCGCTCTGCTGCCATCACTGTGACTCTGATCCTTCTGATCCTCCTCGCAGTAATAGAGCTGTGAGCTGCAGAGACGCCCACTTTACCCTCCCCTCCACCGCAGGGAGACTCCCAGCCCCCCCCGCCCACACACACACACACACACACACACAGAAAGCCTCCAGCTAGCCCAGCACTCCCACTGAGGAGCAGGCTGGGAGGACTGGGAGGGCTGAGCGGCAGCTGCGTGTGCTGCAGGGAGGTCCTGACTTTACTCTTCTGTTTCTGCAGAAAGATCTCAACTGGACTAAGGCAGTCCTGGTCTCAGGCAGTCCTGGTCTCAGGCTGTCCTGGACTCAAGTGGTCCTGGTCTCAGGCAGTCCTGGACTCAGGCAGTCCTGGACTCAAGTGGTCCTGGTCTCAGGTAGTCCTGGACCCAGGCAGTCCTGGACTCAAGTGGTCCTGGTCTCAGGTAGTCCTGGACCCAGGCAGTCCTAGACTCAAGTGGTCCTGGTCTCAGGCAGTCCTGGACTCAGGTAGTCGGGGATCCAGGCAGTCCTGGACCCAGGCAGTCTTGGGCTCAGGCAGTCCTGGACTCAGGCGGTCCTGGTCCTGGAGTCTGCACTCTGAGATGTTGATCTCTGGGCTCAGGCAGTCCTGGACTCAGGCGGTCCTGGTCCTGGAGTCTGCACTCTGAGATGTTGATCTCTGGGCTCAGGCAGTCCTGGTCCTGGAGTCTGCACTCTGAGATGTTGATCTCTGGGCTCAGGCAGTCCTGGACTCAGGCGGTCCTGGTCCTGGAGTCTGCACTCTGAGATGTTGATCTCTGGGCTCAGGCAGTCCTGGTCCTGGAGTCTGCACTCTGAGATGTTGATCTCTGGGCTCAGGCGGTCCTGGACTCAGGCGGTCCTGGAGTCTGCACTCTGAGATGTTGATCTCTGGGCTCAGGCGGTCCTGGACTCAGGCAGTCCTGGTCCTGGAGTCTGCACTCTGAGATGTTGATCTCTGGGCTCAGGCGGTCCTGGACTCAGGCGGTCCTGGAGTCTGCACTCTGAGATGTTGATCTCTGGGCTCAGGCGGTCCTGGTCCTGGAGTCTGCACTCTGAGATGTTGATCTCTGGGCTCAGGCGGTCCTGGTCCTGGAGTCTGCACTCTGAGATGTTGATCTCTGGGCTCAGGCGGAGTCGCTGCGTTTGTTGTGTTGTCATAGAAACAACATCTGACAGAACTCTGAGGACAAATATCCAGTGAGTCATCCTGTTTGTTTTTAATCAGTGCTGATGTATGATAGGCCGTCATCCACGCCGTGCAGAACATTTGTCTGAGGTCACGGACCGTGTTTCCTCGCAGACTGTGGAGGAACCTTAGGTTGTTGTTGTTGTTGTTGTTGTTGTTGTTTGACTTCCACTGGAGGTCAAAGGTTGCACGCTGCCCCCTCCAGGTGAACTCTCCTGATTACATCCTGCTGCCTTCTCTGACCCGACGCTCAGCCTGCAGATATCTGGACTCAAAGAACAGCAGCGTCACTGAAGGACTGACAGTAACCTGTAAGGTGTCGACATATTGATACTGACCTTAAACTCGACACATCGTCTCCCCTCGTAAGATCCAAACTCAAAGACTGGTGCCTGTTTTGGATCCAGAGATTTGTTGCTCCTAAGGCGTGTTGAGTTTCAAAGAGGTTCGAGTCAAAGCGGCAGGTTTGTTTGAAAAGTCGTCGAGGGCGGGGGAGGAGAAGACAAAGAAGACACGAGAGAATCTTCAGCTAAATCAAAAAGTCAACAAACATCCTAATTCACAAACACAACAGAGAAGCTGCCCAGTAACAACCTGCGAGTCCCCCTGCAGCTCCACGCAGCAGAGCGTGACGCCGCCGCTCTGCTGCTTCCTCTACCTTTCATGTTCACTGTACGTCACGCCACCCTGACTCCGTCCCCCGTCTGGGATTCATAAAGGAGGGGCGAGTCTCAGCCTGCGGGCGCCGTGCTCTGAAGGAGCCGATAACCACCTGCAGGACGGAGATTCTTTATTCAGAGGAGCAGATAAAGGAAGCTGTCTTCATCCACTAAACCAACATCTACAATCTCAACCAGAATAAAAAGTCAATAAATAGATGGAAACACTTTTGTTCAGAGACTTCCTGCAGGATTTGAATGAGCAGAACGTGTCTGAACCAATCCACAGAGAAACGTCTTTGATTCAAATCCTCCGCTCTCAAAAGAAAATGAACGCATGAAAACTATTCATAGCTTTCACTTGATGTCACTCCTTGTTTTATACCATAGAGCTCTATGTTAAAATGTCCAACTTTACAGCTGCAGTTCCTCCAGTGTCCACTAGAGTCTGTCTCCTGCAGTGAGTCAGTCTCCATAGAGCTCTATGTTAAAATGTCCAACTTTACAGCTGCAGTTCCTCCGGTGTCCACTAGAGTCTGTCTCCTGCAGTGAGTCAGTCTCCATAGAGCTCTATGTTAAAATGTCCAACTTTACAGCTGCAGTTCCTCCAGTGTCCACTAGAGTCTGTCTCCTGCAGTGAGTCAGTCTCCATAGAGCTCTATGTTAAAATGTCCAACTTTACAGCTGCAGTTCCTCCAGTGTCCACTAGAGTCTGTCTCCTGCAGTGAGTCAGTCTCCATAGAGCTCTATGTTAAAATGTCCAACTTTACAGCTGCAGTTCCTCCAGTGTCCACTAGAGTCTGTCTCCTGCAGTGAGTCAGTCTCCATAGAGCTCTATGTTAAAATAAACATGTTTACAGTCTGGTATAAAAGCAAATGAGAGGGTGTGGCCTCTTAGAGTGAGAGGTGGGAGCAGCTAGCTGTCGTAGCCCCTGACCTTTGACCTCTGGGTGTGTTTGTGCTGTTGGAGCCTTTTGTTAGTTAACTTGTTTAGGGAACATCTTTTCCACAGTTCCATGTGTTGTCATCGTACAAATTCAAAAAGGCTGTTCAGACAAACCATAGTTCTTGTAAACATCGGATGATCTGCCTTGGATGCTGCAGCGCCCTCTATGGGTGGTGTTAGAGGAGAACTGTTGGGTTTTTAGAAAGAGAGGCTCACATGTGAACTGCTGCTGACTGCTGGTCCTGGATGACTTTCTGATGTGATGTAATAAAAATAAAAGTGTTTGCTGTGCGTCAGTGATTGATGGAGACAGGAAACACAGCTGAGACACATTCTGGATCCATCAGCATGACATCATCGGCAAACACTGGTTATCATGTTGTGTGGAGTTCCACAGATGTTGGCGATGGGTCTGGAGCTGCCAGCACAGCTGATATCACGGAGGCTGGGACGGTCCCGGGGGGGTTTGGGTGGAACACGTTGAGGAATGCAACACAGAGGACTCGGTGTCTCAGAACAGGTCCGTCTCCCTCTTCTTCGTGTCCTCGGCTGATTCCTGAAGCTGTCAAAGGACTCCTCGTGTTTAACCCCTTCCCCTCCTGATTTCCACCCCGGCCTCGTCTGCTGAGCGGTCCTCAGAGACCTGATGAAGGTCCGGCCTGCTTTTTTAAGGGCTATTCTCAGACCCGGTCCAGAGACATAGAAGACCCCTGAGTTTGAAAGGTTCTCTCTCAGGGGAACTCGAGGATATGTTTGTGTTTCTTTTATCATTGAAAGCCTCCGAAAGATCCAGCTCAAAAAAAGAACCTGCAGATCCTCCTCCATATTTCAACGAAAAGAGAATATGAGGATATTATGTGTGTGTGTGTGTGTGTGTGTGTGTGTGCATCAGCTGCAGAAGGTCAGGGCTCTCTCCTGACCTCTGCTCTATGACCTCTGACCTCTGTGATGGCTGACCTCCTCTCTGATACTGAAGACGTCTCTGTGAGGGTCTGTGGGGTCTTTGCCTCCCTGAACGTTTCCTGTTCCTGTGAAATCACAGCAGACCGTCGACAACCAACACAAATCACCTCATCTTTGCACGTTTTTCTGCAGATTTGACTTTTTATTTGTTTTAGATCAGATCAACATCACTCACTGACTCCGTCTGAAACTATCCGCTCACGCAGGTTCTGCAGGTTCTGCAGGTTCTGCAGGTTCTGTCAGGCGTCGGCACAGCTTAAAGGTTCCTGATCTGGACTTGACTGTAAATCTCTTCCAGTTAAATCAACGGACGACATTAATAATTACATCTGCTTCACTCGGCTTTGCCAGCCTTTCCAGTCCACAGGTGCATTGTGGGTGTTTTTCCTGGAGTTTTATTGTGAGTTTTATGAATGCACATTCTTCAGCACGTCCACCTGTGCCCTCTGGACTTTTCCACTGAACTATAAAATGCTGCGGCTGCTCACTTTTTTTTTCTTTTCCACTTCCTCCCTCAGACACACAGAGAACACTAACCCAAAGTGTGGACGGCTCAGGTCCAGGATCAGCTCTGTGTGTGGATCCAAAGGATGTTCAGAACAGAGGGGTTCATGTTCAGGCAGCTTTCTGTCTTTTTAAACGGCTCAATATTAACAGTGTTTGAGAAGCTGACACATGGAGCCCAGACCAGGATGCATAAACACGCTCCTGTCGTGTGGCCTTGACCAGGATGCGTTTGTGTTTTCATATCATCTGCACATATTTTCTATTTGAAGTCAGGTTTCCGTCTTCTCCAGGGAAGAACTGATGTAATGGTGTTTCAGCGGAGACTCTGTGATGTCACAGAGCGTCTCCTGTTAAACTGTAAAAGTCCTGCAGGTTACAGCAGCGTTTCCATTGGGCCTGTGTGTCCTACCGTCCTGTCAGGTCTTTGAGCTGCGTGTCCTACCGTCCTGTCAGGTCTTTGAGCTGCGTGTCCTACCGTCCTGTCAGGTCTTTGAGCTGCGTGTCCTACCGTCCTGTCAGGTCTTTGAAGAGCTGCGTGTCCTACCGTCCTGTCAGGTCTTTGAAGAGCTGTGTGTCCTACCGTCCTGTCAGGTCTTTGTAGAGCTGCGTGTCCTACCGTCCTGTCAGGTCTTTGAAGAGCTGTGTGTCCTACCGTCCTGTCAGGTCTTTGAAGAGCTGTGTGTCCTACCGTCCTGTCAGGTCTTTGAAGAGCTGCGTGTCCTACCGTCCTGTCAGGTCTTTGAAGAGCTGTGTGTCCTACCGTCCTGTCAGGTCTTTGAAGAGCTGTGTGTCCTACCGTCCTGTCAGGTCTTTGAATAGCTGCATGTCCTACCGTCCTGTAAGGTCTTTGAGCTGCGTGTCCTACCGTCCTGTCAGGTCTTTGAGCTGCATGTCCTACCGTCCTGTCAGGTCTTTGAAGAGCTGCGTGTCCTACCGTCCTGCCAGGTCTTTGTAGAGCTGCGTGTCCTACCGTCCTGTCAGGTCTTTGAAGAGCTGTGTGTCCTACCGTCCTGTCAGGTCTTTGAAGAGCTGCGTGTCCTACCGTCCTGTCAGGTCTTTGTAGAGCTGCGTGTCCTACCGTCCTGTCAGGTCTTTGAAGAGCTGCGTGTCCTACCGTCCTGTCAGGTCTTTGAAGAGCTGCGTGTCCTACCGTCCTGTCAGGTCTTTGTAGAGCTGCGTGTCCTACCGTCCTGTCAGGTCTTTGAAGAGCTGCGTGTCCTACCGTCCTGTCAGGTCTTTGAATAGCTGCGTGTCCTACCGTCCTGTCAGGTCTTTGAAGAGCTGCGTGTCCTACCGTCCTGTCAGGTCTTTGAAGAGCTGCGTGTCCTACCGTCCTGTCAGGTCTTTGTAGAGCTGCGTGTCCTACCGTCCTGTCAGGTCTTTGAAGAGCTGCGTGTCCTACCGTCCTGTCAGGTCTTTGAAGAGCTGCGTGTCCTACCGTCCTGTCAGGTCTTTGTAGAGCTGCGTGTCCTACCGTCCTGTCAGGTCTTTGAAGAGCTGCGTGTCCTACCGTCCTGTCAGGTCTTTGTAAAGCTGCATGTCCTACCGTCCTGTCAGGTCTTTGAAGAGCTGCGTGTCCTACCGTCCTGTCAGGTCTTTGAGCTGCGTGTCCTACCGTCCTGTCAGGTCTTTGAAGAGCTGCGTGTCCTACCGTCCTGTCAGGTCTTTGAAGAGCTGCGTGTCCTACCGTCCTGTCAGGTCTTTAAAGAGCTGCGTGTCCTACCGTCCTGTCAGGTCTTTGAAGAGCTGCGTGTCCTACCGTCCTGTCAGGTCTTTGAAGAGCTGCGTGTCCTACCGTCCTGTCAGGTCTTTGAAGAGCTGCGTGTCCTACCATCCTGTCAGGTCTTTGAGCTGTGTGTCCTACCGTCCTGTCAGGTCTTTGAAGAGCTGCGTGTCCTACCGTCCTGTCAGGTCTTTGAAGAGCTGCGTGTCCTACCGTCCTGTCAGGTCTTTGAGCTGTGTGTCCTACCGTCCTGTCAGGTCTTTGAGCTGTGTGTCCTACCGTCCTGTCAGGTCTTTGAAGAGCTGCGTGTCCTTCTGTCCTGTCAGGTCTTTGTAGAGCTGCGTGTCCTACCGTCCTGTCAGGTCTTTGAAGAGCTGCGTGTCCTACCGTCCTGTCAGGTCTTTGTAGAGCTGCGTGTCTCGGTGGGGGACGAGGGTGTTCCTGTCCTGATGTGATCTGTAAGTGTGAGAGTTTGTTCTCTGTGCAGGAGACGTGTTTCTTCACATCCTTCACATCTGTTCTGCGTTGGTCCTCCTGCTCGGGTCCAGTTAGAGCGCAGAGTGTGAGAATCTGCTGAGCGCCATCAGGAGGAGCAAACACAACAGCACGCACATCCCGATCAATAAGTCCAAGCTGCTGGACAGAAAACAAGAAGCAGTGTGTCCATCCCTCCTTTATTCAGAGCACAATGAGACACGAGGTGACGCCGTCTCCTGAGCGCCACAGCGTGCAGGATCACACGCCGCGTCCCTTAAATCTACGGTATTTCATCCTCCCCTTGTAAACATCACAACTTGGAAGTGACAAATGGAAATGTGGAGCTTTTATTTTGAAGGTGGCAAACTGAAATGTGGAGCTTTTATTTTGAAGGGAGACCAACTGAAATGTGGTACTTTTATTTTGAAGGGAGACCAACTGAAATGTGGTACTTTTATTTTGAAGGGAGACCAACTGAACTGTGGTGCTTTTATTTTGACTGAGGTCAAAGGTCAACATGTCAAAGTGTGTATTCCCTTTTTCTCGTTCCTCGTCCATCTGCCTGAGATGAAAATAAAAACGGGGCGGGGTTAATAACGGCGTGCCACATCGTGCTGCGTCGCTCGCAGGCGGTTTGGACACTCCAACAGGAAACGATAGAGTCAGGCTGATTTCACTCAGAGGCCTTCGGGGGGCGCCAGAGTGTGCACGTGTGTGTGTGTCTCTGTGTGTGTGTTGTTCTGCATGTGTGTGTGTGTGTGTGTGTGTGTGTGTTGCTCTACACGTGTTTGTAATTCCTGCGCTCACACAGCGGCGGTGTTTCCTCACCACACGCGGCTCCGTTATGTAACTGCAGTGTTTATCATCAGTGGTTGTTAAATTCACCAGAAACCACAAAGAGCAGTTATCCCTCTGTGTGTGTGTGTGTGTGTGTGTGTGTGTGTGTGTGTGTGTGTGTGTGTGTGCGTGTGCGTGTGCGTGTGTGTTGGTCAGGGAGAAGTGTAGCAGCCGGCCTCATGCTGTGTTACAGATGAATGTGTGCAGAGCTTCATTATCCTAATTAGTGTTAAACTGTGACTGACGCTGCATCCGTCATGACTCATCTAACTTACCCATCCCATCCCGGGGTCTGGGACCCCATCCCGGGGTCTGAGACCCCATCCCGGGGTCTGGGATCCCATCCCGGGGTCTGGGATCCCATCCCGGGGTCTGGGATCCTATCGAGCTAGTTCAGTCTGCATCGCTCAGATATCTCAGGTTTGAATGGAAGTTAGTCAAAGTGTGTGTGTGTGTGTGTGTGTGTGTGTGTGTGTGTGTCTGGCTCGCTCTGTAGAAACATTATTTCACAGTAATTAAGACAGATTGTAGGAAAGTCTGCGACTCAGCTCAAGTTTTCCAGATTCTTCTGAAGCTCCTTTAAAAAGATGCCAGGAGTCAGATATGGAATTTTCCTCTTGTTAAATAATTATCACTCTCAGTCTTTAAGAACGCTTCTTTACTAAAGTCTGAACAGAGACGAGTGTGAATCATGAAAACCCTTCAGATCAGTGTGTGTGTGTGTGTGTGTGTGTGTGTGTGTCGTCAGAGGTGAGTTTTAACGGGTGACCCTTCGACCCCCCCCTCCCCCCCCCCCCCACTGTGTTTCAGGGATCTACCTGCTGGACATGATCTACATCGACTCGGCCTATCCGGCGTCAGACAGCATCATCGAGACGGAGCAGCGGACCAATCAGATGAACAACCTGCTGAGGGTCATCTCGGACCTGCAGATGTCCTGCAAATACGGTGAGACCACGACCACCATCTGGACCAATAACAATCCAGCATTCAAAATGGCGGTGAAGCTGATAATTCATTAGTCGTCTGCAGCGATCATTATGAGTTTTCCTCAGCTTAAAGGAGCAGTCTGTAACTCCGCCCCCTAGTGTTTAAAATGAGTACTGCAGTCTAAAGTCTACTCATCACAGAGAGCTGCCCCCTAGTGTTTAAAATGAGTACTGCAGTCTGAACTCTAATCATCACAGAGAGCTGCCCCCTAGTGTTTAAAATGAGTACTGCAGTCTAAACTCTACTCATCACAGAGAGCTGCCCCCTGGTGTTTAAAATGAGTACTGCAGTCTAAACTCTAATCATCACAGAGAGCTGCCCCCTGGTGTTTAAAATGAGTACTGCAGTCTAAACTCTACTCATCACAGAGAGCTGCCCCCTAGTGTTTAAAATGAGTACTGCAGTCTAAACTCTAATCATCACAGAGAGCTGCCCCCTAGTGTTTAAAATGAGTACTGCAGTCTAAACTCTAATCATCACAGAGAGCTGCCCCCTAGTGTTTAAAATGAGTACTGCAGTCTAAACTCTAATCCTCACAGAGAGCTGCCCCTAGTGTTTAAAATGAGTACTGCAGTCTAAACTCTAATCATCACAGAGAGCTGCCCCCTAGTGTTTAAAATGAGTACTGCAGTCTAAAGTCTAGTGTGTGTTTGTCAGGACTTGAAGTGTGAAGGGTTAAAGTGTGCGTGTCCTCAGATTACCTGGTGACCCTGCCTCATGTCCAGAAGTATCTGTTGTCCGTCCGCTACATCGAGGAGCTGCAGAAGTTTGTAGAAGACGACAACTTCAAGTAAGTTTCACGTTGACACATGTGACACTAGGACGTGCTCTCAGAAGCGCGTGGAAACATAGAGGCGGGCGTGCAGGTGGCGAGCTTCAGTGAGAGGAAGCTGCATGAAACCGCAGACAGCTGACTCAGAGACTGAAGATCAAACATGATGAGGACATCTGTCAGGCAGGCTGAAATCCTCCCGAGCAGCCCGTTCACACGTGCACGTCACGGCGGGAGAAGAGACGGGATGATGTCGATGTTGGACGTATGAATGAACTCAGCGTGGAGTGGAGAAGAACACGCCGGTTTATTGGCGTGTACAGAGGTGGGAGAGGAGGACATAAACTCTGAACATTGACCCCGGGGCGGGCGGGAAAGTCTCCGGTCAAAGACGTGAAACATGAAGCTGCTTGTTTTCAGATTTATCACCTGAAGCTCCGACCACGGTTTGCAAAGTGCAGCAACATGTTTGAAGTATTCAGGAAGAAGAAGATCTAAAGAGCTTTTCAGCTTCTGTCCTCGTCTTCACTCACTAATGATCAAAGTCTCAAACCAGCGACTGAAGGACGATTACACAAGAGTCCACTGCAGCTTCAGAAAGATGCATCAGGACAGTGGAAGGTTTTAACTTGGATTACATAAGTTTTTAAATCACTAAGATGTGTGTGTATGTTTGTGCTCGATGACACACACACACACACACACACACACACACACACACACACACACACACACACACACACACACACACACACACACACACACACACACGGAGAGAGTTGAATTAATTACTGTGGTGATGAGACAGAAACCAGACTGCACAGGTCACAAGAGACACAGAGTTTACACGACTCTCCTCCTCCGTTTTCCTATAGTCCTTCTCACATTAATGAGTCTTAACCACACGCACACGCTCACACACACGCACACGCTCACACACGCACGCACACACACACGCACACGCACACACACACTCAGAGTCAATAAATACTTTCCTAATGTGTTGCTCAGAGGCACCAACTACCACATTTATGAGACTGTTCCATGTGCTGGTTGTCCAAACCGAGCGCGTGCAGACAGGAGGACAGACTGAGGACAGACTGAGCGCGTGCAGGCAGGAGGACAGACTGAGCGCGTGCAGAGACGAGGACAGACTGAGGACAGACTGAGCGCGTGCAGGCAGGAGGACAGACTGAGCGCGTGCAGAGAGAAGGACAGACTGAGCGTGTGCAGAGACGAGGACAGACTGAGCGTGTGCAGAGAGAAGGACAGACTGAGGACAGACTGAGTCAAAAGTATTTAGAGCGCCCTCTACTGACTGGCTGCAGTATAGGACATAAACTCCGCCTCCTCTATGTGAACACATGACACAGGGGTCACTCATCCCCACTCTCAGGGAGTCCTGATCAAGCCGATGGCCTTTTCACCTGCAGGACGTCCCGCCCCCTCTCTAGATTGACAGCCTGGACGGTGTTCCCCGTAACACAGAATGTGGTTTAAGACGAAGCATACGGGGAACACACGGCTGTCGAGTCCTGCAGGACACGTGTGTCTTTTTTTTTTTAAGATTCAGATTTTGGCCTTTTGCCGTATTTATAGAGAGGAAGGTGGATAGAGTCTGAAATCAGGGAGAGACATGCGGGAAAGGAGCCACAGGCCGGACTCGAACCCGAGCCGCCCGCTGAGCCACCAGCGCCCCAGGACCCGTGTGTCTTTAAAGGACGCCCTGCAGGGGGCGCGTGATGTGTGTGTGTGTGTGTGTGTGTGTGTGTGTGTGTGTGTGTGTGTGTGTGTGTGTGTGTGTGTGTGTGTGTGTGTGTGTGTGTGTGTGTGTGTGTGTGTGTGTGTGTGTGTGTGTGTGTGTGTGTGTGTGTGATGTGTGTGTGTGTGTGTGTGTGTGTGTGTGTGTGTGTGTGTGTTAACGCTGAGGTCACTGATGTCACGTGTCTGTGTTTCAGGATTTCTCTGAAGATTGAACCTGGAAACAGCTCCCCTCGCATCGCCTCCTCTAAAGAAGACCTGGCAGGTAAAAGACCAGGTGCAGAGACGTGTCCGTGTCCGTCTGTGAGGACAGCAGGAAACACTTTAACTGTCCGGCGTGCGGCTCACGCGGCGCTCACGAAGCCGTAACACAGCCGGTCTGACTCGCTAAACATTTTCAGTTTTGTCTTCAAGTGTTGAACGTTGAAAGAATCTGATCTGTGTTGAGTCTCTGACACGAGAGAAGGTGTGTGATGACGTGATGACGTGATGACGTGATGACGTGATGACGTGGTGACGTGATGGCGTGATGACGTGGTGACGTGATGGCGTGATGACGTGATGACGTGATGGCGTGATGACGTGGTGACGTGATGACGTGGTGACATGATGACGTGGTGACGTGGTGACATGATGACGTGGTGACGTGGTGACATGATGACGTGGTGACGTGATGACATGATGACGTGATGACGTGACGTGATGACATGATGACGTGATGACGTGATGGCGTGATGACGTGATGACGTGATGACGTGATGACGTGGTGACGTGATGACGTGACGTGATGACGTGACGTGATGGCGTGATGACGTGATGACGTGATGACGTGATGGCGTGATGACGTGACGTGATGACGTGATGACGTGGTGACGTGATGACGTGGTGACGTGGTGACATGATGACGTGGTGACGTGATGACATGATGACGTGATGACGTGACGTGATGACATGATGACGTGATGACGTGATGGCGTGATGACGTGATGACGTGATGACGTGATGACGTGGTGACGTGATGACGTGACGTGATGACGTGACGTGATGGCGTGATGACGTGGTGACGTGATGACGTGATGGCGTGATGACGTGACGTGATGACGTGATGACGTGGTGACGTGATGACGTGGTGACGTGATGACGTGGTGACGTGACGTGATGACGTGACGTGATGACGTGACGTGATGACGTGACGTGATGACGTGATGACGTGATGACGTGGTGACGTGATGACGTGATGACGTGGTGACGTGATGACGTGGTGACGTGATGACGTGATGACGTGACGTGATGACGTGATGACGTGGTGACGTGATGACGTGGTGACGTGACGTGATGACGTGACGTGATGACGTGACGTGATGACGTGATGACGTGATGACGTGATGACGTGGTGACGTGGTGGCGTGATGGCGTGATGACGTGATGACGTGATGACGTGGTGACGTGATGACGTGATGACGTGATGACATGATGACGTGATGACGTGACGTGATGGCGTGATGACGTGATGACGTGATGACGTGATGACGTGGTGACGTGATGACGTGGTGACGTGATGGCGTGATGACGTGGTGACGTGGTGACGTGGTGACGTGACGTGGTGACGTGACGTGATGACGTGACGTGATGGCGTGATGACGTGATGACGTGATGACGTGATGACGTGGTGACGTGATGGCGTGATGACGTGGTGACATGATGACGTGATGACGTGGTGACGTGATGGCGTGATGACGTGATGACGTGATGACGTGGTGACGTGATGGCGTGATGACGTGATGACGTGGTGACGTGACGTGATGACGTGGTGACGTGATGACGTGGTGACGTGATGGCGTGATGACGTGATGACGTGACGTGATGACGTGATGACGTGACGTGATGACGTGATGACGTGGTGACGTGATGACGTGACGTGATGACGTGACGTGATGGCGTGATGACGTGATGACGTGATGACGTGATGACGTGATGGCGTGACGTGATGACGTGATGACGTGATGACGTGATGACGTGATGACGTGATGGCGTGACGTGATGACGTGATGACGTGATGACGTGACGTGATGACGTGATGACGTGATGACGTGACGTGATGGCGTGATGACGTGATGACATGATGACGTGATGACGTGATGACGTGATGACGTGACATGATGACGTGATGACGTGATGACATGATGACGTGATGACGTGATGACGTGATGGCGTGATGGCGTGATGACGTGATGTGATGGCGTGATGACGTGATGTGATGGCGTGATGACGTGATGACATGATGACGTGATGACGTGATGACATGATGACGTGATGACGTGATGACGTGATGGCGTGATGACGTGATGGCGTGATGGCGTGATGACGTGATGTGACGGCCGCTCGCTAACAGCTCTGTGCAGCTGATGGATCCGTCTTTGATTAGTTTGGAAAAGAAAGCAGCAGCGGAGCGCTAACAGGCCGACCTGACGAAACCTCAACACGTACCAAACCCAAACATCCACTTCCTGTTTCTCCTCCATCCTCCTCACCTGTCTGTGTGATGTCATCAGCTGTGTGTGGGCTGTGATGTCATCACGGTGCAGGCGAGCGTCCTGAGCGGGGTGAAAAGGTTCACGAGGACAGGCTTCACTTCCTCTGTTTTTCTTCTTGTGTGGTGTTGATACTGTGGGGGGGGTTTGTTTGGGTTGGGGAGGGGGGGGGGGGGTTATTTGGGGGGGTTATTTGGGGGGGGGGGGGGGTGATAAGGAAAGAAAGCAGCTGAGCAGCTGTGAGAGGACGTGTGGTCACATTATAAACACGATGATGTCATCACAGTAATCAGATCATAAATCATGTTTTAATTCGTAGAACAATCTGATCACATGGAAAACAACCAAGTCGAGTCCGTGCGCTTCGCTCCTCGCGCTCGCCTGACTGCAGGACGTAACCACCGTGTGTCCGCACTGAGCACGTGTCAAACTCCACAGGTTACACATCAGCTCTGTGATTGGCTGGAGAACAGCGCCCGCCTCTCGCCCTCTGACAGCAGGAGGAGCGGCGTGGAGACGGCTCTGTGCTGAAGCGTCCCCTGGGTTGA
This sequence comes from Symphodus melops, assembly GCF_947650265.1. Taxonomy (NCBI): domain Eukaryota; kingdom Metazoa; phylum Chordata; class Actinopteri; order Labriformes; family Labridae; genus Symphodus; species Symphodus melops. The sequence goes on from NC_136706.1 coordinate 24,038,227, forward strand.
GTTAACGATGCAGCTAACAGCCATCTGTCCTCTGGGACATGTCCATGTGTTTCCATGCAGTCATGTCTGCAGCCTGGACCTCCACAGGCTGGGACCTGTTTGTGAGGATCGCCATGGTAACGCCTGTTCTCTCTCTCTGTGTGTGTCTGCTGCGCGTTAGTTAGCGTTCTCTCTGCTGTTTATCTGAGCGAGTCGTTCTGATTCCACTTAAAGAAGCAGCCTGAGTCACGGACACAGGAGGCCTGTGATTGGCCGAGGGGGGGCGGAGGACGCCTCAGGGACACGTTGGGTTTGTTTTCTGTGTGACAGCTCTCTGTCGTCGATGTTTTTATAAAGACTGGTTTCATCGTTACGACACGACCGGCTGAGGATCGTTGATCACTCTGGTGATCAATGATTCTGATTTTTATAAAAAAAAAGAACTTCCTGTTAAACGAGCTCGACACTTTAAAGAAGGCGTGCGGCTCAAAGTGCTCGACGAAGACGATGGGTTCAATGTGCGATGAAGCTGCCGCGGTTTGTCTGAATTCGAAGGCTAACTCTGACGCTGGAGCGCAAAAAGCTGCAGTTCCTCCAGTGTCCACTAGAGACAGGCTGTGCAACACACACCCATTCTGAAATGTCAGGCAGTCTACAGTCAGAAGACGCCGCTTTGGCCCCAGGACCGCCCCTTTCTCCAGCGCCGAGTCCGGACTCAAACACGAAGAAGTCCATGCTAACAGTTAGCCTAGCTGCTCATGCTAACAGGACGTGCTGCGTACAGACGGGTAGGCGGGCTCTCGTACTGAACAGGAAGTCAGCGTTTTCTCCAGGAGAGTTCCAGCAGCAGATAAATGCACACACACACACACACACACACACACACACACACACACACACACACACACACACACACACACACACACACACACACACACACACAGCTGTATGCAAAGGAGCGTGGAAGTGTTCGGATCCAGTTGGGGGTCTGGAGGAGACCCTGAAGGACCTGGTGCTGGGAGCGAGGGGGGTCCATGTGGTCTCCTTCACACTGGTCTCAGTGTGTGTCTGGATGTGACGGAGTCGTGATCAGCAGAATGTTCCTCCGGACGCTCGGACCCTCAGTCCACCTTACATAACAGGACAGGAAAATCCTGCTCTGGCCCGAAGCCGTCTGCGGGCTCCTTCACTGTAAACAAGTGCCACTCAGTGACACACACTACACACACTACACACTACACACACACTACACACACACACACACACACACTACACACACACTACACACACACTACACACACTACACACACACTACACACACACACACACACACACTACACACACACTACACACACACTACACACACTACACACACACTACACACACTACACACACACTACACACAGACTACACACTAACACACACACACACACACACACACACACACACTACACACACACACACACACACTACACACACACTACACACACACACACACACACACACTACACACACACTACACACACACACACACTAACACACACAGAGACACACACACACTAACACTCATTCAGTCACACATGCTGCCAAACACAAGAATGCACTGCTGTCACTCTCTCCATGTTCTCACACACACACACACACACACACACACACACACACACACACACACACACACACACACACACACAGATGGCATGCTGCTCTGAACATGTGCACACAGAAAAAACAAGAGAGACCCGAGCTGACCTGTGTGTGTGTGTGTGTGTGTGTGTGTGTGTGTGTGTGTGTGTGTGTGTGTGTGTGTGTGTGTGTGTGTGTGTGTGTGTGTGTGTGTCTCTGTGTGTGTGTTAGTGTGTGTGTGTCTCTGTGTGTGTGTTAGTGTGTGTGTGTGTGTGTTAGTGTGTGTGTGTGTGTGTGTGTCTCTGTGTGTGTGTTAGTGTGTGTGTGTGTGTGTGTGTTAGTGTGTGTGTGTGTGTGTGTGTGTCTCTGTGTGTGTGTTAGTGTGTGTGTGTGTGTGTGTTAGTGTGTGTGTCTCTGTGTGTGTGTTAGTGTGTGTGTGTGTGTGTCTCTGTGTGTGTTAGTGTGTGTGTGTGTGTCTCTGTGTGTGTGTCTCTGTGTGTGTGTGTGTGTGTGTGTGTGTGTGTGTGTGTGTGTGTGTGTCTCTGTGTGTGTGTCTCTGTGTGTGTTAGAGTGTGTGTGTGTGTGTGTGTGTGTGTGTGTGGTTCAGAACTTTCCCCTCTGTGGAACACAGGGACATGTTTTCTTTTTTTAACCTCCACGTTTAGCTCTTTTTGTGCTGACTGTGCAGATCTCCACACTGTGTGTGTGTGTGTGTGTGTGTGTGTGTGTGTGTGTGTGTCTCTGTGTGTGTGTGCGTCTCTTTATATGGATTCATTCATTCTCATAATGAGTCGATTACAGATGAGTAAAGATTTCCCTCCTCGTGTTTTTACTTTGTAATAAGTCTTCGCCTGACGTCATGCACGTGTGTTCATCCAAGCAGGCAGACGGAACAATCACAACCAGCTGCGTGTGTGTGTGTGTTGTGTGTGTGTGTGTGTGTGTGTGTGAAGCTCCATTCACACTCTTTATGAGGCTCTGAAGGCTCGTTTCACTTAATATGATCTAATGATCTTCATCAGTGCTCCGGCCTGCTGCAGCAGCTCAAACCTTCAGCTGACTGACTCGACTGTTGGTCCGATCCACCTCGGTCCACTTCGAGGTCCTGAGACCGGGTCAGGGTTCCTGCTGTGATGTCGGCTCCGTCAGAGTGGATTCATTCAGTCGACATTTCAATCTGCTGCTTTTCAAACCTGGCAAAGACGCGTTTACAGGAAGGAGACAATATTTCATCCTGCAGTAATCTGTCAGTTCACCAGCAGGGGGCGCTGACAGCCAATCACAGCGAGGCTGAAGAGGCGTGATCTGAGGTTGACACGGAGGATGTTTTGTGTGTTTCAGGTCTGTCCGAGGTTTCCGTCTCCATGAGGTACAACAGACGGCCCACCTGCCCCGACGCCTCCGTGGGGGTCCACATCCCCACGCCGCCCCCCTCCCACCACAGGAAGAGCCACAGTCTGGGAAACAAGTGAGTGCGACGGGCTCGGACTCGAGTCACAGACCGTGCCGTCCCGTCTCCATGACAACGGTCTGTAGTCTGACGCTCGCTCCTCATTAATAGCTATGTAAACATCTGCATGGAGAGAGCGATCTGACACCTAGTGGTCACTGATGGTTACTACAACAACAGGTAGAGGAGCAGTGAAGTGTGCTTCATTTTCAGCCTGTTCTAATTTTTTGGGGAGAGAGAGAGAGAGAGAGAGAGACAGAGAGAGAGAGAGAGAGAGAGAGAGAGAGAGAGAGAGAGAGCAGCTGAATGAGTAACGAACATGTGAGTGAAATGTTCCACAAACAAACCAACAAGCCGACTTTATGTAACGAGCAGCTGCAGCTCTCTCTGACCACGGCGAAGCCAACGCCACACACGCATCACGGCGTTGAACTGATCATAGAGCGTGCACACACACGGCCGTCATCCAGAGACAAGACAGAAATAACCCGGCGGCGTGGAAGCTCGGGTACGGACTCCGTGTCAGAACAAAAATGATCATATTTATAATAATTAGTCACCGCAGTGTTCACGCCATGCTTCTTCTGCTCGCAACACCAGGTCAAAGGTCAAAGGTCGCTCAGGTCACAGCAGAACATCCTTACGATTGACCTCGCCGTTTCTTGACCCGGCGCTGCGGGAGCATCATCATCACATCAAATAGCTTTTGACAAAATGGCATGGAACTGGGCGTGTCCGTCATGCATTTAGATTTCAGAGTTTGACTCGTGGAGGCGGGGCTTATGAGCTGTACTGCAGCCGGTCAGAGAGGGGGCGGGACTCCAATCTCGAGCGTTCTTTGAGTTTTAAGGAGAAAAGAAAATGCAGATTAACCAAGTTAGCCCGTTAAAAACGAGCCAATCAGGAGAAGGCGTCATGAAGTCTCCTCCCACAGGTCTGTGGCGATCGATCACCGGGTATAAACCTGAGGGGGCGGAGTTATTAAAAACATGTCACATCATAAAGATGAGCGCTGTCCCTGTTTGTTTTTAAGATCAAGAGGAGGCGGAGTTTAATTCCATTAAAAAAATAAAATAAAAAATGGCGGTGGGGGGGTTAATTCAAATCCTGGGAGATGATTGGCTCTTTTCCCACAGCTCTTCTTGTGTATTTAACACTTTGATTCTGTCTGCAGCATGATGTGTCAGTACGGCATGTCAGAGAGCAGGAGCGCCACGTTTCCCACAGAGAAAGCACGCCACCTCCTGGACGACAGCTTCTTAGAGTCTCAGAGTCCGGTCCGGAACGATCCTCAGAGCACGTCCGTGTCCAACGGCCTCTCCTTAGGTCTGTTCTTTGTAAAGCTGCTCCGCCTGGGACACGCTCCTCGGCCTCAGAGTAACGTCTTTGTTCTTCCTCACAGGCAGCAGTGAAAGCTCTTTCGGGGAGGAGCTCTCGCCTGGGATGGAGAGGTAAGAGCCAATCACAGCACGCTTCATGAGAAACCTCACAGGAGGTCAGTATATCGATATTCCTCCAGACGTGTGACGCTGCCGTCACAGTGAGAAGGTTTCTGTTAACTGCCAGGACTCTCTTTCATTTTCTTATTGTCAACAAATCCCCCCCCCCCCGTCAGTCCCTGTGCTCCGAGTCCAGACCAAGACCATGAATAACACTGAAACGGCCTGAAAATGTGTGCTCAAACAGGCTGTTTGGAGATGTTCCCTTCATGACATCACAAAGGGCAGTAGCCCCTCCCCTTCATGACATCACAAAGGGCAGTAGCCCCTCCTCCTGGAATGAAGCCCAAACGCCTCTTTGTTAGTCCTCCATGATTCATTTGGAAAGAAAGTGTATGACCATCCAGACATTATCTATTCCCGTTCAGGTCGCAGTAGCCCCTCCCCTTCGTGACATCACAAAGGGCAGTAGCCCCTCCCACAGCTAGGTGTTTGTTCTGCCCTCTGAGTCTGCCTTCTCACCGTAAACAATAGGACATGGAGCCAGAAAGCAGCGAGTACACCCGAGCCCTTCCAGAGAGGGGGCGTGGTCATACACAGCTCATTTACATATTTAAAGCTACAGACACAGAAACAGCCTGTTCTGAGCAGGGCTGAAATAGAGGGGTTTATAGACATGATCAAATACAGGATCAGAGTGGATTTACAACAACACACTTCACACACATGATGAAGAGGAGCGAGGACACTGATTTCACCTGAAGAAGAGGAGGAGGTCATGTGACCTTTAACACACACAGAGAGACTAACGGACAGGAGCTGACTTTAAAGTCTAACGATGGGATTTGTTGACAACAAGGAGGCGATGAGATGTCTGCGACATGTTCACGATGCAGAGATATAAATGTATTTGAATGTTGCCGTGTCAGGTTTACTCTCACTGTGTATCTGTGTTTGTCCCCGAGAGACCACATGTTTAATATTCATGAGAGACAGATTGTTTAAACCGGACTCATGTGGGACGCTGAGCCGCGTCCCGTCCAATCAGACTGACTGTGACATGTGTGACAAACAGGGGCCGCATGTACGCCACTCTGGGCCCCAACTGGAGGGTCCCACTCCGAAACTCCCCGCGGAGCCGCAGCTATGTTTACAGGTAGAGTGAGGAGGGGAGTTCACCTGAGCTGTCACTGTTCTGTCACTTCATCCGCTCGCTGCATGCCCACAGACGCCTGGAGTCAGAGCTGTGTGAGGAGGCGGGCCCGTTAGTCCGTAGTGACAGGGACGCGGCGAGCTGCCCCGGCGTCTCTCATCAACGACACACGAAGGCCCCGTGTCCAGCTGGCGTTTTGTCCGGGCGGAAAAGCGCTGACTCATCAGTCTGCACGTCCGTCCTGTCTCCATGACAACAGCGTGTTAACCACGCCCCCCACGCTCTGTGACCCTCACGTCTTCCTGCATGTTTCATATGTGAGGTCGTTTATTTGCCCATGGCTCACGGAGCGAGGAGGACGAGGGTTCGAGGCTCGACGCGTTCAGGCGCCTTCTTAAAGAAGGATGTTTGTAAATGTTTGTTGATGACGGCCTGAACTGAAGACAGTTGATCTTCTTACTACACGTGTTGCAGGAGCATGTCGACCTCCGTTCGGACAGAAACGCCAGGTAGACACGGCGCCTTTAAACACAGAAAAACGCCGCTGCATGGACGCCACGTCCCCGAGTGCAGGAACACATGTGACATCTGTACTCGTGCTGTCATATTGAGTCCGCTTTGTTTATCTGTGTGTTCGAGTTACAGCAGGCTCCACACACACACACACACACACACTCGGACACACACACACACACACACTCGGACACACACACACACAGCGCTGGCTCCGCTCCTCTGTGTGTGTGTGTGTGTCACTTCCTGTCTGGTAAACTCACCTGCACGCTCGCTCTCTAACGGTCAGATTTTCTGTCTGTGTCGACTTCTTTCCTCTCGGCTTCTCTGGCTGAATCTGACCTCTGTGTGACCTTGACTTTCTTCTTCTGTGGTGCAGTTCCACACTGTGCTTGTTGTGATAAACGATGCTCCTCCTCCTCCCGCAGCTCGTCTGCTGCCACCTCGTGTTACGGCTGCTGCGAGGCTGGCAGCGTGACCATCGAAGGACCTCTGAGGAGGAAGACGCTGCTGAAGGAGGGACGTAAACCTCGGGTGAGACGACCTCTGACCTCGTGTGTTTGTTCATCATGTTGGCTGAACACGTCTGACTCTGGTGTGTGTGTGTGTGTGTGTGTGTCCAGCTGTCGTCCTGGACCAGGTTCTGGATCTCTCTGTCTGGATCCACGCTGACGTTCTACGGAGCTAAAGCCCTGAGAGCCTCAGAGAGGAAACACGTGAGTCACTGCAGAACTGTAAATCACACCGTGTCCTTAAACGCATCATCCAGAGAGAGACACTCCTCACCAACAAACCTTACTGACTGAAGAGCATGAAGGAGACGAGGAGGAGGAGGAGGAAAGGAGAGGAGAGGAGATGAGGAGGGGAAAAAAAGAGAGGAAGGTGACGATGAAGGAGATGAAGGAAAGGAAAAGAAGAGGAAGGAGATGAGGAAAGGAAAAGGAGAGGAAGGAGATGAGGAAAGGAAAAGGAGAGGAAGGAAGGAGGGGAGAAGGAAAGACAAGGAGAGGAAGGTGAAGATGAAGGAGATGAAGGAAAGGAGAAGGATGGAAAAGGAGAGGAAGGAGACAAGGAAAGGAAAAGGAGAGGAAGGAGATGAGGAAGGAAAGAGAAGAAGGAAAGGAAAAGGAGAGGAAGGAGGGGAGAAGGAAAGACAAAGAGAGGAAGGTGACGAGGAAGGAGATGAAAGAGGAGAGGGAGGAAAGGAGAAGGAGACAAAGAAGGAGACAAGGAAGGAGGAGATGAAGGAAGGAGAAAGAAGCTAAATGCTAACCTGAGTTCTGGGTTTGCTGGAGGAGTTCTCGGTTGTTTTCACGTCCAGCTCAGCAAAGAAAGTTCTGGAAGTTTGAAGGTGTGACAGGATGTGAGCAGCTGTGCTCCTCTCTCCCAGTATAAGTCCAGTCCCTGTAAGAAGGTGTGTGTGACCGGCTGGATGGTGGTGCTGCCCGACGACCCGTCCAGACCCAACATCTTCCAGCTCAACGACCCGGATAAAGGTGACACGCACACACACACACACACACACGCACACACACACACACACACACACACACACACACACACACTATAACACAGGTGTGAATCCTCTTCTCAGGTAATGTTTACAAGTTCCAGACTGGATCCAGGTTCTCAGCCATCATCTGGCACAAAAACCTGGAGGAGGCGTGTCGGAGCAGCAGACCTCAGGTGAGCGCGCACACACACACACACACACACACACACACACACACACACACACACACACACACACACACACACACACACACACACACACACACACACACACACACACACACACACACACACACACACACACACACACACACACACACACACACACACACACACACACACACACACACACACACACACACCACGCAGACGCCGAGCGACGTGTGGAAGTGTTGACATAAATCCACTTCCTGTTGTGCTCTGTGTGCAGATACCAGCCAACCTCATGTCGTTTGAATGAGAGCAGACTGAACCAGCAGGGGGTCAACGTGCCAAATGAACACGGACGTGAACCATGAAGAAACTTGACGTGTGACTGCACGCCATCAGACCTGACGCCGGACGAAGGCCAATATGAACTCTTGAAAGAGGTCGGCCGAAGGTTTGATGATGCCGTGCTTCTTTTTTTAAATCTTTGAGCTGCTAAAAACATGTGACTGTGGATTTATGGCCCATGTTGGGTTTTTTGCTCGACCGAGAAGAAGAAGAAGAGAGAGAGAGAGAGAGAGATGGCGTTCGGGCGTGCAGACCCGTGATGGGCGGCGCCCTGGGAGTGTTTGAACCTGTGAAACTACTGCTGCCGTTCTCTGCATTTAAATGTCAGACGGAGGAGGAAGAGGCGGCGTCCCGACCCGGGAGAGAGGACGCATCGGGAGCGTGCAGTGAGCGGCGTCAGCCCTGTGAGCCACAGCCGGACTGAGCCCGTTAGAAAATAAAGAGTGTGTGTGTTGATGTACAGAAACAGCAGACGGCCTCTCATCACTACCTCAGCTGGTAGTCCTCCTGTACAGCCGTTTACACATGAAGATTCACATCCGCTCATGATGATGAGCTGCTGTCCTCTCTGTGAACCTAAAGTCAGAATGAAGTAACTGTCCTACGTGTGTGTGTGTGTGTGTGTGTGTGTGTGTGTGCGCGTGTGTGTAAATAGTGTATTTATTTGTAAAAGAGTTTATTTTTTTGAACAGTCGGCCATAAAAAAAAAAAAAGGGAAACGGTACGATGAATTCTCTTTGATTCAGCTGCTCCTCTCAGACTGACGGTGGAAGACACCCTAAAACTAAACCCTGAAGGACGACAGGAAGACGCCATCAGCACCTGGACTGTTAATAATCTGCTTTCAAAGCTCGACCTTCAGGCTTCTGCTTCATTACAGCTCTCAGTCCACTTTAAGTTCAGTCATCCTGACGGTGAAAAACATGAATCAAAGAGAGAGATCTGGGAACAACTCTGCCCCCTGGTGTTTAAAATGAGAACTGCAGTCTAAACTCTAATCATCACAGAGAGCTGCCCCCTGGTGTTTAAAATGAGTACTGCAGTCTAAACTCTAATCATCACAGAGAGCTGCCCCCTGGTGTTTAAAATGAGTACTGCAGTCAAAATTCTAATCATCACAGAGAGCTGCCCCCTAGTGTTTAAAATGAGTACTACAGTCTAAACTCTAATCATCACAGAGAGCTGCCCCCTAGTGTTTAAAATGAGTACTGCAGTCTAAACTAATCATCACAGAGAGCTGCCCCCTAGTGTTTAAAATGAGTACTGCAGTCGAAACTCTAATCATCACAGAGAGCTGCCCCCTAGTGTTTAAAATGAGTACTGCAGTCGAAACTCTACTCATCACAGAGAGCTGTCTGCCCCACTCGTCTCACACAGGTCAGCATGTGGTGGACACTGTAGCTTCAGTGTTTAGCCAGCTCTGCATGTAGAGACACTGTAGCTTCAGTGTTTAGCCAGCTCTGCATGTAGAGACACTGTAGCTTCAGTGTTTAGCCAGCTCTGCATGTGGTGGACACTGTAGCTTCAGTGTTTAGCCAGCTCTGCATGTGGTGGACACTGTAGCTTCAGTGTTTAGCCAGCTCTGCATGTGGTGGACACTGTAGCTTCAGTGTTTAGCCAGCTCTGCATGTAGAGACACTGTAGCTTCAGTGTTTAGCCAGCTCTGCATGTGGTGGACACTGTAGCTTCAGTGTTTAGCCAGCTCTGCATGGCTCTGTAAAGCTTTCTGCGTTCTAACCTCTCTCCATGTTTCATCTCCAACATTGATCCTAGTTTGAGCAGCTTTCTGCTGCTGGAGCTTATTAGAAACATGCAGAGGCTTTTTAGCTCGGGTACAATCACTTCTATCTGAAGCAGTTCCACTGCCCGCTTCCATCGCTGCAACACCTGTTCACCTGATAACTGCTCTCATATCTGACAAACCCAGGGGGGGGGCCTGTTCAGTAAAAGAAGCAGTGACTCCTCAGTGAAAGACAACAGAGGGACCCGGCCTCGTTCCCAGATCTCTTTTCTTACTTTATATTTAATCATCTCTGATGGTCAGTGGGGGCGACGACTATAAAAAAGACCCGAGCTGTAATAAAGTGGAATCATCGTCTGTACTGTAAGTATTCTAAAACTAATAGATGGCCATGAATAGAAAGTCATATTTCTATAGTTTCCTGTTGTAATTCATGGTTAATGTGATTTATGAAATCAGTCGTAAAGATGGTAAAAAATATATATATTTAGGCATGATGTCATCGTTTAATTTCCAGGAGTTGTTCACGTGTTATTCTCAACGACGCGCTCTGAGTGAGCGCTCGGGATTAGTTTCTTTTTTTCTTCAGTATTATCGTCCTAACGAGACGAAGCGTGTCCTGACGTGTTAGACGACCTTAAAGGTGAAACACAGACGAGATGAAACAAAGACAACTGAGCAGTGTCACGCTCTGTAAATCATCCTGCTGTGATTGTTGATTATTAAAGTCACGTGAAGCGTTAGTGATGTCACTCGGGGTCACCTGTTCAGGATGTGCAGCCCTAAAACCTTCGGAGGCTGCCGTCTGTAAAATCCCTCTTTTCAGCTGCTGTCTCTTTAAGGCCCCGCCTCCCCGGGTGTCCACTCTCCTCTGATTGGCCAGCTCTGTTGCCGGGGTAGGCGTGTCCCAAAACTTAGCTCTGATACGTCTTGCCAACTTCTCATCACAGTAAATCAAACGATTACGTATCCTGTGCGTCCGAACATGTAGCTCACCTCGAAAATATCCCCAAAGTTTTCAGGAGTTTTGCTCGTTTTTTAAAACGGCGTTTTGACGAGTTTGAGGGAGGATTTACTGCTTTGTCCACCGGGGGGCGCCAAAATCAACTCAACCTGAAAGTTGTTCAAAAACAGATGATTTTGATCACAGTGAATATTTTCCAACCCAACAATAAAAAAACCAGCTGAAATCAGACACTGTAGCTTCAGTGTTTAGCCAGCTCTGCAGATGAAGATTATCAAAGCTTTGTTACGTCTCAGTACAAACGATTACAGAATGTGTTGTTTAAAGACGGGTGGTAGCAACATCAGAAGTTTCATCAATCTGCGGTCGGTCTGATGCCGTCCGTCTCCAGCGTGACGTCTTGTTTTAGTCTCTTGATTTGTGAATGAAATATCTGTACAGAAAGGCGTCAAGGAGAGTTATTAAGAGCCAAAGAAACGACATCCTGTCAAATATCTGTCCCTGAAAAAGATCTGAAAGTCTTTCAGCCAAAATCTGCCTGAAGTTGTTAAAAAAAAAAAAAGAGCGTGACGAGAAGAAGTCATCGTTTTATCTCGGTACAGATCTCTGATTTATTCAGTGTGACGCTCTCGTGGGTCTGAAGTGACGACCGTCTGATGAGTCGTTAACGTGAAACGACAGAAAACTTTTTAAATCAATGTTTGTTTTCTTCTTATTTGATCCCCAGGTAATCACACCAGCCAATCAAATGAAGCCATGATCAGTTACGATGCAGCTTTAGAAAATCACAAATTCAGAATCAGTTTTGTTTTTTTATCAGGGGCGTGTCCAGAGGGGGGGAGGGGGGGGGAAATCTTATTGGCCACCCCGGTTGGTGCCTGAAAATCCTCGACTGTGATTGGCTAATTGTCCTGCCGGAGGTGGGACTGCAGGCTGTGTTTCTGCTACAGACCACTCGTGTGTTTGAGCGTGCAGATGTTTGTTTGCATTTTTAAAATACTTTAAACCGTCACATTTTAAGTTCTTGAAGAATGAAGACGTTTATGTCGTCTTCATCTTGTTTTACTGAAAAGTCGATGTGATTGGTGCAGACATAAGGGGGGAATAAATTACCTTTATTCATGTGTGAACCGCCTGGACACGCCCCTGATCATTATTATTATCAGTGTTTTGTAAATGAGTGAAAATCCAAATGATGTATTTCTTTAAGTTTTGGACCTGTTTCAGTTTTTATCCAGATGAACTCAGTGTTTTTGGGGCCACTGCATGTGTTTTTGTGTACAGACTTTCTAGTGTTGTAACTGTGAAACAGATCACCGAGTCGTGATTATCAGTCTGTGATTCTTTTGCTAACTTATTTCTTACCATGGCAACGCTACATGTCGCTGTATTTTTCAGCTTCAGACTCTGAATTGGGAATAAAAACGTATGTACAGAAAGTTTCTGACGTGAGTGTTGTGTCCAGAGAGACGTCTGAACTCAGACTTCAGTGTGATGGACCATTTCAGATTCACATGTCGAGAGATGCCGATGTCTCTGCACACCCAAGCAGCAACCTCCAGTGCTGAAAACATCCTGCAGTACCTGGAGTGTCCACTAGAGGCTGGCTGCAGTTCCTGGAGTGTCCACTAGAGGCTGGCTGCAGTTCCTGGAGTGTCCACTAGAGGCTGGCTGCAGTTCCTGGAGTGTCCACTAGAGGGTGGCTGCAGTTCCTGGAGTGTCCACTAGAGGCTGGCTGCAGTTCCTGGAGTGTCCACTAGAGGCTGGCTGCAGCAGCACAGGAAGTCACATACACACCCATTCAAACAGCCTGTTTTTACAGCAGACGTCTGACAAGTTCAAAATCCTGGAGGACTGAAGTCCCGTACTCAAGCCGGGCTACAGTACCGATAGCTGGGCAGCCGACTCAACAAAGCCAGCGCTCAACCAGAGCTCATTTCTCAAAGTGTATTTTATAGCCTCCATGTTATAAAGTGGTGTTTGTGCTCAATAGACAGCGGGGCACGCTCCCATGGTGTTAATCAGTATGTGCTTTGATAATAAATCCTCTTCCTCGTCCTCCTCATCTGTGAGCGTCCATCTGTAAAGACCTCAGCAGAGATTCAGTGAGACGCAGCCCGGGTCTGTCTGGATCCACACACACAGCTGATTTCCTGTAAATGGAGGAGGGAGGGGCAACATGTGATCCGAGCTCATTAAAAACAGGTATGTCACCTGAGGAGGCTGAAGGTGAAGGTGAAATTGCTCAGTCAGTTAGACTCCATTTTAAAGGGACAGACAGTGAAGAGAGAAGTAAAGAGTGAAGCGGGGTGAGTGTTTATCCAGAGTTTTTATATCTTCACTTCTGTACTCTCAGTTTCCTCCTGTGAACTGAACACAGACAGTTTATAATGACGTCACTACTTACATTCATATGAGCTGTGTGTTTGTGTGTGTGTGTGTGTGTGTGTGTGTGTGTGTGTGTGTGTGTGTGTGTGTGTGTGTGTGTGTGTGTGTGTGTGTGTGTGTAGGTAGGTTTGTGTCTGTGTGTGTGTGTGTCTGTCTGTGTGTGTGTAGGTTTGTGTGTGTGTGTGTGTGTGATTGTGTTTTGGTTTGTGTGTGTGTGAGAGAGTGAACATAGAGAGTGACACATGTTGGCTTTGAAAAAGTCGTTTTTCCTGTCAGTCTGTGTGTGTGTGTGTGTGTGTGTTTGTGTGTGTGTGTGTGTGTGTGTGTGTGTGTGTGTCAGATCAAACTGGTTTCTCCTGTTTCTCTTGATTTCTTAAGATTCAAGACGTAACATGTTCTTCCAGACGTGCAGTGAAAGGTCAGGACTGTTCCACAGCAACAACAATAAACACTCAGTTTAGTGAAAACAGAATAAACAACATCAAAGGAGTTATTGAAAGTACAAATTAATAAATATAGAACAGAATACTGTAAACAGTGTAAAGTGTCAAAATGACCAGTAAAAATAGTCATGTTCAAAATATTGAGGGTTTCGGTTTGTGTGTGTGTGTGTGTGTGTGTCAGTGTGTTTAGGTGTGTGTGTGTGTCAGACAGTTTATAATGACATCACTACTGACATTCATATGAGCTGTGTGTGTGTGTGAGCCTGTTTGAGTGTGTGTGTGTGTGTGTGTGAGAGAGCCTGTTTGTGAGTGTGTGTGTGTGTGTGTGTGTGTGTGTGTGTGTGTGTGTGTGTGTGTGTGTGTGTGTGTGTGTGTGTGTGTGTGTGTGTGTGTGTGTGTGTGTGTGTGTGTGTGTGTGTGTGTGTGTGTGTGTGTGTGTGTGTGTGTGTGTGTGTGTGTGTGTGTGTGTGTGTGTGTGTGTGTGTGTGTGTGTGTGTGTGTGTGTGTGTGTGTGTGTGTGTGTGTGTGAGTGTGTGAGAGAGCCGGTTTGAGAGTGTGTGTGCGCGTGAGTGTCTTTAGGTGTGTGTGTGTGTTTGATCAAGCTGTTTCCTGTTTCTCTTGTGTTGATCTCTCAGTGAGTGTTTCTGTGTGTCCTCTGTAGCGTTACTTATGGGTAGATTCAATTGGGCGCCAGCCAGACCACTAAGTCCATCAATACATTGTATGAAAGTAAATTAAAGCACACTACGAAGCAAAATTAAATCAAGTTGAAATCCATATATTTAACACAAATTCAGGACAAACAAACATTTCATTCTTCGGGTAACTTTTGAAACACAACATAACCAAAAATGTCCCAACACCCGCAAAAAACAGTCCAAAGTTTATGTCCATTCAAAAAAGGAAAAAAAACATTAATGAAGCAAAAGGGGCTTAAGAGCTGAGAGGGTGTGTGTGTGTGGGGGAGTGTGTGTGTGTGGGGGAGTGAGTATCTTATAGTGGGGAAAAAGAAAGGGGAGCCTGGTTTGGGAAAACAGGGGAAGTCTGGAGATGAGGTAGGAGAGAGAGAGGGGGGGAATATCACCTGTCCAGGGTTTTTTGGAGTAGAGAGGTTGAGTTGACAGTCGTCTTCTCCCAGTCATTCTAACATGAATTGATCATGCCGACTGGATCATGCAGATCCCTGCCCCCAACAATCCCAGTAGAACCCACAGTGGTTGAAAGATCCAGAGAACCAAGGCAAAAAACTCCAAAAGTTCAGCACCTCCACAAAAACATTAAAGGGCTTTACCTCCTTTCCACCTTTCTCCTCTCTTCTTCACTGTCTGTCTCTTTTTTCCTCTTTTTTCCTCTCACACCTCTCCCAGGTGCAATCACTCCTAATTTTCTTCCCTTCAAGACACGCCCCTTTTTTCCTCTGCTGTGCAGCAGGTTGCCTCTGCACCCTGACTGCTACACCTCTCAGACTGACTTCAGATCAGATCATGGATGTGCGTTTAGAGGACGAGGAGGACGGAGCAGAGTCTCCTGTACCCAGCTGTCTGTCTCTGAAGAGTGATCGGTCCAAAGATCATCCTCTGATAGACTTCAGTAAAGAATCTGGAGCCTCAGACTCAAAGTAAGTCTTCTTACTAACTCCTTGTCTCCTCACATGTTTCCTTGTAGGTTCAGTCACCTTGTAAAGCTGTAATCTAAGAGGACTCTTACAAACCTTTGAACCTGCCCGTTATCCTCCTACTTCTCATTAGTACGTTTATTAGCAGCAGAAGATGGCGCTCAGCACGGCCCCTGTTTCAGTTTGTTCTTGTCTCTGTTTAGTCTTTTCAGCATCATCTGATATGATACTGTGAGCTCATACGTAAGAAGGTGTTTGAGAAAGCAGAGAGCCAAAGGAAAAGTCTGTGTGACAGCTAAAGTGTAGAGAAGATGATAAAGTGAGTCTTTACTTCAGCTGAGCTTCTTTAGCTGGGACTTTTTGAAGAGTCTTTAAGACCTTCTTGATCCAAAGCAGCGAGCACAAACACTTAAAGGAATCATGGTGTTCATGTGTTTCTGTTCATGACAGCAGTCAATATAACAAGTGAACAATGATTTGAACTGAACATTGAACTAAACATGGGAACATTTATTTTAATGACAATGATCCACAGAATCAAGATTCAAATCACATCATTAGTGCAGCTCTAGTATAAAGACCCTCCTGCCAGGGAGCACGTTGTGTTCAGGTGCAGGTTGTGTCAAAGTCCAGGACTGACTTTATGTCCCAGTCTGACCCAGGAGAGACAGAATCCATAAAGAGAAGGACAAAAAATGAAACCAGAACATCACTAAGGACACATTCACACTAGGTAATCTGTACTGTGACAAAGCAGGTTTGATCCCCAAAGTCCAGTTCCTTTGACTCGAGTGAGCGCTCTGATCCGTGGTCTTGGCCCGGCACGGATGGAAGAGGTGATCTGAGGCATGGTACGGTTTCTCATGCACGAGCAGAAGCACGGGAACTCAACGTGAACATGAAGTATAATCCTGGAGTGTTATATCTGTTTCTGACTAAAGCCCTGTTCCCACCGAGCGGTCCGGTTCCGTTCGTCTCAGTACGTCACGTGTTTTGCGGTGTTTCCAGAGACTAATCCCGGGAAAGATTCCCAAATAACTGATACATACCGTCCCACTTTTTGGGACCCTTCCGTTGGGGTGCAAAGAATATCGAACCGACTCGAAAATGTGGAACTAAACACTGCAGTCCGCTGATTGGTCGAAAGAATCGTCACTTCCTGTGTGGCGTCGGTAAACAAAACTCCGCCGTGTTTAAACCATCGACTGTAACACAGCTGATTGTTTACGTGTGTATTTGTCCTCGCCGCACACAGCCTTCTCTGAAATAAAGCTGGATGAGTTTGTTGATGTTGAACGGATCAGCATCCGGCTTACACGCCGCGGTACACATACATACATACATACATACATACATACACGGGTGGCTGTCGAAACGCAAACGGGACCTTAATCGGACCAAAAAGGACAGAACTGGACTGATCCGTACCTGACTGCTGTGTGGAAACGGGGCTTAAATGGCTCAAAATAATCCTCAAAGTCCTTCAAGTAGCTGTCATGTTCTCCGTGTTGTTCTCTGATGTTGCGGACGCAGACTTTATCTCACGTTAGTTCATAGTCTGCCTGTGTTGTAAACTAAGTACGCTTCAAGTTCACATGAAGCCGTGCATGTGTTGTATTACCATGTTATGAAGAAGAGGTAACCATGCTCAGGCCCGGTTAGTCCTGGAGCAGTGTGAGTGCAGGCCAGCGGGGGAATGAGGAGGGGGGTCAGTCGTTGGGTCAACTGGACCTAGAGTGAGTTCACCCTGATACTGCTGATCCAGCACAATGTAATTCACAATGTTTCACCACGTCTAACCTGAGTTCAAAGGTGGACTAACCCGAGCTCAGCTGTCTGAAGTGAAACAGTGGATGACAGGATCAGACTCTTTGATTCTCTGACTGTGAAGAAGCTGCACATGGTGTTCAGTCTGACTGAATCAAATGAATCCAAACAGAAGAAAGAAGGCGTTACCTGCTCTCTGTGATCATCTGACTCTTTAGATTGTGTTTGATAAATCTTCATATTTTCTATCAGTCAACCATCAGTTTAGTTCTAAAGACATGTCTTCACAGGGGGACGAAGAGGACTCATGTTAGAAAGGAGCAGACGTCCTGTCCTGGGTGTCAGGACGTCCTGAAGGATCCCGTCTCTACCAGCTGTGGACACTGGTTCTGCAGACAGTGCATCACCTCATACTGGGACCAGTCTGGTTCAGCAGGAGACTCGTCCTGTCCCCAGTGTGGAGAAAGATCCAGACCAGGATCTGGACTGCAGACAGTTAGTCAGAGCAGCACTGAACAAAGTAAGACTGTACACCTTTGTGCTTCTGTGATCTCCTAAAACACGACTTTTATTGGTCAATGTCAAAATAAATGAAAACTCTTTTTACTTCTTTTACAAAAACATCTGAAAACAATAATCAGATTCTATCATTCTCTCTTTCAGTAGATAGAGGTCAGCAGGAGGTTTTAGATCAACATAAGGTCAGTCTGAGGACGAGATGTGAACGTGTGACTGAAGGAAGTGATGAAACAGGAAGTAGAACCCCCCTCAAAAGGATCTACACTGAGCTCTTCATCACAGAGGGGCAGAGTGAAGAGATGAACACCCAACATGAGGTGAGACAGATGGAGACAAACTCTAAAAAGAAGACCCTCCATGAGACTCCAATCAAGTGCCAGGACATCTTTAAAGCCTTACCGGACAAACAGGAACCAAAGACAGAAGCTCAACCCGACCAACAGGAACCAAAGACAGGAGCTCAACCCGACCAACAGGAACCAAAGACAGGAGCTCAACCCGACCAACAGGAACCAAAGACAGGAGCTCAACCCGACCAACAGGAACCAAAGACAGGAGCTCAACCCGACCAACAGGAACCAAAGACAGGAGCTCAACCCGACCAACAGGAACCAAAGACAGGAGCTCAACCCGACCAACAGGAACCAAAGACAGGAGCTCAACCCGACCAACAGGAACCAAAGACAGGAGCTCAACCCGACCAACAGGAACCAAAGACAGAAGCTCAACCCGACCAACAGGAACCAAAGACAGGAGCTCAACCCGACCAACAGGAACCAAAGACAGAAGCTCAACCCGACCAACAGGAACCAAAGACAGGAGCTCAACCCGACCAACAGGAACCAAAGACAGGAGCTCAACCCGACCAACAGGAACCAAAGACAGGAGCTCAACCAGACCAACAGAAACCAAAGACAGAAGCTCAACCTGACCAACAGAAACCAAAGACAGGATCTCAACCTGACCAACAGAAACCCATCAGAGTGGTTCTGACAAACGGCGTGGCTGGTGTTGGAAAAACCTTCTCAGTGCAGAAGTTCACTCTGGACTGGGCCGAGGGCTCAGAGAACCAAGATGTCAGTCTGCTGATCCTGCTTTCATTCAGGGAGCTGAACTTGATCAGAGATCAGCGCTACAGTCTTCTTGAGCTGCTCCGTGTTTTCCATCCAACATTACAGAAGGTGGCAGCAGAGACGCTCGCTGTCTGTAAACTGTTGTTCATCTTTGACGGCCTGGATGAAAGCAGACTGTCATTGGACTTCACAAACAGGGAGGTTGTGTCTGATGTCACACAGAAGTCATCGTTAAACACACTGTTCACAAACCTCATCAAGGGGAATCTGCTCCCCTCAGCTCTCATCTGGATCACTTCTCGACCTGCAGCAGCCAATCAGATCCCTCCTTCATGTGTTGACAGGGTAACAGAAGTACGAGGCTTCACTGACGCCCAGAAGGAGGAGTACTTCAGGAGGAGGTTCAGTGATAAAAAAGATCTGTCCAGAAGAATCATCTCACACATCCAGACATCCAGGAGCCTCCACATCATGTGTCTGATCCCGGTCTTCTGCTGGATCACTGCCACAGTTCTGGAGCACATGATGAGCACAAAGCAGAGAGGAGAGCTGCCCAAGACCCTGACTGACATGTACTCACACTTCCTGCTGGTTCAGACACAGAGGAAGAAGAACAAGTATGGTGAGGGACATCAGATGAGTCTACATGAGCTGACAGAGGCTGACATGGAAGTTCTTCTGAAGCTGGGGAGGCTGGCGTTTGAACATCTGGAGGACGGAAACATCATGTTCTACCAAGAAGACCTGGAGCGGTGTGGTCTGGATGTCAGAGAGGCCTCGGTGTACTCAGGAGTTTGTACAGAGATCTTCAAAACAGAGTGTGTGATGTTCCAGAAAACAGTCTACTGCTTTGTTCATCTGAGCGTTCAGGAGTTTCTGGCTGCAGTCTACATGTTCCACTGTTTCACCAACAGGAACACAACAGTACTGGAGGCTTTTCTGGGAGAAACACATGTAGATTCAACTCTTGATGTTCTCCTAAATAAATCAATGGAGAAATCCCTGGAAAGTCAGAACGGTCACCTGGACCTGTTTGTTCGCTTCCTTCATGGTCTTTCTCTGGAGTCAAACCAGAGACTCTTAGGAGGCCTGCTGGGTCAGACAGACAACAGTCCAAAAATGATCCAGAGACTCTTAGGAGGCCTGCTGTGTCAGACACACAACAGTTCAAAAATGATCCAGAGAGTCATCAACAACCTGAAGAAGATGAACAGTGAAGATATCTCTCCTGACAGAAGCATCAACATCTTCCATTGTCTGACGGAGATGAAGGACCTCTCAGTCCATCAGGAGATGCAAAAGTTCCTGAAGTCAAAGAACAGATCAGGGAAGGAACTCTCTGAGATCCACTGCTCTGCTCTGGCCTACATGCTGCAGATGTCTGAGGAGGTTCTGGATGAGTTGGACCTGCAGAAGTACAACACATCAGACCAGGGACGATGGAGACTGATTCCAG
Organism: Symphodus melops; assembly: GCF_947650265.1. Classification (NCBI taxonomy): domain Eukaryota; kingdom Metazoa; phylum Chordata; class Actinopteri; order Labriformes; family Labridae; genus Symphodus; species Symphodus melops. Next base: position 24,058,357 of record NC_136706.1, read on the forward strand.
CTGTGAGGAACTGCAGGAAGGCAAAGTAAGTCCAGATGTGATGAGCATTATAAATCAGTGTCATGTACTAATTGACTTATTTTGATATAAACTAAACATAATCATCTCTGTTCACTAAAAACTGTTCCTCTGTTAATGTTCAGGAGAAACAGTCCGTCATAGTTTGTTTCACACCTGATGTTTTTTATCTTTTTGTCCTGAGTTCATAAATATCTTTGATAGTTTTTTGTGAACACATTCAGGAGAGAATTCCCAAAGAAGTGACTGAGATGTGTGATAGTGTTAATCCCTGAAAAGAGAGATATCAGATGCTGTGAGCGCCCCCTTCCAGCCTCTGCAGGCATTACTAATCAATCATGAGCATCATCTCTGAACATCTCAGCAGGTAGATCACAGATAAACTGTTCTTACAGGAGATCCTTCACCTCACTACATTTGATTCTTTGCTGACTTGTTTGATTTCTGGATCATTCTGCAGCAGTCTCTGTATTTTCACGTTTATAGAAGTGAGTCAGACGAGAATGAGATGGTCCTCCTCCAGAGTTACTGTTCAATGAGTTTCAAATGGTTTTCTACTCCATAGAGAGTCCTCTGAATAGATCACACTTCAGATCACAGACTATAGATGAAGGATATTTGAGAGGAAGGAGGCTCCACCAGTTCCAGGGAATAAGTCCAACTCAGTGGTTTGTCTGTAAGGACCAAAGAGCTCAGATCTTTCCAGTCCAATCGATTATTCTCCAGTTTTTAACTGGTTTTCTGTCAGAGGACAAAGAGTAACACATGTCATCAATCTTCACATCATAATCCAAGTCACAGATCAGATGTAACAAAGGCTAATGTTCATCTTTAAAACTTACTACAGACTTAAAGATGTGACTTAACAACAACCAAAGTAAATCAGTAGATAAATAAATGAACTCATTCACTGCTACTTATTGGACTTCAACAAAGGAAACTTCCATCTTAAGCTCACAGTCCAAACTATCAGGATTGATGAGGCATTCACATGCAGTCAGCTCCATTGTTCCCAAAGAGTTCACAGCAGGTGAGCTGGCTGCCTTTATCAGCTCTGAAGCTCCGCCCATCCAGGAAACATAAAGCCAGGTAGAGGAGAGTGAGAGAAGGAGGGGGGATTTTACACCATAGACATGATGTCCTCCTAAATAAAACTCCATTAGTTTCCATTCATCAGTAACATTTAGTGAATGATTGACAGGTGAAGAATGTGCAGGTTTGAAAACCAGTGATGAGACTTGTTGTGTCAGTGACAGATTCCACTGATGTGTAAAGTTAAGACCAAACAGGACAAACTGTTTAATCATCAGATGTGAGACGTGAATATCAAACTCTTCTTTTATAAGTCATGTTTCTCTATTTTATGTGTCACTACAGACTTTCTTACTGTAAACTCTCAAAGACTCACTGTGACGTCGTGGCCTCAGCTCTGAAGTCCAACCCCTCCCATCTCAGAGAGCTGGACCTGAGTGACAACAACCTGCAGGATTCAGGAGTGAAGCTGCTGTGTGAGGGACTGCAGAGTCCAAACTGCAGACTGGAGACTCTGAGGTCAGATCACTGACTGTAATATTTATATGAATTTCATCACATATTTTGTTCATCCAGGCACATTTATAAATCTGTTTTTAAACAAACAATACAAAAAATACTAATAAAGAACAGAGGATATGTTACGAAGAGAAAAATATCATTAAATTAAGAATGTAAAGAAATAGGATGGGGGGGTCCTTCAGTCCTCTCTTAATTTAATTAAAGGTATTTACATGTTATTATTCCACTCCATCGTTTCCTTTACTCATTTACTCCAGTTACTCATGAAGTCATCTTCTCTGTTTCTTAGTCTAAACGTGATTCTTTATATTTCTTTAACTTCTTCAGCTGTTACCTTCCATGCATTAATAGATGGAGATTGATCATCCAATCAGCTCCCTGTTATTTGCTTTCATGCAGCTATGTGTATTATTGTGTACAAGTATTTATCCCCTTCTTCTCTATTCCTGCTGGAGCGATACCAACTATTTATTTTATTTTTATTGAAGCTTTTATTGAAGCAGGTTGATCCCATTGAGATGAAGAACCTCTTTTTTCACAGGAGACCTGGTCGAGACAGGCAGCAGCAAAAACACAAAGTTACAGACACAAAGGGAGAGATAGGACAATTTACAAAACACAATATTGAACAATATGATAGAACCATCGATGAGTCAAATCTGGGAGTCAGTAGCTCAAGCAGTCAAACTAAAACCATGTGCATCCTGTAGAATCTGCTTCCAGGTCTTTCATTTTAGATTTAAAAACCTTCAAGGACTCCATTCTGCAACAGATTCCAGGCTGAGGGTGCAGAAAACACAAAAGCACTTTTACTCATTTCTGTTTGAGCGTTTGGAACAGAGAGCATGAAAAGGTCCTGAGAACACAAAGAATACTGCCCAGTACTTTTCTGTGTGATAAAAACACAGAGATAGTGAGGAAGCAGACCAAGAATGACCTTCTACTGTATATAAAGGTGTACCAGTGTAAGAGCCTACGGGTCACCAGAGCACGCCATCCAACCCGAGAGGACATGTAGAATATGAAGTGGATGAAGCCGTTTCTGTAAATATTAATATTTGTAATCTTCTCCTGAACAAATCCCCAAAACCTTCCCAACACGGGACAAGAGTCAAAGATATGCTGATGATTGTCTTCCTGATCCCCACACTTCCTCCAGCAGGCTCTACTTCCTGATCAAATGTCTTTTGTCTTCAGTTTGTATCTATTTTAGAGTTCTGCAGAGATCTGTTTCTTAAAAGTACATTTAAAAATGTATTTAGTTGATGTGGATCCTTCCAAATGTCTGAACAGTTTGTAGAGTGAGTCAAAGGAGAGAAATGAAATCTGTGATGGGATCGTTTTCTGTCTTCACAGACTCAACATTGTGCTCCATCAGTCAGAGTGTAACAGTCTGAATGTTGTTGTAGTACCAAACAGCTCCACCAGGTGGAGCCTCTGTTCTGTTCTGAGTGTGTGATAGAAAGAGTTGTTGATCTCTGACATCCATCTTCATGTGTGTGAGACGGTGAGAGGACTCTGACCCTCAGTGAGGAGTTGGTGCAGGTCACGTCTTTATATCACTGCTCATGTTTGATGAGTGAATATAGAGCCGTAGAGACCTGGCTCTGTGTGCTCCATATCAAGTCTTGGAGAATTAAAGTGCTGTGTGGAAATCCCCACTCTGCTGTCTGTCAGCTATCTGATGCTAACCAGCTATCCAGGGACCTCTGCTAATTGCTACCTGCTGCTAGCTTCTCCACCTGTAGCAGTCACGTGACCTGATGATGTCAGTGATGATGTCACTGGTCCAGAGTGAACTCATTCGTCCTCTCTTTCATACCGTTCATGTTTTTTATGATCTGATATCAAAACAAACTCTGTGATTTAAACGTAGTGTGAGGAGGTTTGATCTGCTGATGAAACACACTCAAAGTCATCTGGATTTCTCTTGATGATTGTCTAAAGTCAATGAGACCACCAACATTATAAAGTCCTTTTGAAAGTCTGCCTGTTTCCAGCTGCTCGCTGTCACATGAGGAGAATCACAGGACGCTGTCTGGAAAAGCCTTTCTTTACATTTCCTACAGAAGAGATTCACACTGACTTGTAGTTTGTAGAGTTCAAAGAAAGCAGGAGGAGTTTGTAGTGAGGGAATACTGTACAGGACAAGATCAGTAAAGAGAGAAGAGGTTTCACTTTGTCCACAGGGGGGCGCCAAAACAGACACGTAATGAAAGTTCCTCACAGGAGCTTTGAGTGTTTGAATCTAAGAAGGATCAGGAAGAACTAAAGTATTAATGCATCCTAATAAAGTCCTTCAATGTTGGAATGAACAGATGATGATCAGTGTGTTCATGTGGACAACATCACACATTCATGTATAAAGCTCACTGTCATCTACATTTACTTCTTTTATTCTTTATTCAGATTGAGGGGCTGCAGTTTGTCAGAGATCAGCTGTTCTTCTCTGGCCTCAGCTCTGAAGTCCAACCCCTCCCATCTCAGAGAGCTGGACCTGAGTGGGAACAACCTGCAGGATTCAGGAGTGAAGCTGCTGTGTGATTATCTGCAGAGTCCAAACTGCAGACTGGAGACTCTGAGGTCAGATCATTGACTGTAATATTTATATGAATTTCATCACATATTTTGTTCATCCAAGCACATTTATAAATCTTTTTTTAAACATACAATCCAAAAAATATTTATTAAAAATGGAGGATTTGTTACAAAGACAAAACGATCATTAAATTCAGATTAAGAAAGAAAATAAATAGAATGGGGGGGTCCTTCAGTCCTCTCTTAATTTAATTAAATGTATTTACATGTTATTATTCCACTCCATCGTTTCCTTTACTCATTTACTCCAGTTACTCATGAAGTCATCTTCTCTGTTTCTTAGTCTAAACGTGATTCTTTACATTTCTTTAACTTCTGCAGCTGTTACCTTCCATGCATTAATAGATGGAGATTTATCATCCAATCAGCTCCCTGTCATTTGCTTTCATGCAGCTATGTGTATTATTGTGTACAAGTATTTATCCCCTTCTTCTCTATTCCTGCTGGAGCGATACCAACTATTTATTTTATTTTTATTGAAGCTTTTATTTAAGCAGGTTGGTCCCATTGAGATGAAGAACCTCTTTTTTCACAGGAGACCTGGTCGAGACAGGCAGCAGCAAAAACACAAAGTTACAGACACAAAGGGAGACAAAGGACAATTTACAAAACACAATATTGAACAATATGATAGAACCATCTATGAGTCAAATCTGGGAGTCAGTAGCTCAAGCAGTCAAACTAAAACCATGTGCATCCTGTAGAATCTGCTTCCAGGTCTTTCATTTTAGATTTAAAAACCTTCAAGGACTCCATTCTGCAACAGATTCCAGGCTGAGGGTGCAGAAAACACAAAAGCACTTTTACTAATTTCTGTTTGAACGTTTGGAACAGAGAGCATGAAAAGGTCCTGAGAACACAAAGAATACTGTCCAGTACTTTTCTGTGTGATAAAAACACAGAGATAGTGAGGAAGCAGACCAAGAATGACCTTCTACTGTATATAAAGGTGTACCAGTGTAAGAGCCTACGGGTCACCAGAGCACGCCATCCAACCCGAGAGGACATGTAGAATATGAAGTGGATGAAGCCGTTTCTGTAAATATTAATATTTGTAATCTTCTCCTGAACAAATCCCCAAAACCTTCCCAACACGGGACAAGAGTCAAAGATATGCTGATGATTGTCTTCCTGATCCCCACACTTCCTCCAGCAGGCTCTACTTCCTGATCAAATGTCTTTTGTCTTCAGTTTGTATCTATTTTAGAGTTCTGCAGAGATCTGTTTCTTAAAAGTACATTTAAAAATGTATTTAGTTGATGTGGATCCTTCCAAATGTCTGAACAGTTTGTAGAGTGAGTCAAAGGAGAGAAATGAAATCTGTGATGGGATCGTTTTCTGTCTTCACAGACTCAACATTGTGCTCCATCACTCAGAGTGTAACAGTCTGAATGTTGTTGTAGTACCAAACAGCTCCACCAGGTGGAGCCTCTGTTCTGTTCTGGGTGTGTGATAGAAAGAGTTGTTGATCTCTGACATCCATCTTCATGTGTGTGAGACGGTGAGAGGACTCTGACCCTCAGTGAGGAGTTGGTGCAGGTCACGTCTTTATATCACTGCTCATGTTTGATGAGTGAATATAGAGCCGTAGAGACCTGGCTCTGTGTGCTCCATATCAAGTCTTGGAGACTTAAAGAGCATATTGCAGGTTAAAGACAAAACTTAACTAATCATAGGAAAATACGTTAACAATACTGTTGTTAAAGAAATTCTGAAATGAATAACCCACAGGGTCTCCTGGAGACGTTTTAGTCTTTGCTCTTTACTTCCACATTCGGCTGTGACGTAACGTAACATAAGGGAGTCCCGCTGAATCCCCGTCTGTTTAACATAGAAAATCATGGATCCGAGTGTCACTCCCGTCAATAAAGAGGAAGAAAACATGTATTCCTTTACATATAATGGTCCACTGGCTTATTATTGTGAACCTGTTAGATGTGATAGAGAGCAGAAACAGGCAGGATTAAAGGAATAACGGCCTCAGGAGAGAAGCTGTGGTGTGAGGAGAGACCCGGAGCAGGCGTCCTGCTGAGTGACAGGTGTCAGCTCGCCATATATGGGCGTGTGCTGTGTTCACATCAGCATATATAAAGTTTGTAATCACATTCAATCAATTAAAAAACAATTTGTAGAAGGTGCAAGTGCCGATCATTCACCTTTACATTGTATGGGAGCTGCTTGTAAAAACAGCAAATCTATACAACGTATTACGGTGCCGTGCTGTGCGTGAGAGAGAGAGAGAGACAGAGAGAGAGAGAGAGAGAGAGAGAGACAGACAGAGACAGAGACAGAGACACAGAGAGAGAGAGAGAGAGGGAGAGAGAGAGAGAGAGAGAGACAGACAGACAGACAAAATCCGATTACACTGCCTGTGCAAATGCAGCACTATGTCTTTGTTTATTCCTGATGCGGCCCAGTGCTCACGTTGTTATAGAAAATACCGTGTATGGTGCAGGATTTTCCTGACGTGAGTTCACAGCGCACGTCCACTGAACATAGTCCACACAAACATACACAACAGCACACACACTCCACACTTTAATGTGCTTTTGCACATATATTAGGCTACTACAAAAAGTTTAACATTTTAATGGGATAGAGGACCGACAGAAGTAAAGGTTGTGTTTCTGTTTGTTTCCAAACTGCGCGTTCCGTCTTTCCCCACTGCGCACGCACACACACACACACACACACGCACACGCGCACACGCGCACGCGCGCACGCGCACACGCGCACACGCACACACGCACACACACACACACACACACACACACACACACACGCTCTCTTGCAACAGAGTTGGATTTATAATAAATCGTATGACTACATATATTAATACAGACTGTCCGGTGTCTATTACGCTCAAACTAGAGAATATAACAGAGGATTAAAGCAGATCAAATCATTAAACGCTGCGTATGTAATATTTGATGTTAAACACCCAGAGATTTAAATCATTAATAAGGAAACGCTTTTGTGTCTGATGCCGAAATATTCAACGTGTCTGTTCGATGGTTTCTGAGGTTGTGGGAATAATTCACCAAAACACACTTTGAATAATAAAGCCACTTACACTGTGCACACGAATGTGCGCCGCTCAAATTACACACTATGGCAGTGAAGAGTGTGTGCTGCAGGGATGCATCTATTCTCACTCACTACCACGTATCATTACACCTCTTTAATCATGTTTTAGACTGTTTTTTGTGCTTTAATTCTTTTGTGCTGCCTTCTAAATGTTTGTTTGTAAAGTGTTTGATGCTCTCTGTGCAAGACAAGTTCCCCCAGGGGCAATAAAGTCTTCATTCATTCATACACATACGCATAAAGCCGATCAAAGCAGAGTGACAGAACACGACTCCCTTATGTTACGTCATGTGACGCGTTGTTGAAAAAAAGCGAGTTCTAAACAGCTACGCTAAAAACAGCCACTTTCTCCTCTAAATTAGATTAGAGCACTTATGTGTTGAAGAATATACAGAAAATTGATGTACTTATTCTACAGCCCTTATCAGACAACATGAAGTGTTAATCTCAACTTTTTTTTAGCCTGCAATATGCTCTTTAAAGTGCTGTGTGGAAATCCCCACTCTGCTGTCTGTCAGCTATCTGATGCTAACCAGCTATCCAGGGACTTCTGCTAAATGCTACCTGCTGCTAGCTTCTCCACCTGTAGCAGCCACGTGACCTGATGATGTCAGTGATGATGTCACTGGTCCAGAGTGAACTCATTCGTCCTCTCTTTCATACCGTTCATGTTTTTTATGATCTGATATCAAAACAAACTCTGTGATTTAAACGTACTGTGAGGAGGTTTGATCTGCTGATGAAACACACTCAAAGTAATCTGGATTTCTCTTGATGATTGTCTAAAGTCAATGAGACCACCAACATTATAAAGTCCTTTTGAAAGTCTGCCTGTTTCCAGCTGCTCGCTGTCACATGAGGAGAATCACAGGACGCTGTCTGGAAAAGCCTTTCTTTACATTTCCTGCAGAAGAGATTCACACTGACTTGTAGTTTGTAGAGTTCAAAGAAAGCAGGAGGAGTTTGTAGTGAGGGAATACTGTACAGGACAAGATCAGTAAAGAGAGAAGAGGTTTCACTTTGTCCACAGGGGGGCGCCAAAACAGACACGTAATGAAAGTTCCTCACAGGAGCTTTGAGTGTTTGAATCTAAGAAGGATCAGGAAGAACTAAAGTATTAATGCATCCTAATAAAGTCCTTCAATGTTGGAATGAACAGATGATGATCACATCAGTGAGTTCATGTGGACAACATCACACATTCATGTATAAAGCTCACTGTCATCTACATTTACTTCTTTTATTCTTTATTCAGCTTGAGGGGCTGCAGTTTGTCAAAGATCAGCTGTTCTTCTCTGGCCTCAGCTCTGAAGTCCAACCCCTCCCATCTCAGAGAGCTGGACCTGAGCAGGAACAACCTGCAGGATTCAGGAGTGAAGCTGCTGTGTGATTATCTGCAGAATCCAAACTGCAGACTGGAGACTCTGAGGTCAGATCACTGACTGCGTCATTTATTTGGATCATTTCAATCCACATCCTCCATTGTTGCACATTTCAGGATTTATATGTTTTCAGTTTTTGTCTGAATTTGAATCTTAGGAAATTAAATTATTTTGGAGATTTTTCCTTTTTCCAAGTTGCTGAATAATTTAGAGATTTGATGTGAAAATGTTTTTGTGACTCTGTGAAGTAAAGTTGAACAAGGTGCACATGAAGCCTCTGGTTTCCTCTGGTTCTGTTAAGAAGTGAAATCATGAAGACTTGTGATTGAATAATGTGTGATTTGATAAATGTAGTAACATCACAGAGCTGACTGAGATCAGCAGCCTGTTCTTCATCTGTGCACATGAACAGCTGGATGAATGTTGAGCTGACATTTGGAGGATTTAGATTTAGTGAATACACAATCAGAAATGATCCTCTAATCATTTAGAGAAAACTTGATTCATCAGGACAAAGTGATGTTGAGATACTCATCACAACCTGAACACATGTGACTGGATTACACATTATTTTTATTCTTCTTTTATTCTTTATTCAGATTGACGGGCTGCAGTTTGTCAGAGATCAGCTGTTCTTCTCTGGCCTCAGCTCTGAAGTCCAACCCCTCCCATCTCAGAGAGCTGCACCTGAGCATCAACAACCTGCAGGATTCAGAAGTGAAGCTGCTGTGTGATCTTCGGAAGAATCCAAACTATCGACTGGAGTCTCTGAGGTCAGTCTCTCAGTGTTCTTTAGTAAACCCTCCACATGTTTGAATGTATTTATTTAACAGGGACAATGTGATTGAACATAGTCTCAATACAAAGCATGAAACTGATGAGCTGCATAAAGAGTTTATAGCTGTTGTTAGTTTCCAGCTCGTGTCTCTAGTTGGTCCTTTGTGTAAACAAACACATTAAACTCCAAAACACTTGATGAGGATCCATTAAAATACATGAACCACAATATGACAATACAAATGCTTTAAAGCAGAGAACATTACAGATTGAAGATACAATCTAAAAGTGGCTACAGCTCTCATTTCATTCATTCAGATTCTTGTTTGTTGTTGGAGAAATCCTTTTCTGGGTGGACACTATGAAGAGAGTTCAACATACTCAGGGTTTGTTTTCTGTGATCTGGCTTCACTAACCCTGACAGAAGAGATGGTGCTGAACAGTCACATGAAGCTGCTTATCAACCTGACAAGTAAACCCAGAGTTTCAGAGCGCACGCTCACATAAAAGGGGCGGAGCTATCTTCATTTAACCTATCACAATCATCACAGAGTCTGCAGTCAGCAGATCATCATATCTAACAAACTGTGAACAAACTATATGAATAATATGAAGAAGTTGAAGACAAACAGGCTCAAAGACTAAAGTTACACAGCTGCAGGAACAAATGCAGGAAGGACAACTGACAGAAACAAAGAAACATCAGAGAGGATTCATGTCCAAACTACGGCTTCTTCTATTTCCTTCCCATCGTTAGTTCACCTCAGAACTGAGCAGAAGAACTCGTGTTTCTTCTCTGAACTGAATGTGTTGCTCTGACTCTTTCATGTGGAGACCAGAACAGTTTGAGAAGTTCAGCTGCAGCTCTGAGCATCACAAACAGAGCGGCATGGAGACACTAAACATTCATATGAAGATATCATTCAAAGGCAGAAGAAGCTCTTCATCATTGAACATCTTCAAAACAACTCAAAGGCTGCGCTGCTTTTTCTCTGTTAAAGGATGAAGGATATCAGGAACAAACAATCATGACCTTTAAGGACGATGATGTCAAATCAGACGGGACACAGGAAGTGTTTGTTGCTCTCTCTCCATCAGCTCACAGAGCGCCACCATCAAGAGATCTGATTGGTCAGTGAGATTTTCACAGGTTGATCTCTTATCTCCAACATATCCTGCTCCTGAGCAGGTTAGGTGTGCAGCGTCAGTTACCATGGCGATATTCCCAGTTTAGAAGTGAACCACCTTCAGGACTGTAAACCCAGGGTTAACCCTGAAGTGACCCTGAATCCTGCTTCATGGTGCAGGCCCCAGGTCACTACAGGTCGTCATGACGACAGAAACTAAAATGTAAACATGACAGTAACTTCTGATTTCTGTCATCTCTCTTCTTCTCTCTTTAGCTGGTGGGACTGATCTCTGTCATAATGTGAGTGATCAGGACTCTGGTGGAGCAGAGAGGAGCAGCTGATGATCCACAGAGGAGGAACCTCCACCATCTTGTGTGTGGAGAAGCTCTGCAAGCTGAGGAGATCTTCATCCATCAGGGACTGACAGAGGAATCAGCTCACAGTTCATTTCAGTGATATTTCTAATGAATCTGTTCTCCACACATTACAGGAGAGGAAGGTCAAACATGAAACAGCTGCTAGAAATGTTCAGAGGTCAAAAGCTACCAAGAAATGCTGCAGTTCTTCTTCTCATGTGATGATTATTTTGACTCCAGACTTCAGTGTGATGTGTTTCTACTCTAACTTCTGTCACTTGTTAGTCTGTATGTTGGACTGACATGTTGACCTTTGACCTGTGTCAGCAGCTGAGAAAAACTTCATTGGTCTGATGGTGAGTGGTTTATTGACGAGCCTCTGAGTGATTCGAGTCGACAGCTCCTCAATATGAGAGCTCTGTAGATGTCATTTTGTTTGAAAGGACAAACTGAACTTCACAGAGCAAACAATGAAATATGTAACGGATGCAACAATGCAACGCCATGTAAACGTCTGGCGTGCTGTTAGGACACGGTGTAAAAACATGGAAAACTCTGAAGCGCCTTGGTTTAGATAAGAACTTTTTAGTATGAACATGATATTAACGTGCCGACGCCTTTTCTACTGGCACAGATTAAAGAATGTAAAGTGGATTATTATCAGCTTTATCTCAGCGTGTCTGCAGTCTCATGTAGTCTGCTGCATATTAGTCTTTAAACAGTGAAAAAACAAAAACTCTTGTTTTCCACGATAGACAGCGGCATGTTGCAATCAATAACCAAGTCTGACAGTATTGAATTAGTGATTGCTTCCTGTTGAGGATGAGTTGTGCTGTACTGCCCTGCACGGGTGTCCATGAACTGTGAGACTGACGGCTGTTGTGACTCATTTATGATTCTTTTGTTGATCTGGTATTCTTCATATCTGTAAGAGAAAAGCATGTTAAACAGATGTCAGAAAATGCATTACAGGCCCACATGACTTGCAGATGAAACTAGATTTATAACCAATCTAGTTAAAGTAATTAGATTGTAAACTACAACGCCTAAATTAGCTTCAGATTTGAAGCATACAATTCAGATTTTGAGGGGAATGTTAAGGAAAAGTTATGAAGTTAAGTTATATTTAAAAGCCACAGTAACACTTAATGAAATTGGAATTAATTACAAAACAAAATAAATTGCAAAGATTGAAAATCAGAACATTTGAATACACAATGCAAGGTTTTCACTGCGATTTGAAAATTAGCTGAAGTTGTCAGACAAACATACTGAAGTAAAAAGTAAATGATTTCCCTCTCAGATGTAATGCAGTAGGAGTATAGTGTAGCACGATATGGAAAAGTAAGCACAAGTAATGTAAACTGTATCGTTTATTAGTAGCCTGCAGTACTTAATGTCACCACTGTATAAATAGGTGCTAAAACAAATAATCAATAATTAAATATGTGAGTAAAAATGAAGAGAAATGATCCCCGACAAGGTAATGCACGACTCTGACACAAAATGGGGAGGGGCCTTAACGTTCCCCATAACTTCAGCTAACGTACCTTCAGAGTTGTAGTTTCCAGTAATGCTATTTAAACTAGCCGTTTAGCTAACGTTATCTAATGCATTTACTCACAACAAATATTAGCCTCCACTTACCGTTCTTTGTGTGACTTCAAATGTTGAACGAAGTTTGAAGTTGTTGCATCCCCGTCTGTAATTCTTGAACTGCATGTTCTACATCTGGCAGCTCTTTGTTTGTTTACCACCTCGTAGGTTTTGTACGCAAATGTAATTATCTTTGGTAGCATGGTGTTTGTGTGGCTCGTATGGGCTCGCGTCGCTAACATCCATTACACACTTCTTCATGGGCTATTCTGACATTTGATTGGATGTTGTCGGATGCTTCAAACAAGGTGGATTCTGGGGGAAAGGTGTCAGCTTGCTGAGAGTGGATGAGAAGCGTCAGTAGATTCAGGGAGTGAAGGGAAATATTTTATCTATCCATCTATCTATCTATCTATCTATATATCTATCTGTCTATCTTGTAAGAGCCAATATGCTTATAATTGATTTAATTACAAATATTTAGTTAAAAATGATTAAAATGTGATTTTCAGTAATTTCATGTTTCTTCATAATGTTTAAAATAGTTTGTAAGGTCATAATTTAGTCATTAAAATGGTGAAAAGGTTATTTTTTATGTTTCTGAATGTTTCGGTCGTGACATCACTGCGTAGTTAAATGTGACGGATGTAACGTCAGCAGTTGGAGTCAAATATTAAAGGAAGCTACACAGTTTTTTGACCGTGCGTTAGACCTTCTGTTAAACCTGTATTTTACTTTGACATTTTTTCAGTAAACTTTTCGAAACGAAGGAAAGTTGTCTTGTTTTTTCACTCGCGTTGCAAATACTGTGAGTTGACTCCAATAAGTGAAACAGAGGACGAAGAAAGAGACGGAGTGCCACTACATATCTATCTATCCATCCATCCATCCATCCATCTATCTATCTATCTATCTATCTGTCTATCTATAAATTGGATTTCTCTACTTGCTAATCAATCATAAGTCTGTCATGGTGCACCTTGATTGAAATGTTTCATATTCATATTGAGTTCCATCATATTCAAAGACTGTCTGCATCACTAATGACTCTATCCTGTGAAATCCTTCAGACTCACCTTTCCAGTAGAGATCTCTCCCCTCTCACTCCCTGTGCTCCTCTGTCCTGACTCCTGCAGGTCAATGGGGTGGTGGACTGATTATTATTATTATTAGTGTATTTTTATCATTATTATTATTGTTAATATCCAATGATGATAATCATAGTGAATGAGCTCAGCTCCTGTTTCAGGTGTGCATCCGTGCATAAAGTGAGAAACACAGCTGATGCTCCAGAAGGAAGGAAATCAGCCCAAAGATAGTATATGGTAAAGAGAGTGCACACTTAGCTCTATAAACAACCAGGGCCTTCACAATGCATTTCACACTAACTAGCTAGCTAAGTAGCACAGTTGTTTTAGAGCTGGAAAGTAACTGTGCAAGCTAGGTTTTTACTTGTCAAACAGGAAGCACTTGGTTCATTAATTACATGGGACTTTGTGCTGTTAGCTGGGGGCTAACTAATTATTACTAGCAGCAGAGAAGAATACTTACTTTGTTCAAAAACTTTCTTATATCCACTCTGCATTCACGTCCTTCTCCTCACGCTGTTCTAGCCGCTCTGTGTGGACTTCATCTTACACACACACGCTGCAGGAGTGCAAGCTAGGTCGCAGGGAAAACACGGACTGGATTTTCAGTCACGTGGGCGGTCTCTATATGAACAAGTGGAATGGATTGGATAACGACGCGCTGAAGGGTCTCTCTACCTGACACGATGAAGTGAAGGGAAACTGACAGATTCATCATCATATTTAAGTCAATAATGACAGGTTATATGATTATTTATTTAAGCTCATATTCTGCCCACTTTATATTAAATTTGTCAGCACGTTTTGTAAAAAAAAAAAAAGAAAAAAGAAAAGGTTTTTATATCAAAACACTAAATTATTTAGGGGGCTTAAGAAATTTTAGTGAGGCTTCAGACCCCCTATAATAAGCCTGATGACGCCACTGGGATGAAGGATATCAGGAACAAACAATCATGACCTTTAAGGACTATGATGTCAAATCAGACGGGACACAGGAAGTGTTTGTCGCTCTCTCTCCATCAGCTCACAGACCATCAAGAGATCTGATTGGTCAGTGAGATTTTCACAGGTTGATCTCTTATCTCCAACATATCCTGCTCCTGAGCAGGTTAGGTGTGCAGCGTCAGTTACCATGACGATATTCCCAGTTTAGAAGTGAACCACCTTCAGGACTGTAAACCCAGGGTTAACCCTGAAGTGACACTGAATCCTGCTTCGTGGTGCAGGCCCCAGGTCACTACAGGTTGTCATGACGACAGAAACTAAAATGCAAACATGACAGTAGCTACGTGTTCATCTCTCCCTCGTGAACCTTCTGTCATCATCGCTCCCTTTGACCTTTAACTCTCTGGAATAAACAGGATTTCTAAATGGTAGGTCAAAGTGGCGCCCTCTTTGTTCTCGCTCTGTGTTTGTGTGTGTGCGTCTGTGTGCGTCTGTGTTTGTGTGTGTGCGTCTGTGTGCGTCTGTGTTTCAGGTCAATAAGCTGAAGACCAAGACGATTGGAAACTCTCTGAATCCAGTTTGGAATGAAAGCCTCACTTATGTTGGGATCACAGAAGAAGACATGCACAGGAAGACACTCCGGTGAGTGTGTCTGCGTGAAATGTGTGGAAATAATTCACGCCTGGTCTCATTTCGGACTGATTACACTTTCAGCCATTAATCAGGCGCGGAGACATCTTGACATTTTGACACAGAAGCTCAGTTATCACCTTTCATGAATTTAAACATCAGAGAAGAAACGTTCATAGAGCCCATGCAGGACTTCAGACTAAAACAGTCTTTGTTTGAAGATGATCTTGTTTTATTCTCGGCCTTGTTCTGTCTCATAAACGCCCACAAAGAAAGCAGCCATCAGTGGGAATTAAAGTGCAGCGTAATCACCCACATCATTCGGATGCATTTGCCCCCCCCAAGAAAAAATAAGTCTGGGAGATGGTGTTCACATCAGCTCAGCACATGTTGATGTCACTCCCCTTAAATGATGAATTAGTGTTTCTACCATTGAAGACACAGATTGGCGTGACCAGACAAGCGTGTCCATAATGAAGTCTAAAACAACAGAGTGGGAAGCCTTTAATTACTGCACTCAGAAGCCAAGGCTTCTCCTGTAGAAATCTCCTGAATACTGATGCAGTTCTGCATTTCAGCAGGTGATGGACGACTCTTACAGAGCATTTAAAGAAACTACAGTTTACAGGCTTCTTCACAGAATGCAATGAACTTTATTTAATATTGAAAAATATTTGTCTTTTTAATGAGACTGCTGGGTGCTGGAGTAAACTTTGTGCAGTATTGCACATGTGGGGAGGATGATGGTTTCAAGCAGAGGCTGCAGTTTATGGCAGTGGCAGCTGGTGTTCAGCAGAGGTTTTCCTTAGGTTTCCTTGGACAGACACACTTCCTTGGTTTTCCTCCTCTCCTTATCGGAGAGTGAATTCTGTCATTGAACCCGACTCTTTCCCTCTTCTGCGGATGGATGATGGTGTCGATCGGGTTGGTTCGGCTCGGTTCGTAACTAAACTGGATCTCCTTCAGGGTTACTGGCAGGTCCCGCTTACTCAGCGTGCGTCCAAAATTAGTGCTTTTGTCACCGCAGACCATTTTCTGCAGTACACGGCCTTTTGGCTTCAGAAATGCTCCAGCAACCTTCCAAAGGCTCATGAACACTGTACTGAGAGGAGTCGATAACTGTCAAGTTTACCTTGATGACATCATCACGTGTTCAGTAACCTGGAAAGACCACATGAAAACTCTGTGTAACCTCTGTATGCCTCGCTCAAGTGTAACCACGGAGGGTCGTTCATTAGATTTTTCTCAGGCGCAGTGGAGGGTGATGTGATTATCCCCCGTGCACTCTCCACGACGGGGAAATAATTCAGTGAGGGAGCGTGGAAATCCACGTCACTCACTTAACACTGTGTCTGTAATCCAGATGTGGTGTGTGCATCACAGCCTGATGCATCTTCATCTCTGTGATGGAGAAACCTTGACACACACACACACACACACACACACACACACACACACACACACACTGTGTTTTATTTGCAGCCTTTATAAGTGTTCCACTGCTACAAGGTGTCATTAGAGCACCACATGCAGATTCAGACGTTTTGTTCATACCAGATGCAGATAAGACTTTAAAGAACATGAGATGACTTTGTCTTTCCACACTTCTTTTTCCACTCTTTGGAGAAAACAAAAGACACTTTATAAAGACTTCAGTGTGAAATAGTTGGACTGACACCAAACACATTGAGAGAGAAGCCAAACAACCCTTTGAGGAAATCTATTCTAACATTATTTAGTTTACAAGTGAGGAAGTGATTTTGCTGCTCAGTGTTTAAGTCGTATGCTAGCTCTCTTATTAGCACTGTTCTTTGACAAATCACCTTTCTACACTAGTCTGTACACAAATCCAGTCCATGTAGCGTCCTCCATCACCACACTGTCAACTTAGACAGTTTGCTGGGGTGGCAGGAGCTCAGTCAGTTGGGACTTGGGTTGGGAACTAAAGGGTTGCTGGTTCAAGTCCTGATGTGCACCAAAAATATGGGAGTTGGTCTGGTAGCTGGAGAAAGAATGTAAAGAATCAAAGGAAGGTAATCTTACAAAAGCATCTGAAACGGAGAGACGGATGAAAGAACAAGGAAGAGGAACAAAGAAATCACACATTTTACCACTTATTCACAAGAGCAATTTACTGATTTTGTTCCCTTCTTTTTCTTTCATAAACAAAAAAACCCCCAACTGAAACAGATCACCTCTCAAGCCCTGCCCGAGGTGCCCTTGAACAAGGCACTGAACCCCCAACCTCTCTGGTGTATTCCCTGAGTAGCAGTGTGAAGCAGCTGTGTGTGTGATAAGCATGTCTCTACAATAACAGAGTGTAAAATCCAAATGTTCCTGTGACAGCAGCATGGTTACATTAGACAGAGGCCACAAAGGTTATTATACAGCCATACAGACATTATTGACATTTTAAATGTAAGTTTACATTTAGTGATGCGCCACCTTTGAGATTCTTTCAAATTGTTCTGGTGAGTTCTTGTTTGTTCTTAAAGCATGAGATTAGAGCAGGGAGAATAAATCTCCTGGCATGAGCGCTCTCAGATAAGAGGAACTTCCTGTCATAAAAGGGAGAGCAGAGTCTGACGGCACAAATCTGTAGCAGAGAGTTGTCCGCATGAATCAGAGAAAACACACATGAGAGCAGGCGGTGGCAGCTGGAGGAGGAAGAGAGTCGGAGAGTGTGATGAGTGAAGACGACTTTAAACCTACAAAGATGGTTTGAAGATCAAACGGTTGAGGACTTGAGTCTGTCCTGAGTATTTCAGAGATAAAGTGAAGATGGTGAACAGAAAGTCTGCTCTCCTGCTGTCTGTAAAAGAAATACAAATCCAGTCACGTAACAACAGCTGGTTAAAAACCCCACAGACTTTTACAGAAGCTTCTGGAAAATAAAGTCAAAGATTTGTTCACATCAAGAAACAAAACAAAACAACATCAGTAAATGGGAAAGACACTTCTCTTCAGCAAGAAGAATATTTGATGAGAGCCTCTCAGTCTGTTTGACAGATAATGACTGATTTAAACTTGAAGTGTAGATGTTGTTTTGTTCCCTTATTGGCAGTGTGTTGTGTTTCTCTAGTACTGAATAGTCATGTGAATCTGCAGCTCAGCTTAAGGAACCTGTACTGTGAGTTTCTACAGGAGCATGTTGCTGCCACGCCAGAGAAAAGAAAAGTCAGAGTCCTTGTAATGCTGTAATGGTTCGTTAGCGTACAGAGGCATGGACCTTGAGTGGCCCAGATACTTTGACTTCATGAAATGAAAACGGACCAGTTATTATAAAAAATGAACTGTGTGTTGTCATGGAGACAGGAGCTAATCAGAGCGAGTTCATTCTTTGAACCAGGCCGGAAACATGTTATTTAATGTCTGCTGTAAAAACAGGCATCTTTGAGTGGGCTGTGTTTGTGACTTCAGCTGCTTCTGCTGCCGGGCTCAACTGGACACATTTGACCAACTGCAGGATTTTGCACTCAACCATTGACTCAGTTTTTGAACACTGGAGGTTGCTGCTTGATGACAACATACAAACTTACGTTAGCTGGTGAAACAGGATATAACGTCTTATACAGTCTTCTGCTACGACCTGCTCAGAGCCTTGAATACAGGAGATGTATTTTTTGTGTGAGTGACCAAAAATGACATGTTCAGACATGCGATTAATATCCACATGAACATCTCTTTATTTCTTTGGCTAAGAAAGATGGTACCAGCATGTTGTAAACACTTAGTCATTGATGTGGATCCTCAGAGAAATGTGGGATAAACGTTTAGTAGAATTGGAACAAAGCAGACTTTATGTCAAGAAACAAATAGGAATGTGTCTCTGTCATTCTGTCCCTGTGATCCTCACCAGGAGTTCATCACTTCAAGTCTCTCTTCACTACAATGGGGCAGAAAACAGCAGTAGAGTGGAGTGAAAGCTGAAAATCATATGAATGAGTCCTTATGATGTGCTCTCTAACTGGGTTCGTTTCCAGTCAATTAAACTGTGGTGAGTTCAAACGGCTTCCCTTTGTTTTCTCTTTATGACACTTCATCTCTCTTAAAGATCTCTGGGTGGCTTTACTGCAGAGTTTCCCCTCGACCCGACACCTTCATGTTCATCTCTTCAAGCCTCAACAATAAGATGCTGTGAGGTTCGCCTGATAGGTCCATTGACAAATACAACTCGTCCACAGAGAAGCTTCATAGTAAAGGACCTCTGGTCTTCTGATGGACTTGTTCTTAATCCTTGGACTTGTTGGTTTAGACTGACCTGTGATAAGACTTAGTCAGACTTGTTAGTCTTTACTAGAACACATTGAACTAGTTCTTGGACTCAACATACAGTAGCTATTGCTGATCTTGACTTCGGACCTATGAATAGGAACCTGCTCATCTTGATTTAGGATGTTTGTTGTTTCCTTTAAAAAGTGTTGCTATGGCAACACTCCCCCACGAGGATCTTTAAAGCAGCCTCCATCACTTGCTGTGTGCTTTCCCCAGTGTATATTTCTGGTGACGTTTTGTCCAGTTCATGCTGAGAAAATAGGACTTCAGGGTCCAATTAGCCCCTTTGAAAGACTGGTTTACATTCCTGTGATGTGTGTTGTGACCAGGTCACTGCGAAGCTTCTTTTCAATGGTTTGTCAGGCTTTGTTTAGTTGTTTTAACCTGGTCTGTGCTCATTAGCCACCTATGTTTACCATACAGGTGTCTTTACACAGAGAAAGGCAGTGAAGGTGTTGGGGAAGCCTGACCAGCCCCTCGTCTTTCATCTTCCTGAAGATGCGTCCGGTCAGACCGCCACGCACCGTGGGCCCCTGGCACCTGAGCTGCACAGTCTGATCACGCCTGCCACTGCTTCCACTGATGGAGCCTCTTCACCCAGGCCTCCACCTCCACGGATGCTCCGACCACGTCCTCCTCTGTGCCCCGTACCACCGCCTGGCAGAGGAAGGTCAGGAAGGAGCAGCAGCGCCTGGCAGACGAAGGTCAGGGAGGAGCAGCAGCACCTGGCAGAGGAAGCTCAGGGAGGAGCAGCAGAGGAAGGTCAGGGAGGAGCAGCAGCAGAGGAAGGTCAGGGAGGAGCAGCAGCACCTGGAAGAGGAAGGTCAGGGAGGAGCAGCAGAGGAAGGTCAGGGAGGAGCAGCAGCACCTGGCAGAGGAAGGTCAGGGAGGAGCAGCAGAGGAAGGTCAGGGAGGAGCAGCAGCGCCTGGCAGAGGAAGGTCAGGGAGGAGCAGCAGAGGAAGGTCAGGGAGGAGCAGCAGCGCCTGGCAGAGGAAGGTCAGAGAGGAGCAGCAGAGGAAGGTCAGAGAGGAGCAGCAGCACCTGGCAGAGGAAGGTCAGGGAGGAGCAGCAGCACCTGGCAGAGGAAGGTCAGAGAGGAGCAGCAGAGGAAGGTCAGGGAGGAGCAGCAGAGGAAGGTCAGGGAGGAGCAGCAGAGGAAGGTCAGGGAGGAGCAGCAGAGGAAGGTCAGGGAGGAGCAGCAGCGCCTGGCAGAGGAAGTGGGTGCTCTCTACAATAATTCGGCATGCCCAACCCACATGGTGGGCATTATATAGTGCTTTAACAGTAGCCCACTACATCCAAAGGGCTTTCCCGGCTCAGGCGGCTGCCACATAGGCACCTGCACACACCTATAAATAAGAATGACTATTGGAGATCTTTCAGCTCACAGAACCAGTTGCCTAAACTTCAGCATCAATGACAGAAACAAAAACATTTTCAGCTTGGTCAGAACGGATCAGTTCACTGTCAACAAGCACCATTGTTTTCTCCTACTAATTTACGTTGGTCTCAAAAAGACCCTTAAGAATCTGGTCAAACCTTCAAGGTTTCAATAATTTCAAGAAGGGTTTTACAAAGCTGATTTAAGAAATAATTGTCCACATAGGATTCCAGTGCACATTGTATTTAAACCTCACAAAAACAGACTTCAGTAAACATTTTATGTTGAACCTCAAACACTAAAACATTTTCACAAGTAAACAGCTGCAAACATGGCTACACTTAACAGTTCACTTTTTCTTTTTAGCCACAAAGACAAATGTCTCAAGCATTGATATTGAATTTGTCAGCACGTTTTGAAAAAACAAAAGAGATTTTTTTTTATATAAAAACACCAAATTATTTATAGGGAGGCTTAAGAACATTTTAGGGAGGCTTCAGACCCCTAAAATCGGCCTAATGACGCCACTGCTCAGAATAACATCAATAAACACTGAGCGAGTCCGACCGGGTTTATGAACTTGCTGCTCATCTCTTTTCTACAGGTTAACATAACTCCCTGTCATCAAACAATGACCCTTCACCCACGGAGTGCCCCCTGCCCCGGGTCTGACAAGTTCAAAATCCTGGAGGACTGAAGTCCCGTACTCAAGCCGGGCTACAGTACCGATAGCCGGGCAGCCGACTCAACAAAGCCAGCGCTCAACCAGAGCTCATTTGTCAAAGTGTATTTTATAGCCTCCATGTTATAAAGTGGTGTTTGTGCTCAATAGACAGCAGGGCACGCTCCCATGGTGTTAATCAGTATGTGCTTTGATAATAAATCCTCTTCCTCGTCCTCCTCATCTGTGAGCGTCCATCTGTAAAGACCTCAGCAGAGATTCAGTGAGACGCAGCCCGGGTCTGTCTGGATCCACACACACAGCTGATTTCCTGTAAATGGAGGAGGGAGGGGCAACATGTGATCCGGGCTCATGATTAACAGGTAGGTCACCTGAGGAGGCTGAAGGTGAAGGTGAAATTGCTCAGTCAGTTAGACTCCATTTTAAACGGACAGACAGTGAAGAGAGAAGTAAAGAGTGAAGCGGGGTGAGTGTTTATCCAGAGTTTTTATATCTTCACTTCTGTACTCTCAGTTTCCTCCTGTGAACTGAACACAGACAGTTTATAATGACGTCACTACTTACATTCATATGAGCTGTGTGTGAGTGTGTGTGTTTGTGTGTGTGTGTGTGTGTGTGTGTGTGTGTGTGTGTGTCAGTGTGTGTGTGTGTGTGTGTGTGTGTGTTAGATCAAACTGTCTCCTGTTCCTCTTGTGTTGATCTCTCAGTGAGTGTTTCTGTGTTTCCTCTCAGACTGACTTCAGATCAGATCATGGATGTGCGTTTAGAGGAAGAGGAGGACGGAGCAGAGTCTCCTGTACCCAGCTGTCTGTCTATGAAGACTGATCGGTCCAAAGATGAACCTCTAAACTTCAGTAAAGAATCTGGAGCCTCAGACTCAAAGTAAGTCTTCTTACTAACTCCTTGTCTCCTCACATGTTTCCTTGTAGGCTCAGTCACCTTGTAAAGCTGTAATCTAAGAGGACTCTTACAAACCTTTGAACCTGCCTGTTATCCTCCTACTTCTCATTAGTACGTTTATTAGCAGCAGAAGATGGCGCTCAGCACGGCCCGTTTAATTTTTTTTTTTGGGGGGGTCAAATATTTGTATTGATTTTTTCATTGGGATGGGGACAAAATGTACAAAATTACAAAATGTGACAAAAATACTTCAGATGCACAACAGTATAAACTCACAAGTGCATCAACAGTAACAGTGGAGCATAATCATAAAATAATAAACCAAAGTCCATTACAGGGCAGCGCCCCTTCCTTAGAAACAACCCATTCACTAACAGCCATTCACACCACAACGACAAAGAGGACGAGTCAGTCAGAAGTCAAAACATATAAACAAGTGAAATAGTACAACAAAATACTTAAAAAAGGAGAGAAGAAGAAAAACAAAAGAAATTAAAACCGCAAGCGGTGATGAAGGGACCGAAGCACCCCACGCATGTCGGCACGTGTCGCGACCGCGAGAGTGCGACCGCGGGAGTGCAGCCGCGACACGTGGCCAAGCAGTAGGCCTTACAGTCATCGAAGGTTAAAAAATTAGAGTGTGCCGAGACATCAATGTTTGATGGTACGCCGTGGCCACGCCCTTTGACGAAATAATGTACGGAGCACAACGAGAGATCTTTAACATGTCCAGAACACACTGACACTGAGTTTACGATGATCGAATAAAAGCTGTTGTAGGAGTTCGTTCAGATAGCTAACCTGTGAAAAAGGAATTTCAGCCATTTTTCTTGCATTAAAAAACAATATGGCAGACTTCCTGTTTGGTTATGACAATGGGCGTAAGAGGCTTTTATGTATCTCCTGACATGCCCAATGAGCATAAAAAATTTCATGCACGTAGGCCAAAAAAACCTCTACAGGGAGGCCTTTTTGAAAATTTCAAAGGGGCGCCACTGAGTCATTTAGCCACGCCCACTTTTTATGCCAACATGTCTAGTTTTATTTTTCCACTGGGATCATGTGTGTGATGTTTGATGAATGTATGACTATATTAAGGCCCGTTACAAACTACTTCCTGTTTGTGATGAACAACGCGTCCGTATGACCACGCCCTTTGAGGAAATAACGTGCAGAGCACAACGAGAGATCTTCTGCATGTCTAGAACACACTAAGATTGCGTTTGCGATGATCGGATAAACGCTTTTGGAGGAGTTCGTTCAGATTGCTAACCTGTAAACCGCGAATTTCAGCCATTCAAAAAAAATATGGCGGACTTCCTGTTGGGTTTTGACCATGGGTGTAAGAGGATTTTATGTAGCTTCCGACATGCCCAATGAGCATATAAAATCCCATGCATGTAGGACCAAGACACCTCTATAGGGAGGCCATTTTTAAGATTCCATGGGGGCGCCACTGAGTCATTTAGCCACGCCCACTTATCATAACAACATGACAAGTTTAATTGTTCTACAGGGATCATGTGTCTGATGTTTGGTGACTCTACACCTATATTAAGACCCATAACAAACTACTTCCTGTTTGTGATGAACAACGCGTCCGTATGGCCACGCCCTTTGAGAAAGTAACGTGCAGAGCACAACGAGAGATCTTCAACATGTCTAGAACACACTGACATTCTCATTGTGTCAATGGGATAAACGCTTTTGTAGGAGTTCGTTCAAATAGCTAACCTGTGAAACGCGAATTTTCGCCATTAAAAAAAAATATGGCGGACTTCCGGTTTAGTTTTGACTATGTGTGCAAGAGGATTTATTGTAGTTCCTGACATTATTAACATCCAAAAAAATTGTCATGCATGTCAGAGAAGAAAACCTCTATGGGGAGGTCATTCATAAAGGTAAAATAGGGGTGAGCCGAGACATCAATGTTTGATGGTACGCCATGGCCACGCCCTTAAACGAAATAACGTGCGGAGCACAACGAGAGATCTTCTACATGTCTAGAATACACTGACACTGAGTTTACGATGATCGGATAAACGCTGTTGTAGGAGTTCGTTCAAATAGCTAACCTGTGAAACATGAAATTCGGCCATTTTTGTTGCATTCAAAAAAATATGGCGGACTTCCTGATTGGTTATGACAATGGGTGTAAGAGGATTTTATGTAGCTCCTGACATGCTTAATGAGCATAAAAAAATTCATGCATGTAGGACAAAAAAACCTCAATGGGGAGGCCTTTTTGAAAGTTTCAAGGGGGCGCCACTGAGTCATTTAGCCACGCCCACTTTTTTATAACAAGTTATGTAGTTTTAGTTTCCCACTGGGATCATGTGTGTGATGTTTGATGAATGTATGACTATATTAAGGCCCGCAACAAACTACTTCCTGTTTGTGACAAACAACGCATCCGTATGACCACGCCCTTCGAGGAAATAACGTGCAGAGCACAACGAGAGATCTTCAACATGTCGAGAACACACTGACATTCTCATTGTGTCAATGGGATAATTGCTTTTGGAGGAGTTTGTTCAAATAGCTAACCTGTAAAACGTGAATTTTTGCCCTTGAAAAAAAATATGGCGGACTTCCTGTTTGGTTTTGACAATGGGTGTAAGAGGATTTTATGTGAGATCTTGCATGCTTAATGTGCATAAAAATTGTCGTGCACGTACGATGAAAAAACCTCAATTGGGAGGCCCTTTTGAAAATTTGAAGGGGGCGCCACTGAGTCATTTTGCGAATTTTTTTACAAAATGACGAGAATATCAAATTTTTCGCCAGACCCGATGACATTGGAGATTTTGATGAGTTTTCATTCACGTTCAAGCCGTCAAAATTGGCTCCAAAGAGACGGACCGGAGAAAAAAAAAAAAAAAATCATTAGGGTTACAATAGGGTCCTTCGCACTGGTCAGTGCTTCGGTCCCTAAATAATCATTTGAAGAACAATAGGGTCCTTCGCACTGGTCAGTGCTTCGGTCCCTAAATAATAATAATCATTTGAAAAACAATAGGGTCCTTCGCACTGGTCAGTGCTTCGGTCCCTAAAAAAAAAGAACTCAAAAACAAACAAAAAAAAGTGGGGGAAGAGAAAATAAATAAACAAACTCAGTAGTTCATAGTTTTTTAGCTTCAATGTGCAAGGTATCTATATGAAGTAGAAAAGGCTGCCAGGTTTTTTGAAAGGCCTGTAGTGAACCGTTCAGGGAGAATCTAATCTTCTCAAGTCTAACGCAATGTAAAATTGAATCCATCTATTGTGTGTCGGTGGGGACGAATGCGTCCATTTGAGTAGAATGAGCTTCCTCGCCAGCAAGGTAGTGAAAGCAATAACGCGTTGTGAGGTTTTGGACCCACCAAATGACGGGGGCATTCCAAAAAGGGCGACAAGGGGGGTCAAAGTTCACTGTGCGACCAAGGACCTTCCCCAACGTACCGAAGATTGCACGCCAAAAATCAAAAAGTCTGGGGCACCAAAAACATGTGCATGTGATCAGCCGGTGTGAGTTTACATTTATTGCAGGAGTCAGCTCTGTTTGGATGAATCTTAGCTAACCTTGCATTACTGAAGTGACTCCTGTGCAAGATCTTGCATTGTAGAAGTTTATGGCTCGCGCAAATCGAGGATGTGTGTACAAGATTAAGGATACAGCCCCATTGTTCATCAGATATAGTTATCTGGAGGTCTTGATCCCAGACAGCTCTCAGGGAATTCAGAGGGGTCGGGTTTATCCTAAAAATGTAAATGTATAAGACTGAAGTCAGGGATTTTTGTGTAGTTTTCAGCAATAGAAGGGAGTCCATCAAAGACTCAGGGGGGCAATGAGGAAAGTGATGGAAGGATTTTGCACAAAATCATGAATCTGAAAGAAACAGAATAAATGAGATTGAGGGAGTGTGAATTTTTTCGACAAGTCTGCAAATGAAGGGAAAGTACCATCAATATAGAGGTCATCAAGGAGTTGGAGACTTTTATTTGACCAGGATTCAAATACGAGGTCGGAACAAGGTGGAGAAAAAAAAAGGTTTCGAAAAACTGGGGCTGGTTTCGATGAGGCGTGTAGAGCAAGTTGCTTTCTAAGTTGACTCCAAATTTTTAAGGTCTCAGAGACAATAGAGTTCTGTGTGACTTGTTTGGTTGGTAGAGGTAACTGCAAACAAATCACTGACCATAATGTAGACAGGTGTAGAAGCTAGTTCCATGCTGACCCAGAGAGGACGGTCACTGACAACAATCTTAACATTCCAGAAAAGGATTTTTTTTACATTGGAAGCCCAATAGTATCTGCAAAAGTCTGGTAAGGCCAAACTTCCAAGAGCTTTGGGGAGTTGGAGAGATTTAATTGGAAGGTATTCACTCTTGTGCAGGTTAATTTTATAGCCAGAAAACTTTCTGAATTGCTCCAATGTATCAAAAATAGCGGGAATGGAAGAGGTTGGATTGGTGACGTAGAGCAGGAGATCATCTGCATATAGAGATAGCTTATGAGAGACGCCAAATCTGGAAATCCTGGGACTTTTTGAAGAGTCTTTAAGACCTTCTTGATCCAAAGCAGCGGGCACAAACACTTAAAGGAATCATGGTGTTCATGTGTTTCTGTTCATGACAGCAGTCAATATAACAAGTGAACAATGATTTGAACTGAACATTGAACTAAACATGGGAACATTTCTTTTCATGACAATGATCCACAGAATCACGATTCAAATCACATCATTAGTGCAGCTCTAGTATAAAGACCCTCCTGCCAGGGAGCACGTTGTGTTCAGGTGCAGGTTGTGTCAAAGTCCAGGACTGACTTTATGTCCCAGTCTGACACAGGAGAAGAAAGATAAGATAATCCTTTATTTCATTTCGCAAGCAGAGAAATTTACAGTGTTACAGCAGCAGAACAGGATAGCAGAAGAAAATCACACGGTACAAAAATTAAAAAAGTAAAAAAAAGTATAAAAATATAAGTGTTGAAAAAATATGCAACAAAACAATAATTATAGAGCCAGTAAAAGCTAGAAGAATCCATAAAGAGAAGGACAACAAATGAAACCAGAACATCACTAAGGACACACTCACACTAGGTAATCTGTACAGTGACAAAGCAGGTTTGACCCCTAAAGTCCAGTTCCTTTGACTCGAGTGAGCGCTCTGATCCGTGGTCTTGGCCCGGCACGGATGGAAGAGGTGATCTGAGGCATGGTACAGTTTCTCATGCACAAGCAGAAGCACGGGAACTCAACGTGAACATAAAGTATAATCCTGGAGTGTTATATCTGTTTCTGACTAAATGACTCAAAATAATCCTCAAAGTCCTTCAAGTAGCTGTCATGTTCTCCGTGTTGTTCTCTGATGTGCGGACGCAGACTTTACCTCACGTTAGTTCATAGTCTGCCTGTGTTGTAAACTAAGTACGCTTCAAGTTCACATGAAGCCGTGCATGTGTTGTATTACCATGTTATGAAGAAGAGGTAACCGTGCTCAGGCCTGGTTAGTCCTGGAGCAGTGTGAGTGCAGGCCAGTGGGGGAACGAGGAGGGGGGTCAGTCGTTGGGTCAACTGGACCTAGAGTGAGTTCACCCTGATACTGCTGATCCAGCACAATGTAATTCACAATGTTTCACCACGTCTAACCTGAGTTCAAAGGTGGACTAACCCGAGCTCAGCTGTCTGAAGTGAAACAGTGGATGACAGGATCAGACTCTTTGATTCTCTGACTGTGAAGAAGCTGCACATGGTGTTCAGTCTGACTGAATCAAATGAATCCAAACAGAAGAAAGAAGGTGTTACCTGCTCTCTGTGATCATCTGACTCTTTAGATTGTGTTTGATAAATCTTCATATTTTCTATCAGTCAACCTTCAGTTTAGTTCTAAAGACATGTCTTCACAGGGGGACGAAGAGGACTCATGTTAGAGAGAAGCAGACGACCTGTCCTGGGTGTCAGGACGTCCTGAAGGATCCCGTCTCTACCAGCTGTGGACACTGGTTCTGCAGACAGTGCATCACCTCATACTGGGACCAGTCTGGTTCAGCAAGAGACTCGTCCTGTCCTCAGTGTGGAGAAAGATCCAGACCAGGATCTGGACTGCAGACAGTCAGTCAGAGCAGCACTGAACAAAGTAAGACTGTACACCTTTGTGCTCCTGTGATCTCCTAAAACAGGACTTTTATTGGTCAATGTCAAAAGTCTAGAAATTAAAACTCTTTTTACTTCTTTTACAAAAACATCTGAAAACAATAATCAGATTCTATCATTCTCTCTTTCAGTAGATAGAGGTCAGCAGGAGGTTTTAGATCAACATAAGGTCAGTCTGAGGACGAGATGTGAACGTGTGACTGAAGGAAGTGATGAAACAGGAAGTAGAACCCCCCTCAAAAGGATCTACACTGAGCTCCACATCACAGAGGGGCAGAGTGAAGAGGTGAACACCCAACATGAGGTGAGACAGATGGAGACAGTCTCTAAAAAGAAGACCCTCCATGAGACTCCAATCAGGTGCCAGGACATCTTTAAAGCCTCACCGGACCAACAGGAACCAAAGACAGGAGCTCAACCCGACCAACAGGAACCAAAGACAGGAG
Organism: Symphodus melops; assembly: GCF_947650265.1. Lineage (NCBI taxonomy): Eukaryota > Metazoa > Chordata > Actinopteri > Labriformes > Labridae > Symphodus > Symphodus melops. The sequence continues at coordinate 24,087,337 of NC_136706.1, forward strand.
CTCAACCCGACCAACAGGAACCAAAGACAGAAGCTCAACCCGACCAACAGGAACCAAAGACAGGAGCTCAACCCGACCAACAGGAACCAAAGACAGGAGCTCAACCCGACCAACAGGAACCAAAGACAGGAGCTCAACCCGACCAACAGGAACCAAAGACAGGAGCTCAACCCGACCAACAGGAACCAAAGATAGGAGCTCAACCCGACCAACAGGAACCCATCAGAGTGGTTCTGACAAACGGCGTGGCTGGTGTTGGAAAAACCTTCTCAGTGCAGAAGTTCACTCTGGACTGGGCCGAGGGCTCAGAGAACCAAGACGTCAGTCTGCTGATCCTGCTTTCATTCAGGGAGCTGAACTTGGTCAGAGATCAGCGCTACAGTCTTCTTGAGCTGCTCCGTGTTTTCCATCCAACATTACAGAAGGTGGCAGCAGAGACGCTCGCTGTCTGTAAACTGTTGTTCATCTTTGACGGCCTGGATGAAAGCAGACTGTCATTGGACTTCACAAACAGGGAGGTTGTGTCTGATGTCACACAGAAGTCATCCTTAAACACACTGTTCACAAACCTCATCAAGGGGAATCTGCTCCCCTCAGCTCTCATCTGGATCACTTCTCGACCTGCAGCAGCCAATCAGATCCCTCCTTCATGTGTTGACAGGGTAACAGAAGTACGAGGCTTCACTGACGCCCAGAAGGAGGAGTACTTCAGGAGGAGGTTCAGTGATGAAGAAGATCTGTCCAGCAGAATCATCTCACACATCCAGACCTCCAGGAGCCTCCACATCATGTGTCTGATCCCGGTCTTCTGCTGGATCACTGCCACAGTTCTGGAGCACATGATGAGCACAAAGCAGAGAGGAGAGCTGCCCAAGACCCTGACTGACATGTACTCACACTTCCTGCTAGTTCGGACACAGAGGAAGAAGAACAAGTATGGTAAGGGACGTCAGATGAGTCCACATGAGTTGACAGAGGCCGTAAGGGAAGTTCTTCTGAAGCTGGGGAGGCTGGCGTTTGAACATCTGGAGGACGGAAACATCATGTTCTACCAAGAAGACCTGGAGCGGTGTGGTCTGGATGTCACAGAGGCCTCGGTGTACTCAGGAGTTTGTACAGAGATCTTCAAAACAGAGTGTGTGATCTTCCAGAAAACAGTCTACTGCTTTGTTCATCTGAGCGTTCAGGAGTTTCTGGCTGCAGTCTACATGTTCCACTGTTTCACCAACAGGAACACAACAGTACTGGAGGCTTTTCTGGGAGAAACATATGTAGATTCAACTCTTGATGTTCTTCTAAATAAATCAATGATGAAATCCCTGCAAAGTAAGAACGGTCACCTGGACCTGTTTGTTCGCTTCCTTCATGGTCTTTCTCTGAAGTCAAACCAGAGACTCTTAGGAGGCCTGCTGGGTCAGAGACACAACTGTTCAAAAATGATCCAGAGACTCTTAGGAGGCCTGCTGGGTCAGACAAACAACAGTTCAGAAATGATCCAGAGAGTCATCAAGAACCTGAAGGAGATGAACAGTAAAGATATCTCTCCTGACAGAAGCATCAACATCTTCCACTGTCTGACGGAGATGAAGGACCTCTCAGTCCATCAGGAGATCCAAGAGTTCCTGAAGTCAGACAACAGATCAGAGAAGAGACTCTCTGAGATCCACTGCTCTGCTCTGGCCTACATGCTGCAGATGTCTGAGGAGGTTCTGGATGAGCTGGACCTGAAGAAGTACAACACATCAAAGCGGGGACGATGGAGACTGATTCCAGCTGTGAGGAACTGCAGGAAGGCAAAGTAAGTCCAGATGTGATGAACATTATAAATCAGTGTCATGTACTAATTTACTTATTTTAATATAAACTAAACATAATCCTCTCTGTTCACTAAAAACTGTTCCTCTGTTAATGTTCAGGAGAAACAGTCCGTCATAGTTTTTTTCACACCTGATGTTTTTTATCTTTTTGTCCTGAGTTCATAAATATCTTTGATAGTTTCTTGTGAACACATTCAGGAGAGAATTCCCAAAGAAGTGACTGAGATGTGTGATAGTGTTAATCCCTGAAAAGAGAGATATCAAATGCTGTGAGCGCCCCCTTCCAGCCTCTGCAGGCATTACTAATCAATCATGAGCATCATCTCTGAACATCTCAGCAGGTAGATCACAGATAAACTGTTCTTACAGGAGATCCTTCACCTCACTACATCTGATTCTTTGCTGACTTGTTTGATTTCTGGATCATTCTGCAGCAGTCTCTGTATTTTCACGTTTATAGAAGTGAGCCAGATGAGAATGAGATGGTCCTCCTCCAGAGTTACTGTTCAATGAGTTTCAAATAGTTTCCTACTGCAGAGAGAGTCCTCTGAATAGATCACACTTCAGATCACAGACTATAGATGAAGGATATTTGAGAGGAAGGAGGCTCCACCAGTTCCAGGGAATCAGTCCAACTCAGTGGTTTGTCTGTGAGGACCAAAGAGCTCAGATCTTTCCAGTCCAATCGATTATTCTCCAGTTTTTAACTGGTTTTCTGTCAGAGGACAAAGAGTAACACGTGTCATCAATCTTCACATCATAATCCAAGTCACAGATCAGATGTAACAAAGGCTGATGTTCATCTTTAAAACTTACTTCAGAATTAAAGATATGACTTAAACACAACCAAAGTAAATCAGTAGATAAATAAATGAACTCATTCACTGCTACTTATTGGACTTCAACAAAGGAAACTTCCATCTTAAGCTCACAGTCCAAACTATCAGGATTGATGAGGCATTCACATGCAGTCAGCTCCATTGTTCCCAAAGAGTTCACAGCAGGTGAGCTGGCTGCCTTTATCAGCTCTGAAGCTCCGCCCATCCAGGAAACATAAAGCTAGGTAGAGGAGAGTGAGAGAAGGAGGGGGGATTTTACACCATAGACATGATGTCCTCCTAAATAAAACTCCATTAGTTTCCATTCATCAGTAACATTTAGTGAATGATTGACAGGTGAAGAATGTGCAGGTTTGAAAACCAGTGATGAGACTTTTTGTGTCAGTGACAGATTCCACTGATGTGTAAAGTTAAGACCAAACAGGACAAACTGTTTAATCATCAAATGTGAGACGTGAATATAAAACTCTTCTTTTATAAATCATGTTTCTCTATTTTATGTGTCACTACAGACTTTCTGACTGCAAACTCTCAGAGACTCACTATGACGTCGTGGCCTCAGCTCTGAAGTCCAACCCCTCCCATCTCAGAGAGCTGGACCTGAGTGTGAACTACAACCTGTTTAACAACAAGCGGCAGGATTCAGGAGTGAAGCTGCTGTGTGAGGGACTACAGAGTCCAAACTGCAGACTGGAGACTCTGAGGTCAGATCACTGACTGTGTCATTCATTTGAATCATTTTAATCCACATCCTCCATTGTTGCACATTTCAGGATTTATATGTTTTCAGTTTTTGTCTGAATTTGAATCTTGTGATCTTAAATTATTTTGGAGATTTTTCTTTTTTTCCAAGTTGTTGAATAATTTAGAGATTTGATGTGAAAATGTTTTAGTGACTCTGTGAAGTAAAGTTGAACAAGGTGCACATGAAGCCTCTGGTTTCCTCTGGTTCTGTTAAGAAGTGAAATCATGAAGACTTGTGATTGAATAATGTGTGATTTGATAAATGTAGTAACATCACAGAGCTGACTGAGATCAGCAGCCTGTTCTTCATCTGTGCACATGAACAGCTGGATGAATGTTGAGCTGACATTTGGAGGATTTAGATTTAGTGAATACACAATCAGAAATGATCCTCTAATCATTTAGAGAAAACTTGATTCATCAGGACAAAGTGATGTTGAGATACTCATCACAACCTGAACACATGTGACTGGATTACACATTATTTTTATTCTTCTTTTATTCTTCTTTTATTCTTTATGCAGATTGGAGAGCTGCAATTTGTCAGAGATCAACTGTTCTTCTCTGGCCTCAGCTCTGAAGTCCAACCCCTCCCACCTCAGAGAGCTGGACCTGAGTCACAACTACCTGCAGGATTCAAGAGTGAAGCCACTGTGTGATTATCTGCAGAGTCCAAACTGCAGACTGGAGACTCTGATGTAAGATCACTGACTGTAATATTTATATGAATTTCATCACATATTTTGTTCATCCAGGCACATTTATAAATCTGTTTTTAAACATCCAATACAAAAAATAATAATAAAGAACAGAGGATATGTTAGGAAGAGAAAACGATCATTAAATTAAGATTAAGAAAGTAAAGAAATAGAATGGGGGGGGTCCTTCAGTCCTCTCTTAATTTAATTAAATGTATTTACATGTTATTATTCCACTCCATCGTTTCCTTTACTCATTACGCTATTCAATAACGTGCTTATATTGTCTGAGATGACTTCTTTGTGCTGTGTGTAAAAGTATTCTGGAGCTAATAGAGTGGTGTGTGACAGGTGCAGTGACTCAGGTTGATGCCAGCTGATCAAACCTGTTGCATTGTTAAAGTGTTATTGTAAAGTTTAGGTAACAGTGCATATATTGTGTGTGTGGCTCTGGCTGTGTGCACTGAAGAGTGTAAGACAATGACGTGGTGAATCTTCATCTATTTATTTTTAACATTTAAATAATTTATAAATTATAAATGTATTCTAAATAGACTTGTAGGATTTTTGTCTAAAAAGGAACAAAAGATTTTCACAGCATCCCCTGTTCAAAATAACTTCCAGCGGCCCTGGATTTATCACCCAATCAGATCTCTGTCATTTGCTTTCATGCAGCTATGTGTATTATTGTGTATGACACAAGGACAGGTAATGCATGGAGGCAAACACAGACCCAGGAGGAGAGTTCAATAATCTGTCCTGTTATAGATTGATTGATCGATCGATAGATAGATAGATAGATAGATAGAAAGATAGATAGTGTAGTTTCTCAAGTCCTTGACGATGATGTGTAGATGATGAAGAAATATCCGCTGACACTGACTTGCATGTAATATAAGACATTTAATTACAAAGACAAGAAACAGCATCAGTCCAGGTTAGTCATGTTACCTGGGAGAGTCACCAGCCAATTGTGATCCCTCATGAACAAAGAAAAGACCCTAGTATTTATGCAGCATTGGTCAAAACAACATCAGGACATTTAGGACTTCATTTAGGCTTTGATCATTCAGGTGTGCCTCTCCTACAGTCCTGCACCCCCTGTGGTTCCTCAGGACATATGACTTCAAAGGTTATACAGGTCATCATGAGGTGACTTCTTATCTCCCCCAATCAAGCCTAAGGGTCTGTTCTCATTTCAATACTAAACTTAGATAAACTTAGTTTATCAATCACAGTCTTAAGGAATGACCCCAAATAGACCCCTTCATTGTCTCTGATGTTAAACCAATCTCTAACCTTAAGAACACCATTTGTCCCACCAACAGCTCACATGTTTCAGCAGCATACTTACACTTCACATACTTGTTCATATTACATTGTGTTGCATGTAAAATACACTTCATATTCCCCCCTTCGAGACTAAAGTCTCGAAAAAGAATAACACACAAAATACTTATAACATAACCCTCTGATCATGACTAACCTTAAATTTTGTAGAGTGTGAGAGCGAAAAACCTATCGAGCAGACATCTTTCAAATACCATCAAACAATCTAGATAGGAAAATTCTCTCACGGCCCCACTGCCCATGGCGACCACTTTTCAGTACTCCAAGCCAATTAACATACTAACAAAATCAAATAACATACATGTAAATGCATATACTATAAGAACCTCAGAAATAAAAACTTTTGATTTGTTCAAATTCAGGCTGGTCAACCCATCGAACCCTTCAATGAACCTGTCCTAAAAATAAAAATAAAAGAAATACCTGAGGTCTTAATATATAAATCTGACACAGTTCCCAAAAACATCAATACTAAGTCTAAATAATAGATCCCACTAAAACATCTACTGTAAAATACTAAATAATAATCAATGACACTTGAACAGATATATCAAACTGTTGCTTTTTAGGTGTATCAGCTTCTTCCACAATAGGACTGCAAAGATTGTCCATTCAAGAACTCTCATCATGATCTCCTCAGTCAGTCCACTTTCCATCAGGATGTCCTCATTCAGTCCACTGTCCATCAGGATGTCCTCATTCAGTCCACTGTCCATCAGGATGTCCTCATTCAGTCCACTGTCCATCAGGATGTCCTCCACTCGCCCCCATTTGAACTTTCACATCCTTTAGGCTGAAGAAATCTCTGGACAGTCCATCATGCTCACACTGGTCTCCCCAAGTACCATCCTAGGGAGAGAAATCACAAACCAGTATCTTGCACAACAAAAGCATCAAAAATATAATAATTTCACATCATACTTTTACATAATACCCATGTATGATTAAATAAAACATATTTCAATGTCCCCCCTTAATCCATGCAGTCACTATTCAATTCAATCCCATGCGTTAGCAGATTTTAATACACCAGTCATTTTTCACCAACACCCTGGCTTTGTAGATAATATTATTTCTCTATTTTATTATGTCTATTTTTATCCTCTTGTTTTATTCACTATTTTATTCTCTATTGAATTTTATTCAAAAACTCTTCATCATTTCACCTGCTTGTAACTTCACACAACAAAAACTTATCAACAGAAACTAAAACTTAACCATTTAACAGCAGAAAACTTCACAGTCAACAGACTGAGCATCAGCATTCTCCAAAAATGATTTCAAACAAATAGTACTTTCTTTATAACTTCCCCCCTTGCACATGAACTAATCATGTGCCTTCTGAATCATCAGAGTTGCAGATCTTAGAGTACCACCATCAGCCTTTCACATCATCTCCACAGACCTCAAGAGACCCTCAGTCAGAGGCATAAAGACTACCAAAATAGTAAAAATACTCTTCCTTCATTAAAATCTCACTGAAGTCAAATTTAAAGTACCAGTTTAAAATGCACTCAAATGAAAGTAAAAACCAACTCACTGAAAATCTACTTTAAATTAAAGTAACCTATCACTGTCTCTTTTTATTTATTGTTAATTGAAAACAAAATGCAAAATGTATCCTACAAACATCCTTTTTTACTCTTTTCACCAAAACAAAATATCAAATCTCCTCTCAATATCTCAGTCTCCTACTCTCTCACCCTCATCCATGTCCTAGCAGATGTAGGACTCAATCCTTCTTTTGATCAAATCCACATCTCTGCTTCCTAGATCCATTCTCAGCACTTACTTATCTCCTTCTTTCTACTTCATCACATCCACCAACATCTTCATCCACATCACTTTCTTTTACCTTTACATAATCCTATTCAAATGAACAAGAAACTTTCATCCTTTTACACTTACGTTTTACCCTCATAACTCCTTTTTACAACATTCACAAACTTTTCCACTAATTTTACTTTTCAAACTGTACCCTTTTTGAATAGATATGTATCTATGTGTTTGTAATTTAGAGTGACAACATCACTTAAGTTAACCAAACTTCTGAGATACTTTCAAACAAACAAATATCTTTACTGATCACATTGTTCAGACCTAAATTTACACTCAAATTTCAGAACAAGTTATCTTCAAGATGAGCTAAGCTAAACCTTAGGTCTACCACTCTTCTGGATTGCTTAACCAATTTTCTTAAACTATTTAAGCACACAGTAGTACAAATACTCAACTTAGCATGAGGCATTTGTGCTACAATAAACTTCTTCCAAAGCTTAGCTGACTAGTAGCTCTGGACTCCAGTACACTAAAGATGTCTCAGACACTGGTGTCATAAATAGTTGATGACTAGTATCCCTCAGAACATCCACCAAACAGCTGTCTGGTGTTCACCTTATTGTGCATTCATCTTACATAAAGCATCTCTTCCTAAAAGTGCAACTGATGTATGTTCTAACACCAATACAGGTATTGTTATTTTTGCAATGTCTATAACACAGCTCAATTGGTTATGTGAGAGGAATCAGCTGTTTCACAATCTGCCATTAATTCTAACAGTTGATCTTTACTTTTAATTCTATTTTTGAATCTTGTTCTGGCCCTGACACTACCTGCTGACACCCCCCTTTCGAATCTTCTGTGGTGTGCTTCTGTAAGGATTCACAGATGTTGGCTGAAGCCTCCTCTGAAGCTTCCTCTTGTCCTGTAACAGTTATGAGCAACATGTCCCAACAGTCCACAATTATAACATACATCTGGAGGCTGTTGGAAATTTCCTCCTCTACCTCTTTCTAAATTTCCCTGAACTCTTCCTGTCCATATCTGTGATCTGCCAAAATCTGACAGTGAAAAAGAAACATTAGGGACCATAGGTGTCGCCAGGTCTGGTTGAAACTGTATCTGTCCCTGCTGGGATTGAGGTGATGTTTGATTTGGTTGAGGCTGACTCTGCACAACAGCTTTTTTCTTCTCTTTCTTCTTATTATCAACCAGCTGTATTTGATTAAGCTTTCTGAGGATCTCCTCATCCTGTTCTTTCTGCTCATGCTCCTTTTTCCTATATAATTCAACTTGATGTGCTATGTGATCTGTATACACACTCTTTGCCATGCTTCCAAGACCAACCACCTCTGCTAGTTTACTGCGCACAGACAGAGGAAGCCCCTTCTGTATCTTAGCTCTCAAAATTGACTGCTCCATTAGATTCAAATCTGGATCATTACCTGTGACATTTCTCCACACTAGGTGAGCTCTTGACACATAGGCTCTTGGATTTTCCTGTGATCCCAACGACTCAATCAAAATGTTATCAGGATGTACGTTTGTCTGGAATGCATCTCTCAGTGCTTTCCACATCTGACCTCTACTTGCAGCAAACAATTCTGAATCATGCACCTTTTTCTGTGTCATTCTTAGTCCATGTAATTGCTCTTCTAGTAGTTGCTGTGTTTCTGGATTGCTAGATTCATCTAATTCCTGAAGACATTTACCTATGCTCCTCTCAACCTCTCTACTTGAGTCTTCATCCCTGTCTGTCTCATCTGTGTCTTCCTTTCCTAGACTTTTTCTTCCTTTCTCTATGATTTGCTCATCCTCATCTGTGATGTGATAACTACCTTCTTGTCTAATCACTGGAAGTTGTGGTAAACTTCACTTCCTTCTCGTAAGGCGGTGGCTTTTTGGCTGATACGGTATGTGAAAAAGGTGTATTAATCTGCTCCATTCATTTTCCTGTTTGGTTGTCATTTGTGTTTATTATTTGCATGCTTTTTTCCCTATTCTCTTTTGAAGCTTGTAACAATTTCTGTCCCTCATTTTCAAACAGCTGCAGAATGCCGAGTTCAGTTTGTCTTTTCTCCTGACGCCTTTTCCCTTTCCTTCCTTTCTTCTGGTTTACTTTATACGTGGACACAAGGACCTGCATTGTTTTAATCACATCTGGGTTCAAAGTCCCTTCTTTCGGCCAGGGTTGGTCAATGTCGGGCCAACGTTTGCTCCATTTTTGCAACATTTTTACAACATTTTTATCAAGTGGATTATTCTTCTGAACAACATCAACAGAAGTGACTGCTTGTGTAATTTTAGTACTCATCTTTGACATTAAAATGATCCTCTTATTTCATTAAAATATAAATCAAACAATGTTGATCAAAAACTAGATAGATGGACAAATTATTGATCCTAAGCAAAATTGAAAGCATCCAGTATCAATATACCAGACGTAAAACACCAAATATAGCACTCTGCTACCACACTTAAAAACAACAATTTTACCGACTCCAAAAAGAGACCAGAAATCTTCCTACTATGAAAGTACAATTGCTTTTCTATCACCTAACACATCTAATTATCTCAAAACTATGGAAATAGAGTCAATGTTCCATCTCAAGACAACTCACATCAAACTAAACCTTCCTCAGACAACGAAACCAACATTCACAGCATTCAACACTTTTGAATCAAATCAACTTTCCAACACATAAGCAACCCAACCAACACCGCTTCATTAATCAACAAGATGCATAAATTAATCAGTCTGTTGCCAAGATTCCTCCTAAAAATTACCCTTTAATGTACCATAACACTATATGCGAAAATCCAACCAAACATATCATAAACTACTAGTTTACAAATGTATGCGCTCATAGATAAATGCAGGTGTGTGTTGAAAGAGTTTGTGAATAAAATGGTGGTGGCCTTGATCAAGCTGAATTCAGAATCCCTATGAGTTGATATCTGCAAAGCTTCAGTGTCCATGAATCACTGCATGGTGTCTTCTCATCTGCCACTGCTTTTACTCCAGCTCTCATACAACATAGAACAAATAGAAAACAAAACAGAAGGTTAATGTCTTAATCACTCTAAATTCCTATATAAAATGCAATATTTTAAACTTCAGATATAAAACAACAGATAATTCAATATTGAAAAATAAAAGTGAACTCAAAACTAAAAACAACTATTACAATTTTTTTGTTTTGTTTTAAAGAAGTGTGACACAGTGTAGTTCAGGTTTATTTTATGTTCATCATTAATGTTAGTGTACTTTTAATTGAATTATTTTACCAATAAGATAACAGATTTAAACAGTAAACAATGTTTGAATATTACAATGATTATGTATTTACTTTTTACAAACTTCTTACTTTTGCTTACTTTTTAGAGCACCATTTCACACTGCATACTCTTTCCAACTTTATACTTCTTAAGTATCTGCACTTTACTCCTTAAGTAATCTTTGATTACTTTAACTCTTTTTTGTTTTATTTTATTCCAATTTTCATGACTAAAATTATTTTCCTTTTTAAAAAAATTTTTTACGCCAATTCCTCAATGCCAACTTTCACTCAGAAGCTAATGTACACATGTCTTACTGTTATGAAGATCTGGGCCCTGATTCATACTCTTGCATAGTTTTTTAACTTCCTTATTACTCGTTCTGCATCAACTCTCTATATATTTTCAAAAAATATATTTTCCTTCTTTCTTGTTCCCCAAGAAATCTCAATTTAGACAGAAATTACTTCAAACGTCAACACATCATCTTTTTTCACTCCAAGTTCTTTGACAGTGGAGCCAGCACAACTACCTCAACAAAAATCAGCACTCTAACATGTGTGACAAAATACTGACAAAATGCTGCAGAATTGAAGAAGCTTCAGTTGTGGCTGAAAAAACGCTCCAAACTGATCCTGCCGACAACGCCAAAAATGTAGTTTCTCAAGTCCTTGACGATGATGTGTAGATGATGAAGAAATATCCGCTGACACTGACTTGCATGTAATATAAGACATTTATTTACAAAAACTGCCTCAGTCCAGATTAGCCATATTACCTGGGAGAGTCACCAGCCAATTGTGATCCCTCATGAACAAAGAAAAGACCAGAGTATTTATGCAGCATTGGTCAAAACAACATCAGGACATTTACGACTTCATTTAGGCTTTGATCATTCAGGTGTGCCTCTCCTACAGTCCTGCACCCCCTGTGGTTCCTCAGGACATATGACTTCAAAGGTTATACAGGTCATCATGAGGTGACTTATCTCCCCCAATCAAGCCTAAGGGTCTGTTCTCATTTCAATACTAAATTGTTTATCTATCACAGTCTTTAATGAATGACCCAAAATAGACCCCTTCATTGTCTTTGATGTTAAACAAATCTCTAACCTTAAGAACACCATTTGTCCCACCAACAGCTCACATGTTTCAGCAGCATACTTACACTTCACATACTTGTTCATATTGCATTGTGTTGCATGTAAAATACACTTCAATAGATAGATACTTTATTGATCCCAAGGGAAATTCAAGGCATCCAGTAGCAGTATACAGACAGACAGGACACAAGACATTAGTTACAATACACACCCGCTGTCCCCCCTCCCCTCTGTATACAATAATCCCCCAAACAAGATTTAGCAGCCCCTATGTGACTAAGAGTAAACATAATTACAGGTTAAACCTGTGCAGTTAGCATTAGCATTAGACTTAAACTTATATAGCATAATGTACATAACCTGTGAAGGAGAGAAAAACATGTGCTGATTAAAAGAGACCTGTAAACAGTTAAAGAGCCTTAGAAACAAAGTGCTGACCTTCTAGAAACAAGTGTTGTTTGTGCATGTACAGAGGTGTTTGAGGTAGTGCCAGAGGTGTGAGTACAGTCATTAAACAGTCAATGCAGGGATGCAGACTGGGCCATTAAAGTGCTCAGCAACATAAAGGAGCAGTGATTAGCATTAAGTGTTCAAAACAATAAGGTGAAACCAGGAGTGATTAGGGTGATTGCCATTAAAGTACCCAACTATTGAGGAGCAGATTAGCATTAAGTGTTGAAGACAATAGAGTGAAACTTGACCTAGTTAGGGTGATCATGTCAACCATTACAGATGTAGCATAACACAACAGTAGGATGAAACCAGACATAATTAGGGTGATTGTCATTAAAGTGACCAGTGCTCAGTAAGGGTCTTGAGTCTGTCTGTGGAGCACGACTTGTGACAGCAGTCTGTCACTGAACATGCTCCTCTGGCCGGTGAAGGTGCTGTGCAGAGGGTGGTGTGTGTTGTCCATGATGGAGAGCATTTTGTCCAGAGACCTCCTCTCTACCACTGTCACCAGTGAGTCCAGCTCTGTACCCACCACAGAGCCGGCCCTCCTCACCAGTCTGTCCAGGCGTGCTGCGTCCCTCTTCTTGCAGCTTCCTCCCCAGCACACCACGGCGTAGAAGAGGACGCTGGACACCACAGACTGGTAGAACATCTGCAGCAGCTTTTTGCAGATGTTGAAGGACCCCAGCCTTCTCAGGAAGTACAGACGGCTCTGTCCCTTCCTGCAGGTAGTGTCCATGTTAGGCGACCAGTCCAGCTTGTCATCCAGTTGCAGCCCCAGGTACCTGTAGGTCCTGACCACCTCCGCGTCGACCCCCCCGATGGAAACAGGTTCTAGATGTGGTTTGTTCCTTCGGAAGTCCACCCCCATCTCCTTGGTCTTGGAGGTGTTTCGCTGCAGATGGTTGGCACTGCACCACGTCACAAAGTCCTCGATCAGGCTCCTGTACTCCTCCTCCTGTCCATCCCTGACACAACCAACTATCGCAGTGTCGTCCGAGTATTTCTGCATGTGGCAGAGCTCAGAGTTATACTGGAAGTCAGAGGTGTACAGGGTGAACAGGACAGGGGAGAGCACGGTCCCCTGTGGTGCTCCGGTGCTGCTGACCACAGTGTCAGATGTGCAGTCCTTCAGTCTGACGTACTGTGGTCTCTCTGTGAGGTAGTCAGTGATCCACCTCACCAGGTACGAGTCCACCCTCATCTCGGTCAGCTTGTCTCTCAGTAGGGGGGGATGGATGGTGTCGAAAGCGCTTGAGAAATCAAAGAACATGATTCTCATCATGCTGCTCCCTTTGTCCAGATGAGAGTAAGCCCTGTGTAGAAGATAGATGTAGCACTTGTGTCAAATGAGTGTCTAAGTTTAGCTACTGGACCAGTTCTAGGCTCTGTTCGAGTGGGGTAACAAGATAAAAATAACACCAGAGACCATATACTTTAAACAAAAGCCGGCACTTTACTGAAGTTAACACAGAATTAAGACAGAACAGTATAACTGTTTAAATGTATGGAAACACTCCTGCAGGTAAAATAAAATGTAAAGGTAAGTCACTTTAGTTCCCTTTTTTAGGTTTCCTATTTTATGATCAGACCGGTCTGTAAATATTTCCTTTGTTTCTTTGGTTTTAAGTTTGTACCTATTTTAAAGTTTTAAGTTTCTTGTCTTTCCTCCTAACAGGTTAAAGACACACATGAAAATGAAGTAACCACAATTACACTACGTTCACAAGTGACAATCATGAACAAACAGTATAAATGTAAACCTCGATTTCAGATAAGTTCAGTTCAAAGTTATCTTCTCGAATTTGATGCAGTTCAGGTCAGCTTCTTAAATTCAGCTCAATTCAAAAACAAAAAGAGTCCAACACTCCTACCGCTCTGGCAGCGAGTTCACCAACAGTCCAACCGTAGCAGCGAATTCACCCACTGGAACGATGAAAGTGATGTCTTGCTTCTGGAAACGATGTCCTTGGGTTTGGCTCGCCATCTTGTGTCCCGCGTCGCGTGTCTTCTCTCCACACTCACACACAGCGGTAGAAAAGCTAATTTTCTCAAAAACTTTCCAAGTAAACTAAATCAAAAACTGTTGCACTAAACTCAGTCACAACATTCCTTTTATCAATCACCATGTAGATGTCGATTTTCAGCCTAAATACACTTCTTTCACTGTATTTTTCTCACTGTTTTCTCTTTAGCCTTTCGCTAGCTTCTCTCTCTCCTTCTCTCACTCGTGCGTCTGTCTTGCACGCGCTCCACACACACAGAGAGCAGCGCATCTCTTAAACAGACAGCATCATTATTATTTTTTCACAGCCATAACTTTATTTAACTTTCTTAATTAAACGGTTTGACTGTTTTAACACACTCTGAATGAATTAAACATGCATCTACCTTGTTTTCCTTGATTGTTATTTATGCGTTTCAGATTGTAAATAGTTTAACTGAATGAGATGTGTAACTTTTTCTTAATGATTAACCTATTTATGCATTTTAACAAAGTATTCTCTATTTATTCAATTTCTTGTTAATGTGACTTTTCCAAGTGGGTTACATAGAGGATGGCATCGTCCACGCCCACCTTTGCCTGGTATGCAAACTGCAGGGGATCCTGTGTGTGTTGGACCTGGGGTCTGAGGTGTCGGAGCAGCAGCCGTTCAAAGGTCTTCATAACATGGGATGTCAGAGCAATTGGTCTGAAGTCGTCTGGCTCACTGGGGTTTTTCTTCTTGGGGACCGGGGTGAGGCACGAGGTCTTCCAGAGCACAGGAACCTTCCCAAGCCAAGTGGCTCCCCCAGCTCAGCAGAGCAGGCCTTTAGCATCCTCGGACACACCTTGTCCGGGCCAGCTGCCTTCCTGGGGCTGGGAGTGTTTTCGGCTCCTTGCTCACCTGGTCCCTGGTGATGGTGGGGGGGGAGGGGGGATGGATTGTCACTGGAGATTGTGTTTGTCCTGGTGGAGGTGTTGGGGGGAGTGAGGGGGGGAGGGGTGTGTAGAGGGGTGCTGGGGGGACAGGCACTAGCTGCAGCGACGGGGCTGTCAAACCTGTTAAAAAACAAGTTGAGCTGGTTTGCTCTCTCAGGGTCCCCGTCTTCGGCGTTGTTATTTTTCTTTTTGCAGCCTGTGATGGTCTTCATGCCCTCCCAGACCTCCCTCATGTTGTTCTGCTGCAGCTTCTGTTCTACCTTCCTTCTGTACTCCTCCTTTGCCTCTCGGAGTCTGACCTTGAGTTCCCCCTGCACACGCTTCAGCTCTGCCTGGTCTCCCTCCTTGAATGCCCTTTTCTTCCTGTTAAGGATCTCCTTGACATCGCTGGTGATCCAGGGCTTGTTATTCGGGAAGCAGCGCACAGTTTTAGTGGGAACCACAACGTCCATACAGAAGTTTATGTAGTTAGTTTTGCAGTGTGTGACCCCCTCGATGTCCTCACCATGAGTCTCTTGCAGGGCACTCCAGTCAGTGGTCTCAAAACAGTCTCTGAGAGCCTCCTCTGCCTCAGGAGACCACTTTCTGAAGGTGCGAGTAGTTATCGGTTGTCACTGGATCTTTGTCTTGTACTGTGGCTTGAGTAGGACCAGGTTGTGATCGGACTTCCCCAGAGGTGGTAGGGGGGTGGCAGTGTAGGCGTCCTTCACGTTTGCATACAGGAGGTCTATTGTCCTGTTCTTCCTGGTGGGACAGCTTACAAACAGGTGAAAGTCCGGTAGTGTAGATTTCAATGTAACGTGGTTGAAGTCTCTTGAGATGGCAATGAAAGCATCAGGGTGCAGCGTTTGTAATCGCGAGATGTTCGAGCGGATGACGTCACACGCAGTCTCAACGTGCGCTCGCGGAGGAATGTAAACACAAACAACAATGGCGTGGGAGAACTCCCTGGGCATGTAGTAAGGACGGAGACCTACCGCCAGTAGCTCGATGTCTTTGCTGCACGTTGCCTCCTTCACAGAAACATGTCCATGGTGGCACCATCTGTTGTTAATAAACAGCGCGAGTCCTCCTCCTTTCCGTTTGCTGCTGCGTTTCGTGTCTCTGTCCGCTCTCACTGTAGTAAAGCCCGGTAGATCCACATTAGCGTCCGGGGTGATTTGAGTCAGCCAGGTTTCTGTGAGGCACATTAAACTGCACTCTCTAAATGTCCGGTTGTTCCTCACGAGAGCAGCCAGCTCGTCTGTCTTGTTGGTTAGACAGTTTACGTTCCCCAAAACTATCACCGGAATAGAGGGCTTGTGCTTCGATCGTTTAGCCGCAAGCCTAGCCTTTAGCTTAGCGCCGGCTCTACAGCCTCTGTACCGCTGCCTCAGCTCCTCAGGTATTGGGTGAACGATGCCGGCTTGTCCCGCTGTCCGGAGTGAGAGCAGCTTCTCCCTTGAATAAGCAAGTTTTCCGCTGCTATTTCCACGAAAACACGAAAAAGTATCCATAGGATACATACAGTTTTACACTGAAAGTGTTCTATAAAAACTATAAAAGTAGAAGTTGGCACAGAGCCAAAACAATCTACGGCCACTCACGTTGCGAGCAGGTTCGGTACACAGGTAGTCAGATATGCAAAGAAATTCAGAGGAGCAGGCTGAGGTCAGAAACAAAGAGCAGGCAGGAGTCATACACGAGATCAGGAACAAAGAAAACGCTAGGACGAGGTACAAGAGGGAAACACTACGAACTGGCAACATGAGGGAGGAAACACGGGGCTGAAATAACACAGACAATCAGGGAGCAACGAGACACAGGTGTGGGTAATCAGGGGCGGGGCTTTGACACACAAGGTGGAGATGAGGATCTGAAACACAAAGACAAGAGTCAGTAACACAAAGTAAACATGATCAGAATAAAACGAAACACAAAACATGACCTCAAACAGGCTGACTCCTGTCAGTGTACAAGTATTTATCCCCTTCTTCTCTATTCCTGCTGGAGCGATACCAACTATTTATTTTATTTTTATTGAAGCTTTATTTAAGCAGGTTGGTCCAATTGAGATGAAGAACCTCTTTTTTCACAGGAGACCTGGTCGAGACAGGCAGCAGCAAAAACACAAAGTTACAGACACAAAGGGAGACAAAGGACAATTTACAAAACACAATATTTAACAATATGATAGAACCATCTATGAGTCAAATCTGGGAGTCAGTAGCTCAAGCAGTCAAACTAAAACCATGTGCATCCTGTAGAATCTGCTTCCAGGTCTTTCATTTTAGATTTAAAAACCTTCAAGGACTCCATTCTGCAACAGATTCCAGGCTGAGGGTGCAGAAAACACAAAAGCACTTTTACAGATTTCTGTTTGAGCGTTTGGAACAGAGAGCATGAAAAGGTCCTGAGAACACAAAGAATACTGTCCAGTACTTTTCTGTGTGATAAAAACACAGAGATAGTGAGGAAGCAGACCAAGAATGACCTTCTACTGTATATAAAGGTGTACCAGTGTAAGAGCCTACGGGTCACCAGAGCACGCCATCCAACCCGAAAGTACATGTAGCAAGCAATAAAATCTTAAACTGGATCCTAAAAACATCTGGAAGCCAGTGAAGAGAGGCCAGGACAGGTGTTATGTGATCGCAACGTCTCTTTCCTGTTAAAAGACAAGCCGCCGCATTTTGAACAAGCTGCAGGCGGCGAAGCAAAAACTGATCGACACCATAATACAAAGAATTACAATAATCCAAGCGAGAGGTTCTGAACATGTGGATCACTCTTTCAAATTCCTTTTGGGGGAGATAGGCTTAAACTTTTGCCAGGAGATGCAACTGGAAGAAGCTTGTCTTCACAACAGAGCTGATCTGTTCATTAAATTTAAAACAGTTGTCGAAGGTGACTCCTAGATTTTTTTTACAGAGGGGCGACTGTAGGAGGCTAAGGGTCCAAGGACACTATCAACCCAATCAAGTAACGGTGAGAGGACTCTGACCCTCAGTGAGGAGTTGGTGCAGGTCACGTCTTTATATCACTGCTCATGTTTGATGAGTGAATATAGAGCCGTAGAGACCTGGCTCTGTGTGCTCCATATCAAGTCTTGGAGAATTAAAGTGCTGTGTGGAAATCCCCACTCTGCTGTCTGTCAGCTATCTGATGCTAACCAGCTATCCAGGGACTTCTGCTAAATGCTACCTGCTGCTGGCTTCTCCACCTGTAGCAGCCACGTGACCTGATGATGTCAGTGATGATGTCACTGGTCCAGAGTGAACTCATTCGTCCTCTCTTTCAAACCGTTCATGTTTTTTATGATCTGATATCAAAACAAACTCTGTGATTTAAAGGTAGTGTGAGGAGGTTTGATCTGCTGATGAAACACACACAAAGTAATCTGGATTTCTCTTGATGATTGTCTAAAGTCAATGAGACCACCAACATTATAAAGTCCTTTTGAAAGTCTGCCTGTTTCCAGCTGCTCGCTGTCACATGAGGAGAATCACAGGACGCTGTCTGGAAAAGCCTTTCTTTACATTTCCTACAGAAGAGATTCACACTGACTTGTAGTTTGTAGAGTTCAAAGAAAGCAGGAGGAGTTTTTAGTAATGTAATGAAAGTTCCTCACAGGAGCTTTGAGTGTTTGAATCTAAGAAGGATCAGGAAGAACTAAAGTATTAATGCATCCTAATAAAGTCCTTCAATGTTGGAATGAACAGATGATGATCACATCAGTGTGTTCATGTGGACAACATCACACATTCATGTATAAAGCTCACTGTCATCTACATTTACTTCTTTTATTCTTTATTCAGATTGAGTTACTGCAGTTTGTCAGCGATCAGCTGTTCTTCTCTGGCCTCAGCTCTGAAGTCCAACCCCTCCCATCTCAGAAAGCTGGATCTGAGCTGGAACGACGACCTGCAGGATTCAGGAGTGGAGCTGCTGTGTGATTATCTGCAGAGTCCAAACTGCAGACTGGAGACTCTGAGGTCAGATCACTGACTGTGTCATTCATTTGGATCATTTTAATCCACATCCTCCATTGTTGCACATTTCAGGATTTAAATGTTCTTGTGATCTTAAATTATTTGGGAGATTTTTAGTTTTCCAAGTTGTAATTTAGAGATTTGATGTGAAAATGTTTTTGTGACTCTGTGAAGTAAAGTTGAACAAGGTGCACATGAAGCCTCTGGTTTCCTCTGGTTCTGTTAAGAAGTGAAATCATGAAGACTTGTGATTGAATAATGTGTGATTTGATAAATGTAGTAAGATCACAGAGCTGACTGAGATCAGCAGCCTGTTCTTCATCTGTGCACATGAACAGCTGGATGAATGTTGAGCTGACATTTGGAGGATTTAGATTTAGTGAATACACAATCAGAAATGATCCTCTAATCATTTAGAGAAAACTTGATTCATCAGGACAAAGTGATGTTGAGATACTCATCACAACCTGAACACATGTGACTGGATTACACATTATTTTGATTCTTCTTTTATTCTTTATTCAGATTGAGTTACTGCAGTTTGTCAGAGATCAGCTGTTCTTCTCTGGTCTCAGCTCTGAAGTCCAACCCCTCCCATCTCAGAGAGCTGAACCTGAGCATCAACAACCTGCAGGATTCAGGAGTGGAGCCGCTGTGTGATCTTCAGAAGAATCCAAACTATCGACTGGAGACTCTGAGGTCAGTCTCTCAGTGTTCTTTAGTAAACCCTCCACATGTTTGAATTTATTTATTTAACTGGGACAATGTGATTGAACATAGTCTCAATACAAAGCATGAAACTGATGAGCTGCATAAAGAGTTTATAGTTGTTGTTAGTTTCCAGCTCGTGTCTCTAGTTGGTCCTTTGTGTAAACAAACACATTAAACTCCAAAACACTTGATGAGGATCCATTAAAATACATGAACCACAATATGACAATACAAATGCTTTAAAGCAGAGAACATTACAGATTGAAGATCCAATCTAAAAGTGGCTACAGCTCTCATTTCATTCATTCAGATTCTTGTTTGTTGTTGGAGAAATCCTTTTCTGGGTGGACACTATGAAGAGAGTTCAACATACTCAGGGTTTGTTTTCTGTGATCTGGCTTCACTAACCCTGACAGAAGAGATGGTGCTGAACAGTCACATGAAGCTGCTTATCAACCTGACAAGTAAACCCAGAGTTTCAGAGAGCACGCTCACATAAAAGGGGCGGGGCTATCTTCATTTAAATGTTCACAACAGGATTTGTAAATGGTAGATCAAAGTGGCGCCCTCTACTGGCCTGGAGCTCCTCCGTTTGCTCTCTGTTGCATGTTTGTCCTGGTTGGAGGGTTTTTGACTTTTCATCCTTTTTCTGTATTTGATGAACATTTACTGTGAATGTTTTTATTTAGACTTTTTCAAACAGCTTCTTTATTGGATCAAACATGTCCCATTACTCAGTGTTAAATCACACTCAGACACCAATATGAAACTGTTCAGTGTTAAAGGATGGACGCTGTGGGGGAATCTGATTACTTCCAGCTGATGAAGGAAGACGACAGGAACTAAAATGTAAACATGAAGTAACTTCTGATTTCTGTCATCTCTCTTCTTCTCTCTTTAGATGGAGTTGATCTCTGTCATAAAGTGAGTGATCAGGACTCTGGTGGAGCAGCTGATGATCCACAGAGGAGGAACCTCCACCATCTTGTGTGTGGAGAAGCTCTGCAAGCTGAGGAGATCTTCATCCATCAGGGACTGACAGAGGAATCAGCTCACAGTTCATTTCAGTGATATTTCTAATGAATCTGTTCTCCACACATTACAGGAGAGGAAGGTCAAACATGAAACAGCTGCTAGAAATGTTCAGAGGTCAAAAGCTACCAAGAAATGCTGCAGTTCTTCTTCTCATGTGATGATTATTTTGACTCCAGACTTCAGTGTGATGTGTTTCTACTCTAACTTCTGTCACTTGTTAGTCTGTATGTTGGACTGACATGTTGACCTTTGACCTGTGTCAGCAGCTGAGAAAAACTTCATTGGTCTGATGGTGAGTGGTTTATTGACGAGCCTCTGAGTGATTCGAGTCGACAGCTCCTCAATATGAGAGCTCTGTAGATGTCATTTTGTTTGAAAGGACAAACTGAACTTCACAGAGCAAACAATGAAATATGTAACGGATGCAACAATGCAACGCCATGTAAACGTCTGGCGTGCTGTTAGGACACGGTGTAAAAACATGGAAAACTCTGAAGCGCCTTGGTTTAGATAAGAACTTTTTTGTATGAACATGATATTAACGTGCCGACGCCTTTTCTACTGGCACAGATTAAAGAATGTCAAGTGGATTATTATCAGCTTTATCTCAGCGTGTCTGCAGTCTCATGTAGTCTGCTGCATATTAGTCTTTACTGGTTTTTGTTTCCATATTTAATGACACACTTTTTGTACATGGAGAGCTGTGTTCACCTTCATCTAATGTCTTGTTTCAGATGAAATCAGAGAAAATCAATTCTGATTCAAGTGAAGAAAAAAGAAAGATGTTATGAGGGTTGGAGGTCAGTTATTACTCTGTGCTGGTTTGCCTCTCCAGCAGGGGGCAGCAGAGTCAAAGTGGTGTTTAATTGAATCCCCCTCAGCAGGGCAGTTTGAGTTTAGTGTTTGTTTCTTGTTTAGTCCACAGTCCCCTTTAGTGACCTGTTCAGTGAAAGGAGCCTTTACAGCTAACTTCCAGCTGTAGTTTCCTTTTCCCCTTTTTCCCGCTCTGTTGACAAAATGAATCCTGTTTACTTCCAGGCCTTTTCCTAAAGGGAATTCATGTGTCCATGTTTTTTTGTGGTTATAAATGAAGCTGAGGAATGTCAGATATTCTGTTCAATGAGATGCACATACATTATTGTTTTACAGTTTTCAATAACAAAAAAGGAATCACTTCCTTCTATGATGAATAAAACCTAGACTGGATGAACCCGTTTGCGGTCCCTGGGGAACTTTTAGCGCCCCTCCTGTCTGAATGTATTCAATCACTTCAAAGAACACAAGGTAAAGAAAAGAGCATGGCCGCTTTATTGTTTGTCTTATTTGACAAAGCAGTTCTCCAATAGTGTAAAAACTGTCTCTGCCACTGATTCTGTTGGTTTAACCAAATGGGTGGGCGTGGCTTGTCGGGGCCGTGGTTTGTAGGGGACGTGGTTTGTAGGGGCCGTGGTTTGTAGGGGGCGTTGCTTGTAGGGGGCGTGGTTTCTAGGGGCGTGGTTTCTAGGGGTGTGGTTTGTAGGGGCCGTGGTTTGATGGGGCGTGGTTTGTAGGGGGCATGGTTTGTTGGGGCGTGGTTTGTAGGGGGCATGGTTTGTAGGGGCGTGGTTTGATGGGGCGTGGTTTGTAGGGGGCAATGGTTTGTAGGGGCCGTGGTTTGTAGGGGCCGTGGTTTGTAGGGGCCGTGGTTTGAATGGGCGTGTTTTGTAGGGGCCGTGGTTTGTTGGGGCCGTGGTTTGTTGGGGCCGTGGTTTGTAGGGGCGTGGTTTGTAGGGGGCATGGTTTGAAGGGGCGTGGTTTGTAGGGGGCATGGTTTCTAGGGGCGTAGCTTGTAGGGGCGTGGTTTGCAGGGGGCGTTGCTTGGACTGTACCTGTGGCTGCAGTTGGGTATTTATTTGGGTTCCAGCTCACATTGGAATTTCAGGAAATGAAAAAGCAGACAAGCTAGCAAAGGAAACAGTGAAGAGGGAGTACGTAGAGTTCGAGATCAAACTTGCATATATCTGTCTATCTGTCTGTCTGTCCGTCCGTTCATTATGGTGCGCCTTGATTGAAATGTCTCATATTCATATTGAGTTCCATCATATTCAAAGACTGTCTGCATCACTGATGACTCTATCCTGTCCTGAATTAGTGATTGCTTTCTGTTGAGGATGAGTTGTGCTGTACTGCCCTGCACGGGTGTCCATGAACTGTGAGACTGACGGCTGTTGTGACTCATTTATGATTCTTTTGTTGATCTGGTATTCTTCATATCTGTAAGAGAAAAGCATGTTAAACAGATGTCAGAAAATGTATTACAGGCCCACATGACTTGCAGATGAAACTAGATTTATAACCAATCTAGTTAAAGTAATTAGATTGTAAACTACAACGCCTAAATTAGCTTCAAATTTGAAGCATACAATTCAGATTTTGAGGGGAATGTTAAGAAAAAATTATGAAGTTAAGTTATATTTAAAAGCCACAGTAACACTTAATGAAATGGGAATTAATTACAAAACAAAATAAATCTCAAACATTAGAAATCAGCACATTTGAATACACAATGCAAGGTTTTCACTGCGATCTGAAAAGTAGCTGAAGTTGTCAGACAAACATACTGAAGTAAAAAATAAATGATTTCCCTCTCAGATGTAATGCAGTAGGAGTATAGTGTAGCACGATATGGAAAAGTAAGCACAAGCAATGTAAACTGTATCGTTTATTAGTAGCCTGCAGTACTTAATGTCACCACTGTATAAATAGGTGCTAAAACAAATAATCAATAATTAATGCTATTTAAACTAGCCGTTTAGCTAACGTTATCTAATGCATTTACTCACAATAAATATTAGCCTCCACTTACCGTTCTTTGTGTGACTTCAAATGTTGAACGAAGTTTGAAGTTGTTGCATCCCCGTCTGTAATTCTTGAACTGCATGTTCTACATCTGGCAGCTCTTTGTTTGTTTACCACCTCGTAGGTTTTGTACGCAAATGTAATTATCTTTGGTAGCATGGTGTTTGTGTGGCTCGTATCTATATATCTATCTATCTATCTATCTATCTATCTATCTATCTATCTATCTATCTTGAGCCAATATGCATATAATTGATTTGATTTCAAATATTTTGCACTCAACCATTGACTCAGTTTTTGAACACTGGAGGTTGCTGCTTGATGACAACATACAAACTTACGTTACCTGGTGAAACAGGATGTAACGTCTTATACAGTCTTCTGCTACGACCTGCTCAGAGCCTTGAATACAGGAGATGTATTTTTTGTGTGAGTGACCAAAAATGACATGTTCAGACATGCGATTAATATCCACATGAACATCTCTTTATTTCTTTGGCTAAGAAAGATGGTACCAGCATGTTGTAAACACTTAGTCATTGATGTGGATCCTCAGAGAAATGTGGGATAAACGTTTAGTAGAATTGGAACAAAGCAGACTTTATGTCAAGAAACAAATAGGAATGTGTCTCTGTCATTCAGTCCCTGTGATCCTCACCAGGAGTTCATCACTTCAAGTCTCTCTTCACTACAATGGGGCAGAAAACAGCAGTAGAGTGGAGTGAAAGCTGAAAATCATATGAATGAGTCCTTATGATGTGCTCTCTAACTGGGTTCGTTTCCAGTCAATTAAACTGTGGTGAGTTCAAACGGCTTCCCTTTGTTTTCTCTGTATGACACTTCATCTCTCTGAAAGATCTCTGGGTGGCTTTACTGCAGAGTTTCCCCTCGACCCGACACCTTCATGTTCATCTCTTCAAGCCTCAACAATAAGATGCTGTGTGGTTCGCCTGATAGCTCCATTGACAAATACAACTCGTCCACAGAGAAGCTTCATAGTAAAGGACCTCTGGTCTTCTGATGGACTTGTTCTTAATCCTTGGACTTGTTGCTTTAGACTGACCTGTGATAAGACTTAGTCAGACTTGTTAGTCTTTACTAGAACACATTGAACTAGTTCTTGGACTCAACATACAGTAGCTATTGCTGATCTTGACTTCGGACCTATGAATAGGAACCTGCTCATCTTGATTTAGGATGTTTGTTGTTTCCTTTAAAAAGTGTTTCTATGGCAACATTCCCCCACGAGGAGCTTTAAAGCAGCCTCCATCACTTGCTGTGTGCTTTCCCCAGTGTATATTTCTGGTGACGTTTTGTCCAGTTCATGCTGAGAAAATAGGACTTCAGGGTCCAATTAGCCCCTTTGAAAGATTGGTTTACATTCCTGTGATGTGTGTTGTGACCAGGTCACTGCGAAGCTTCTTTTCAATGGTTTGTCAGGCTTTGTTTAGTTGTTTTAACCTGGTCTGTGCTCATTAGCCACCTGTGTTTACCATACAGGTGTCTTTACACAGAGAAAGGCAGTGAAGGTGTTGGGGACGCCTGACCAGCCCCTCGTCTTTCATCTTCCTGAAGATGCATCCGGTCAGACCGCCACGCACCGTGGGCCCCTGACACCTGAGCTGCACAGTCTGATCACGCCTGCCACTGCTTCCACTGATGGAGCCTCTTCACCCAGGCCTCCACCTCCACGGATGCTCCGACCACGTCCTCCTCTGTGCCCCGTACCACCGCCTGGCAGAGGAAGGTCAGGGAGGAGCAGCAGAGGAAGGTCAGGGAGGAGCAGCAGAGGAAGGTCAGGGAGGAGCAGCAGAGGAAGGTCAGGGAGGAGCAGCAGCACCTGGCAGAGGAAGGTCAGGGAGGAGCAGCAGAGGAAGGTCAGGGAGGAGCAGCAGCACCTGGCAGAGGAAGGTCAGGGAGGAGCAGCAGAGGAATGTCAGGGAGGAGCAGCAGCAGAGGAATGTCAGAGAGGTGCAGCAGAGGAAGGTCAGAGAGGTGCAGCAGAGGAATGTCAGGGAGGAGCAGCAGCGCCTGGCAGAGGAAGGTCAGGGAGGAGCAGCAGCACCTGGCAGAGGAAGTGGGTGCTCTCTACAAAAATCCGGCATGCCCAACCCACATGGTGTGCATTATATAGTGCTTTAACAGTAGCCCACTACATCCAAAGTGCTTTCCCGGCTCAAGCGGCTGCCACATAGGCACCTGCACACACCTATAAATCAGAATGACTATTAGAGATCTTTCAGCTCACAGAACCAATTGCCTAAACTTCAGCATCAATGACAGAAACAAAAACATTTTCAGGTTGGTCAGAACGGATCAGTTCACTGTCAACAAGCACCATTGTTTTCTCCTACTAATTTACGTTGGTCTCAAAAAGGCCCTTAAGAATATGGTCAAAACTTCAAGGTTTCAATAATTTCAAGAAGGGTTTTACAAAGCTGATTTAAGAAATAATTGTCCAACAATTGCTCAATAGACAGCAGGGCACGCTCCCATGGTGTTAATCAGTATGTGCTTTGATGATAAATCCTCTTCCTCGTCCTCCTCATCTGTGAGCGTCCATCTGTAAAGACCTCAGCAGAGATTCAGTGGGACGCAGCCCGGGTCTGTCTGGATCCACACACAGCTGATTTCCTGTAAATGGAGGAGGGAGGGGCAACATGTGATCCGGGCTCATGATTAACAGGTAGGTCACCTGAGGAGGCGGGACGATGAAAGTGTTCAGTGAGTTAGACTCCATTTTACACGGACAGACAGTGAAGAGAGAAGTAAAGAGTGAAGCGGGGTGAGTGTTTATCCAGAGTTTTTATATCTTCACTTCTGTACTCTCAGTTTCCTCCTGTGAACTGAACACAGACAGTTTATAATGACGTCACTACTTACATTCATATGAGCTGTGTGTGTGTGTGTGTGTGTGATTGTGTTTAGGTTTGTGTGTGTGTGTGTGTGTGATTGTGTTTAGGTTTGTGTGTGTGAGTGTGTGCGTGTGTGTGTGAGAGTGCATGTGCCTGTGTGTGTGTTTGATAGTACGTATGTGTGTGAGAGTGTGTGTGTGTGACTGTGTGTGTGAGTGTATGTGTGTGTGTGAGTGTGTGTGTGTGTGTGTGTGTATTTGTGCGTGTGTGTGTGTGTGTGTGTGTGAGTGTCTTTAGGTGTGTGTGTGTGTGTTCAAACTGGTTTCTCCTGTTTCTCTTGATTTCTTAAGATTCAAGATGTCACATGCTCTTCCAGACGTGCAGTGAAATGTCAGGACTGTTCCACAGCAATAACAATAAACACTCAGTTTAGTGAAAATAATAATAATAATAATAATACATTTTATTTAATGGCGCCTTTCAAGCCACCCAAGGTCGCCTTACAGTGGATAAAAACAATACATTAGGTTAAAACCAAACATAAAAACAAACAAAAGACAGGTGTAGTGTGAAGTGAACAGTTACAGTGAGTATACCAGTTTAAACAGGTGGGTTTTGAGTTGGGATTTAAAGGTGGAGATGGACTCTGACTGTCGTATGTGGGGGGGGAGGGAGTTCCAAAGTCTGGGTGCCGAGCAGCTGAAGGCTCGGGCACCCATGGTACTGAGGCGTGGTGTGGGGATGACTAGCAGTCCAGCAGAGGTTGAGCGGAGGGTGCGTGAGGGGCTGTAGTGATGGAGGAGGTCGCAGAGGTAAGTGGGGGCTAGGTGGTGAAGAGCTTTGTAAGTGAGGAGGAGGTTTTTGTAGTTGATGCGAAATTGTACAGGGAGCCAGTGAAGTTGAATGAGAATGGGGGTGATGTGATCAGATGATGTGGTGCGAGTAATGATCCGGGCGGCAGAGTTCTGGATGAGTTGCAGTCTGTTGATGAGTTTGGCGGGGAGTCCAGTGAGGAGGGCATTGCAATAGTCGATGCGGGAAGTGACAAATGAGTGAACTAGGATTTCGGTGCTGGACTGGGACAGTGATGGGCGGAGTCTAGAAATGTTACGGAGGTGGAAGAGGGCAGTCCGGGTGATGTTTCTAATGTGGGGAGCAAATGAGAGGGTGCTGTCCAGAATGACGCCGAGGCTTTTGACTTGGGGGGAGAAGGGTACAGGGAAACCGTCGATGATGATGGGTGGTACTGGGGTGTGTTGTGAGTTGGTGAGGGTGGGTTTGGAACCGATGAACAGGGCCTCGGTTTTGTTGCCGTTGAGTTTTAGGAAGTTCCTGCTCATCCAGTTCCGAATGTCTTCCATGCAGGTGATGAGGGAGGTGGGAGGGGTGGTGGCAGTGGGTTTGGAGGAGATGTAGACCTGTGTGTCGTCGGCGTAACAGTGAAAGTGGATCCCATGATGGTGGAGGATTGTGCCCAGGGGGAGGAGGTAGATGATGAAGAGTAATGGACCCAAGACTGACCCCTGGGGAACACCCAGTGAAACACCCGAACACCCAGACTTGTGGTCCCTTATTTGCACAAATTGTTGGCAGTCAGTGAGGTATGATGTAAACCAGCGGAGTGCAGCACCAGTGATCCCAATGCCAGCCAGGCGGTCCAGGAGTAATGTGTGGGAAATAGTGTCGAATGCTGCGCTGAGGTCGAGGAGGATGAGTATGGTCAGAAGTCCGGAGTCAGCTGCACAGAGGAGGTCATTGGTGATTTTGACTAGGGCTGTTTCAGTGCTGTGTTTTGGACGGAAACCGGATTGGAAGGGTTCATGGAGGTTGTTTGTGTTGAGGTGGGACTGGAGTTGAGCGGCAACCACCCTTTCAAGTGTTTTGGAGATGAAGGGGAGGTTGGAGATGGGCCGGTAGAGGTTGAGGTCAGTTGGGTCAGCGCCGGGTTTTTTCAGGATGGGAGTGATAGCAGCTAGTTTGAGAGTGGGGGGTACAATGCCAGTGGTGAGGGAGGAGTTTATTATATTGGTGATCATCGGAGAGATGGATGGCAGACAGGCTTTGATGAAGGAAGTGGGAAGAGGATCAAGCTGGCAGGTGGTGGTTTTAGCTTTGCGGATGAGTTCAGAGATGGTGTGATCCGATCCTGGGGTGAAGTCAGAGAGGCAGCTGATGAGAGGTTGGCCAGCAGTGATCATCCAAGTTGGATCATTTGAGGAGGTGCAGGATGATGCCAGTTGTTGGTGAATGGTAGTGATTTTTGAGTTGAAGAAGTCCAGGAAAGCAGTGCACTGATCGGTGGATATGTCTGGTGGGAGGATTTTAGGAGGCTGACCGTTGCAAAGAGGGCTCTGTTGCTGCCAGTACCAGTGTTGATGAGGTTGGAGTAATATGAAGATTTGGCAGTAGTAAGCGCATTCTTATAGTGATGCAGGTGGTCCGAGTACATTTGGCTGTGAACGGTGAGTCCGGTTTTTTTGTACAGTCGCTCCAGTTGACGACCTGTGGCTTTGAGCTGGCGTAGGGCAGGGGTGAACCAGGGAGCAGTGTGATTGAAGGAGACTGAGCGTGTTTTCAGAGGAGCCATGGTCTGAAGGGCAGTGGAGAGACAGTTGTTATAGTGGGTCACCAAGTCAGAAGGGGAAGATGCTAGGGAAGGGCTGGGGTAGGAGCTGATCAGGGTGGAGAGATTTGTCGTGTTGATATGATTGATGTTTCTGAAGGAGATGGTCCGTTGTTCTTTGACTTTGTGAAGTTGGGTGTGAATGTCAAAAAGTACAGCTTTGTGGTCAGTAATGGGGAAGTCCATGATGTCAAGGTTGGTGGGGGTGATGTCAGTGCAGCAGATTAAGTCCAGTATGTGGCCTTTGTTATGAGTTGGGTGCTTTACATGTTGTGTGATTCCGAGACAGTCCAGGAGTGATGTGAAGTCGTTAGCTAAGGTGTTGGACGGATTGTCGATGTGTATGTTGAAATCGCCGAGGAGGATTACAGTGGGGGACATGGCACAAACAGATGTTAGTAGTGATGCAAATTCATTGAGGAACACGGTGGAGGGTTTTGGTGGCCTGTAGATGGTGACAATGATGGTGGGTTTTGGGCCTGTGATTTTTGCAGCTAAACATTCAAAGGAGGAATGGTGGGGGATAGTGGCAGCAGTGACTTTGATGTTGTCGCGGTGAAGGAGAGCGAGACCTCCCCCCCTCCCTGTGGCACAGGGTTTACTGATAAAGGAGAAGCCCGGTGGAGCAGCCTCATTTAGCTGGGAAAAGTCGTTTGGCTGTTGCCAAGTCTCAGTGAGGCATAAAATGTCCAGTTTACGGTCAGCAATAAAGTCAGCGATCAGCAGAGCCTTGTTACTAAGGGATCTAATGTTCAGCAGACAGAGTTTCAGACAGGTGAGTGGTGTGTATGTGGTTGCTTTGAGCAGAGAAGACAGTAGGTTGTGATTGACAGGACGGGTATTGCGGCGGGGGGGGGGGGGGGCGGGGCTCAGTGGACCAAAAGGAGCGGATGTTTGTGTTGCTGTTGTGTTGACTGTACTGAAAGTTCCGTTGAGAGCCTTTGTGGATGTGTCATTTGAGAATGTAGTGGTGTTGTGCAGTCTGTGGCGGAGCGGCCCTGGAGAAGGTCCGTAGATGTAACATCTCTGTTACTGTCGATAGGGCAATGGAGGGTGGGTGGTGAACTGATTTGACCCTTTTTTCGGTTCTGACTGGGATGATATGTGGAATAGAGTCAGGAGCATAAAGTGAGACAGGGGCGTGGCTGTTCAGGCATACAGACAGTCAGGCACTTGGGGCTGTGTGCACGGCGTGCTGTATGTTAGCAGCGAGCATTCGTGCACCTAGTTTGTTCGGATGTAGCCCGTCTCTTTTAAAATAAGACCATCTGTTCCAAAAAAGATTGAAGTTGTCGATGAAGCCCACAGCGTGTCCTCTGCAGACTGACTGGAGCCAGCTGTGAAGGCTGAGAAGTCTGCTGAATTGGCCGGTGCCGCGACCAACTGTGGGGATGGGACCTGAGATGAAGATGGACTTTCCACAGCACTTAAGGAGCCCTAAACATTTATCAAAGTCAGCTTTGGTTACCTCGGACTGAGAGCGGGTTGTGTCGTTTGAGCCAACGTGCACTATGACTCTTTTATTTGAGGACGGGAGTGAGGGCAGTAAATCCTGGAGTTTTTCTATAATGTCAGTGACAGTGGCTCCAGGAAAGCAGCGGGTGGTGGCATTAAAAAAGTGCACTGACCTAATTATTGAGTCACCGATGATTAGAGTTGATGGTGGAAAAAGTGGCAGAGGGATAGTTGGCTGTGTTGTGGGGGGAGAAAAGACGGCATGATGGGCCTTCGAGGTGCGGGTGGTACTCACTGGCAGACGGGCGGTCAAGTCTGTGTGGTGTTGTTGCGCTGGGGCACCTATCTTACCAGCAGTAAGGGGCACTTTAGAGCTTGGATAGAAAGGAGCTTCAGAGCTTCTTCTCATCACAGCCTCCTTCAGCAATTGGCGGCGGTCAGAGAAGGAAGATTTGACTGTTGGAGCAGGTGAAGGCAGTGGTGCACGCTCGTCCAAGGGAGGAAAATCCTGCATGCTTCGGATGTTGAAGCGGTTGGCAAGTGGTAAAGCTGGGTGAGAGGAAAGGGGCGACGGAGGCTTGGCACAGTGTTTAGCTCTACTAGCTATGGACCAACGATCCCGCGGACGCGGCGTAGAGCTCATGGGGCTCACAACTTCAGCTATCCCATTGCTTGGTGACGTCTCTGTGGATCTCTCACAGGGAGCAGACCCGGCTCTCGATTTTGGCTTCGCTCCCATGAAAAGCCACGGATCCTCTGGTACAGCTGACCTAGTCTTAAGCTCAGGCTCAGGAACGTCAGCGATCGTGGAGCCTGACCATGGCACAGTGTGGTCGTTGGTTGCTTCAGGATGGGCACGGAGGGGAAGGCCTGTGGAATCCTGACAGCTGTGGCCAGAGGAGCTCAGGACTGCGAGGCGCTTTGCCTGGGATGTGGCGACGGTGGAAAATCCTAAAATGAGCTGATCTTTTTCCCTGAGCTCGGCTTTCATTGAGGCAATGCTGGTCTTCAGTTTCGAAATGGTAAGGCAGCAGGATACACACTCCGATTCACCATGAGCCATAGTGCAGGTTACAAACTGTAAGATTAAGAAAAAGTGTAGGCAGACAGACCTGCTGCTGCTGGCTGGATGCTAGTAGGCCAGGCAGGTGGTTGAAAGCTGGCTGCTAGCAGGCCAGGCAGGTGGCTGGGGGCTGGATGCTAGTGGGCCAGGCGGGTGGCTGGAAGCTGGATGCTAGGAAGCCAGGCAGGTGGCTGGAGGCTGGATGCTAGCAGGCCAGGTAGGTAGCTGGATGCTAGTAGGCCAGGCAGGTGGCTGGAAGCTGGCTGCTAGCAGGCCAGGCAGGTGGTTGGAGGCTGGCTGCTAGCAGGCCGGGCAGGTGGCTGGAGGGTGGATGCCAGCCGGCCGGGCAGGTGGCTGGAGACGAGATGCCTGTAGGCCAGGCAGGTGGGTGGAGGCTGGATGCTAGTAGGCCAGGCAGGTGGGTGGAGGCTGGATGCTAGTAGGCCAGGCGGGTGGCTGGAGGCTGGATGCTAGCAGGCCAGGCGGGTGGCTGGTGGCTGGATGCTAGCAGGCCAGGCAGGTGGTTGGAGGCTGGCTGCTAGCAGGCCTGGCCGGTGGCTGGAGGCTGGCTGCTAGCAGGCCAGGCTGGAGGCTGGCTGCTAGCAGGCCAGGCAGGTGACTGGAGACTGGATGCTAATAGGTGAGGCAGGTGACCGGAGGCTAGATGCTAGTAGGCCGAGCGTGTGACTGAAAGCTAGATGCTAGTAGGCAGGTGGCTAGAAGTTCCTCCTACCTGCTGAAGTCTGGCTTCCGGTGAAGGAAGGTGTAAGGCCTGGTTAGGCTGGCTGCTGCTTAATCCTCTCTGCTGCTTAATCCTCTCTGCTGCTCTCTGCTCTTTGCTCTCTTCCTCACCAGAATAAAAAAACAGAATAAACAACATCAAAGGAGTTATTGAATGTACAAATTAATAAATATAGAACAGAATACTGTAAACAGTGTAAAGTGTCAAAATGACCAGTAAAAATAGTAATGTTCAAAAGATTGAGTGTTTAGGTTTGTGTGTGTGTGTGTGTGAGTGAGTGTGTGTGAGTGTGTTTAGGTGTGTGTGTGTCTGTGTGTGTGTGTGTGTGTGTGTGTGTGTTAGATCAAACTGTTTCCTGTTTCTCTTGTGTTGATCTCTCAGTGAGTGTTTCTGTGTTTCCTCTCAGGCTGACTTCAGATCAGATCATGGATGTGCGTTTAGAGGAAGAGGAGGACGAAGCAGAGTCTCCTGTACCCAGCTGTCTGTCTCTGAAGAGTGATCGGTCCAGAGCTGAACCTCTAAACTTCAGTAAAGAATCTGGAGCCTCAGACTCAAAGTAAGCCTCCTGACAACAGAAACCTGGAAACCTTCTCATCATCCACATCTGTAGATCTTTTTGTATTTACAGCTTCTTTTACAGATTTGTCATCAGAGAGTTGATCAAAGATTCATAGAAATATAAAACTTGTTGTTTTTTAAAAGATTTGAGAGGAGCAGACAGAGAGCAGAGTCTCCTGTACCCAGCTGTCTGTCTCTGAAGAGTGATTGGTCCAAAGGTCATCCTCTGATAGACTTCAGTAAAGAATCTGGAGCCTCAGACTCAAAGTAAGTCTTCTTACTAACTCCTTGTCTCCTCACATGTTTCCTTGTAGGTTCAGTCACCTTGTAAAGCTGTAATCTAAGAGGACTCTTACAAACCTTTGAACCTGCCCGTTATCCTCCTACTTCTCATTAGTACGTTTATTAGCAGCAGAAGATGGCGCTCAGCACGGCCCCTGTTTCAGTTTGTTCTTGTCTCTGTTTAGTCTTTTCAGCATCATCTGATATGATACTGTGAGCTCATACGTAAGAAGGTGTTTGAGAAAGCAGAGAGCCAAAGGAAAAGTCTGTGTGACAGCTAAAGTGTAGAGAAGATGATAAAGTGAGTCTTTATTTCAGCTGAGCTTCTTTAGCTGGGACTTTTTGAAGAGTCTTTGAGACCTTCTTGATCCAAAGCAGCGAGCACAAACACTTAAAGGAATCATGGTGTTCATGTGTTTCTGATCATGACAGCAGTCAATATAACAAGTGAACAATGATTTGAACTGAACATTGAACTAAACATGGGAACATTTCTTTTTATGACAATGATCCACAGAATCAAGATTCAAATCACATCATTAGTGCAGCTCTAGTATAAAGACCCTCCTGCCAAGGTCTCAGTACGGGGCGCATTTTGCGGCGTTTCCAGAGACTAATCCCGGGAAAAATTCCCAAATAACCGAACCGTACCGTCCCACTTTTTGGGACCTTTCCGTTGGGGTGCCAAGAATGTGGAGCCGACCTGAGAAGGTGGAGCTAAACACTGCAGTCCGCTGATTGGTTGAATGAATCGTCACTTCCTGTGTGACGTCGGCAAACAAAACTCTGCCGTGTTTAAACCATTGACTGTAACACACAGCTGATTGTTTACGTCTGTTTTTGTCCTCGCCGCACACAGCCTTCTCTGAAACAAAGCTGGATGAGTTCTTGTAATAAAGAGTCACATGACAGTGACAGAGGAGATGAACTGCTGGATGTCTTCCAGCGTTGGTTTTGTTTGTGTAGCGTTTTTCTCCTT
This sequence comes from Symphodus melops, assembly GCF_947650265.1. Lineage (NCBI taxonomy): Eukaryota > Metazoa > Chordata > Actinopteri > Labriformes > Labridae > Symphodus > Symphodus melops. The sequence goes on from NC_136706.1 coordinate 24,121,433, forward strand.
TGTTGATGCTGAACGGATCAGACTTAATCAAACCAAACTGGACCAAACTGGACTGATCCGTACCAGACTGCTGTGTGGAAACGGGGCTTAAATGGCTCAAAATATTCCTCAAAGTCCTTCAAGTAGCTGTCATGTTCTCCGTGTTGTTCTCTGATATGCGGACGCAGACTTTACCTCACGTTAGTTCATAGTCTGCTTGTGTTGTAAACTAAGTACGCTTCAAGTTCACATGAAGCCGTGCATGTGTTGTATTACCATGTTATGAAGAAGAGGTTACCGTGCTCAGGCCCGGTTAGTCCTGGAGCAGTGTGAGTGCAGGCCAGCGGGGGAATGAGGAGGGGGGTCAGTCGTTGGGTCAACTGGACCTAGAGTGAGTTCACCCTGATACTGCTGATCCAGCACAATGTAATTCACAATGTTTCACCACGTCTAACCTGAGTTCAAAGGTGGACTAACCCGAGCTCAGCTGTCTGAAGTGAAACAGTGGATGATAGGATCAGACTCTTTGATTCTCTGACTGTGAAGAAGCTGCACATGGTGTTCAGTCTGACTGAATCAAATGAATCCAAACAGAAGAAAGAAGGCGTTACCTGCTCTCTGTGATTATCTGACTCTTTAGATTGTGTTTGATAAATCTTCAAATCAGTCAACCATCAGTTTAGTTCTAAAGACATGTCTTCACAGGGGGACGAAGAGGACTCATGTTAGAGAGGAGCAGACGTCCTGTCCTGGGTGTCAGGACGTCCTGAAGGATCCCGTCTCTACCAGCTGTGGACACTGGTTCTGCAGACAATGCATCACCTCATACTGGGACCAGTCTGGTTCAGCAGGGGACTCGTCCTGTCCTCAGTGTGGAGAAAGATCCAGACCAGGATCTGGACTGCAGACAGTCAGTCAGAGCAGCACTGAACAAAGTAAGACTGTACACCTTTGTCCTTCTGTGATCTCCTCCTAAAACACGACTTTTATTGGTCAATGTCAAAAGTCTAGAAATTAAAACTCTTTTTACTTCTTTTACAAAAACATCTGAAAACAATAATCAGATTCTATCATTCTCTCTTTCAGTAGATAGAGGTCAGCAGGAGGTTTTAGATCAACATAAGGTCAGTCTGAGGAAGAGATGTGAACGTGTGACTGAAGGAAGTGATGAAACAGGAAGTAGAACCCCCCTCAAAAGGATCTACACTGAGCTCTTCATCACAGAGGGGCAGAGAGAAGAGATGAACACCCAACATGAGGTGAGACAGATGGAGACAGACTCTAAAAAGAAGAAGACCGTCCATGAGACTCCAATCAAGTGCAAGGACCTCTTTAAAACCTTACCGGACCAACAGAAACCAAAAACAGGAGCTCAACCCGACCAACAGGAACCAAAGACAGAAGCTCAACCCGACCAACAGAAACCCATCAGAGTGGTTCTGACAAACGGCGTGGCTGGTGTTGGAAAAACCTTCTCAGTGCAGAAGTTCACTCTGGACTGGGCCGAGGGCTCAGAGAACCAAGACGTCAGTCTGCTGATCCTGCTTTCATTCAGGGAGCTGAACTTGGTCAGAGATCAGCACTACAGTCTTCTTGAGTTGCTCCGTGTTTTCCATCCAACATTACAGAAGGTGGCAGCAGAGACGCTCGCTGTCTGTAAACTGTTGTTCATCTTTGACGGCCTGGATGAAAGCAGACTGTCATTGGACTTCACAAACAGGGAGGTTGTGTCTGATGTCACACAGAAGTCATCGTTAAACACACTGTTCACAAACCTCATCAAGGGGAATCTGCTCCCCTCAGCTCTCATCTGGATCACTTCTCGACCTGCAGCAGCCAATCAGATCCCTCCTTCATGTGTTGACAGGGTAACAGAAGTACGAGGCTTCACTGACGCCCACAAGGAGGAGTACTTCAGGAGGAGGTTCAGTGATGAAGATCTGTCCAGCAGAATCATCTCACACATCCAGAGATCCAGGAGCCTCCACATCATGTGTCTGATCCCGGTCTTCTGCTGGATCACTGCCACAGTTCTGGAGCACATGATGAGCACAGAGCAGAGAGGAGAGCTGCCCAAGACCCTGACTGACATGTACTCACACTTCCTGCTGGTTCAGACACAGAGGAAGAAGAACAAGTATGGTGAGGGACATCAGATGAGTCCACATGAGCTGACGGAGGCAGACAGGGAACTTCTTCTGAAGCTGGGGAGGCTGGCGTTTGAACATCTGGAGGACGGAAACATCATGTTCTACCAAGAAGACCTGGAGCGGTGTGGTCTGGATGTCACAGAGGCCTCGGTGTACTCGGGAGTTTGTACAGAGATCTTCAAATCAGAGTGTGTGATCTTCCAGAAAACAGTCTACTGCTTTGTTCATCTCAGCGTTCAGGAGTTTCTGGCTGCAGTCTACATGTTCCACTGTTTCACCAACAGGAAGAGAACAGTAGTGGAGGCTTTTCTGGGAAAAACACAAACAGTACTGGAGGCTTTTCTGGGAGAAACACATGTAGATTCATCTCTTGATGTTCTCCTAAAGAAATCAATGGAGAAATCCCTGGAAAGTCAGAACGGTCACCTGGACCTGTTTGTTCGCTTCCTTCATGGTCTTTCTCTGAAGTCAAACCAGAGACTCTTAGGAGGCCTGCTGGGTCAGACAGACAACAGTCCAAAAAGGATCCAAAGACTCTTAGGAGGCCTGCTGGGTCAGACAAACAACAGTCCAAGAATGATCCAGAGAGTCATCAACAACCTTAAGAAGATGAACAATAAAGATATCTCTCCTGACAGAAGCATCAACATCTTCCACTGTCTGACGGAGATGAAGGACCTCTCAGTCCATCAGGAGATCCAAAAGTTCCTGAAGTCAGAGAACAGATCAAAGAAGGAACTCTCTGAGATCCACTGCTCTGCTCTGGCCTACATGCTGCAGATGTCCGAGGAGGTTCTGGATGAGCTGGACCTGAAGAAGTACAAGACATCAGAGCAGGGACGATGGAGACTGATTCCAGCTGTGAGGAACTGCAGGAAGGCAGAGTAAGTCCAGATGTGATGAACATTATAAATCAGTGTCATGTACTAATTTACTTATTTTAATATAAACTAAACATAATCCTCTCTGTTCACTAAAAACTGTTCCTCTGTTAATGTTCAGGAGAAACAGTCAGTCGTACTTTTTTTTCACACGTGATGTTTTTTATCTTTTTGTCCTGAGTTCATAAATATCTTTGATAGTTTTTATGTGAACACATTCAGGAGAGAACTCCCAAAGAAGTGACTGAGATGTGTGATAGTGTTAATCCCTGAAAAGAGAGATATCAGGTGCAGTGAGCGCCCCCTTCCAGCCTCTGCAGGCATTACTAATCAATCATGAGCATCATCTCTGAACATCTCAGCAGGTAGATCACAGATAAACTGTTCTTACAGGAGATCCTTCACCTCACTACATTTGATTCTTTGCTGACTTGTTTGATTTCTGGATCATTCTGCAGCAGTCTCTGTATTTTCACGTTTATAGAAGTGAGCCAGACGAGAATGAGATGGTCCTCCTCCAGAGTTACTGTTCAATGAGTTTCAAATGGTTTTCTACTCCAGAGAGAGTCCTCTGAATAGATCACACTTCAGATCACAGACTATAGATGAAGGATATTTGAGAGGAAGGAGGCTCCACCAGTTCCAGGGAATAATTCCAACTCAGTGGTATGTCTGTAAGGACCAAAGAGCTCAGATCTTTCCACTCCAATCGATTATTCTCCAGTTTTTAACTGGTATTCTGTCAGAGGACAAAGAGTAACACACGTCATCAATCTTCACATCATAATCCAAGTCACAGATCAGATGTAACAAACGCTAATGTTCATCTTTAAAACTTATTACTGAATTAAAGATATGACTTAACCACAACCAAAGTAAATCAGTAGATAAATAAATGAACTCATTCACTGCTACTTATTGGACTTCAACAAAGGAAACTTCCATCTTAAGCTCACAGTCCAAACTATCAGGATTGATGAGGCATTTACATGCAGTCAGCTCCATTGTTCCCAAAGAGTTCACAGCAGGTGAGCTGGCTGCCTTTATCAGCTGTGAAGCTCCGCCCACCCAGGAAACATAAAGCCAGGTAGAGGAGAGTGAGAGAAGGAGGGGGGATTTTACACCATAGACATGATGTCCTCCTAAATAAAACTCCATTAGTTTCCATTCATCTGTAACATTTAGTGAATGATTGACAGGTGAAGAATGTGCAGGTTTGAAAACCAGTGATGAGACTTTTTGTTTCAGTGACAGATTCCACTGATGTGTAAAGTTAAGACCAAACAGGACAAACTGTTTAATCATCAGATGTGAGACGTGAATATCAGACGCTTCATTTATAAGTCATGTTTCTCTATTTTATGTGTCACTACAGACTTTCTGACTGTGGACTCTCAGAGACTCACTGTGGCGTCGTGGCCTCAGCTCTGAAGTCCAACCCCTCCCATCTCAGAGAGCTGGACCTGAGCTGGAACAAGAACCTGCAGGATTCAGGAGTGAAGCTGCTGTGTGAGGGACTGCAGAGTCCAAACTGCAGACTGGAGACTCTGAGGTCAGATCACTGACTGTAATATTTATATGAATTTCATCACATATGTGATCATCCAGGCACATTCATAAATCTTTTTTTAAATATTTAAAAAAAAAATAAAGAACCGAGGATATGCTATGAAGAGAAAAAGATCATTAAATTAATAAAGTAAACAAATAGAATGGGGGGGTCCTTCAGTCCTCTCTTAATTTAATTAATTGTATTTACATGTTATTATTCCACTCCATCGTTTCCTTTACTCATTTACTCCAGTTACTCATAACGTCATCTTCTCATGAAGTCATCTGATGCTAACCAGCTATCCAGGGACTTCTGCTAATTGGTACCTGCTGCTAGCTTCTCCACCTGTAGCAGCCACGTGACCTGATGATGTCAGTGATGATGTCACTGGTCCAGAGTGAACTCATTCGTCCTCTCTTTCATACCGTTCATGTTTTTTATTGATCTTATATCAAAACAAACTCTGTGATTTAAACGTACTGTGAGGAGGTTTGATCTGCTGATGAAACACACTCAAAGTAATCTGGATTTCTCTTGATGATTGTCTAAAGTCAATGAGACCACCAACATTATAAAGTCCTTTTGAAAGTCTGCCTGTTTCCAGCTGCTCGCTGTCACATGAGGAGAATCACAGGACGCTGTCTGGAAAAGCCTTTCTTTACATTTCCTACAGAAGAGATTCACACTGACTTGTAGTTTGTAGAGTTCAAAGAAAGCAGGAGGAGTTTTTAGTGAGGGAATACTGTACAGGACAAGATCAGTAAAGAGAGAAGAGGTTTCACTTTGTCCACAGGGGGGCACCAAAACAGACACGTAATGAAAGTTCCTCACAGGAGCTTTGAGTGTTTGAATCTAAGAAGGATCAGGAAGAACTAAAGTATTAATGCATCCTAATAAAGTCCTTCAATGTTGGAATGAACAGATGATGATCACATCAGTGTGTTCATGTGGACAACATCACACATTCATGTATAAAGCTCACTGTCATCTACATTTACTTCTTTTATTCTTTATTCAGATTGTGGGGCTGCAGTTTGTCAGAGATCAGCTGTTCTTCTCTGGCCTCAGCTCTGAAGTCCAACCCCTCCCATCTCAGAGAGCTGGACCTGAGCTGGATCGACCTGCAGGATTCAGGAGTGAAGCTCCTGTGTGAGGGAATGCAGAGTCCAAACTGCAGACTGGAGACTCTGATGTAAGATCACTGACTGTAATATTTATATGAATTTCATCACACATTTTGTTCATCCAGGCACATTTATAAACTTTGTTTAAACATACAATATAAAACATAATAAAGAACCGAGGATGTTGCGCAGAGAAAAAGATCATTAAATTAAGAAAGAAAATAAATGGGGGGTCCTGCAGTCCTCTCTTAATTTAATTAAATGTATTTGCATGTTATTATTCCACTCCATCGTTTCCTTTACTCATTTACTCCAGTTATTCATGAAGTCATCTTCTCTGTTTCTTAGTCTAAACGTGATTCTTTACATTTCTTTAACTTCTTCAGCTGTTACCTTCCATGCATTAATAGATGCAGATTTATCATCCAATCAGCTCCCTGTCATTTGCTTTCATGCAGCTATGTGTATTATTGTGTACCAGTATTTATCCCCCTTCTCTTCCTTTATTCTTTATTCAGATTGATGGACTGCAGTTTGTCAGAGATCAGCTGTTCTTCTCTGGCCTCAGCTCTGAAGTCCAACCCCTCCCATCTCAGAGAGCTGGACCTGACCTGGAACAAGCTGCAGGATTCAGGAGTGAAGCTGCTGTGTAATTATCTGCAGAGTCCAAACTGCAGACTGAAGACTCTGAGGTCAGATCACTGACTGTGTCATTCATTTGGATCATTTCAATCCACATCCTCCATTGTTGCACATTTCAGGATTTATATGTTTTCAGTATTTGTCTGAATTTGAATCTTGTGATTTTAAATTATTTTGGAAGATTTTTCTTTTTTTCCAAGTTGTTGAATAATTTAGAGATTTGATGTGAAAATGTTTTTGTGACTCTGTGAAGTAAAGTTGAACAAGGTGCACATGAAGCCTCTGGTTTCCTCTGGTTCTGTTAAGAAGTGAAATCATGAAGACTTGTGATTGAATAATGTGTGATTTGATAAATGTAGTAACATCACAGAGCTGACTGAGATCAGCAGCCTGTTCTTCATCTGTGCACATGAACAGCTGGATGAATGTTGAGCTGACATTTGGAGGATTTAGATTTAGTGAATACACAATCAGAAATGATCCTCTAATCATTTAGAGAAAACTTGATTCATCAGGACAAAGTGATGTTGAGATACTCATCACAACCTAAACACATGTGAGTGGATTAAACATTATTTTATTCTTCTTTTATTCTTTATTCAGATTGAGAGGCTGCAGGTTTTCAGAGATCAGCTGTTCTTCTCTGGCCTCAGCTCTGAAGTCCAACCCCTCCCATCTCAGAGAGCTGGACCTGAGCTACAACAACCTGCAGGATTCAGGAGTGAAGCTGCTGTGTGATTATCTGCAGAGTCCAAACTGCAGACTGGAGACTCTGAGGTCAGATCACTGACTGCGTCATTCATTTGGATCATTTCAATCCACATCCTCCATTGTTGCACATTTCAGGATTTATGTTTTCAGTATTTGTCTGAATTTGAATCTTGTGATCTTAAATTATTTTGGAGATTTTAAATTTTTTCCAATTTGTTGAATAATTTAGAGATTTGATGTGAAAATGTTTTTGTGACTCTGTGAAGTAAAGTTGAACAAGGTGCACATGAAGCCTCTGGTTTCCTCTGGTTCTGTTAAGAAGTGAAATCATGAAGACTTGTGATTGAATAATGTGTGATTTGATAAATGTAGTAAGATCACAGAGCTGACTGAGATCAGCAGCCTGTTCTTCATCTGTGCACATGAACAGCTGGATGAATGTTGAGCTGACATTTGGAGGATTTAGATTTAGTGAATACACAATCAGAAATGATCCTCTAATCATTTAGAGAAAACTTGATTCATCAGGACAAAGTGATGTTGAGATACTCATCACAACCTGAACACATGTGACTGGATAACACATTATTTTTATTCTTCTTTTATTCTTTATTCAGATTGAGTTGGTGCATTTTGTCAAAGATCAGCTGTTCTTCTCTGGCCTCAGCTCTGAAGTCCAACCCCTCCCATCTCAGAGAGCTGGACCTGACCTACAATGAGCTGCAGTATTTAGGAGTGAAGCTGCTGTGTGATCTTAAGAAGAATCTAAACTATCGACTGGAGACTCTGAGGTCAGTCTCTCAGTGTTCTTTAGTAAACCCTCCACATGTTTGAATGTATTTATTTAACAGGGACAATGTGATTGAACATAGTCTCAATACAAAGCATGAAACTGATGAGCTGCATAAAGAGTTTATAGCTGTTGTTAATTTCCAGCTCGTGTCTCTAGTTGGTCCTTTGTGTAAACAAACACATTAAACTCCAAAACACTTGATGAGGATCCATTAAAATACATGAAGCACAATATGACAATACAAATGCTTTAAAGCAGAGAACATTACAGATTGAAGATACAATCTAAAAGTGGCTACAGCTCTCATTTCATTCATTCAGATTCTTGTTGTTGTTGGAGAAATCCTTTTGTGGGTGGACACTATGAAGAGAGTTCAACATACTCAGGGTTTGTTTTCTGTGATCTGGCTTCACTAACCCTGACAGAAGAGATGGTGCTGAACAGTCACATGAAGCTGCTTATCAACCTGACAAGTAAACCCAGAGTTTCAGAGAGCACGCTCACATAAAAGGGGCGGAGCTAGCTTCATTTAACCTATCACAATCATCACAGAGTCTGCAGTCAGCAGATCATCATATCTAACAAACTGTGAACAAACTATATGAATAATATGAAGAAGTTGAAGACAAACAGGCTCAAAGACTAAAGTTACAGAGCTGCAGGAACAAATGCAGGAAGGACAACTGACAGAAACAAAGAAACATCAGAGAGGATTCATGTCCAAACTACGGCTTCTTCTATTTCCTTCCCATCGTTAGTTCACCTCAGAACTGAGCAGAAGAACTCGTGTTTCTTCTCTGAACTGAATGTGTTGCTCTGACTCTTTCATGTGGAGACCAGAACAGTTTGAGAAGTTCAGCTGCAGCTCTGAGCATCACAAACAGAGCGGCATGGAGACACTAAACATTCATATGAAGATATCATTCAAAGGCAGAAGAAGCTCTTCATCATTGAACATCTTCAAAACAACTCAAAGGCTGCGCTGCTTTTTCTCTGTTAAAGGATGAAGGATATCAGGAACAAACAATCATGACCTTTAAGGACTATGATGTCAAATCAGACGGGACACAGGAAGTGTTTGTTGCTCTCTCTCCATCAGCTCACACAGCGCCACCATCAAGAGATCTGATTGGTCAGTGAGATTTTCACAGGTTGATCTCTTATCTCCAACATATCCTGCTCCTGAGCAGGTTAGGTGTGCAGCATCAGTTACCATGGCGATATTCCCAGTTTAGAAGTGAACCACCTTCAGGACTGTAAACCCAGGGTTAACCCTGAAGTGACCCTGAATCCTGCTTCATGGTGCAGGCCCCAGGTCACTACAGGTTGTCATGACGACAGAAACTAAAATGTAAACATGACAGTAACTTCTGATTTCTGTCATCTCTCTTCTTCTCTCTTTAGATGGTGGAGAGGATATAGGTCATAATGTGAGTGATCAGGACTCTGGTGGAGCAGAGAGGAGCAGCTGATGATCCACAGAGGAGGAACCTCCACCATCTTGTGTGTGGAGAAGCTCTGCAAGCTGAGGAGATCTTCATCCATCAGGGACTGACAGAGGAATCAGCTCACAGTTCATTTCAGTGATATTTCTAATGAATCTGTTCTCCACACATTACAGGAGAGGAAGGTCAAACATGAAACAGCTGCTAGAAATGTTCAGAGGTCAAAAGCTACCAAGAAATGCTGCAGTTCTTCTTCTCATGTGATGATTCTTTTGACTCCAGACTTCAGTGAGATGTGTTTCTACTCTAACTTCTGTCACTTGTTAGTCTGTATGTTGGACTGACATGTTGACCTTTGACCTGTGTCAGCAGCTGAGAAAAACTTCATTGATCTGATGGTGAGTGGTTTATTGACGAGCCTCTGAGTGATTCGAGTCGACAGCTCCTCAATATGAGAGCTCTGTAGATGTCATTTTGTTTGAAAGGACAAACTGAACTTCACAGAGCAAACAATGAAATATGGAACGGATGCAACAATGCAACGCCATGTAAACGTCTGGCGTGCTGTTAGGACACGGTGTAAAAACATGGAAAACTCTGAAGCGCCTTGGTTTAGATAAGAACTTTTTTGTATGAACATGATATTAACGTGCCGACGCCTTTTCTACTGGCACAGATTAAAGAATGTAAAGTGGATTATTATCAGCTTTATCTCAGCGTGTCTGCAGTCTCATGTAGTCTGCTGCATATTAGTCTTTAAACAGTGAAAAAACAAAAACTCTTGTTTTCCACGATAGACAGCGGCATGTTGCAATCAATAACCAAGTCTGACAGTATTGAATTAGTGATTGCTTCCTGTTGAGGATGAGTTGTGCTGTACTGCCCTGCACGGGTGTCCATGAACTGTGAGACTGACGGCTGTTGTGGCTCATTTATGATTCTTTTGTTGATCTGGTATTCTTCATATCTGTAAGAGAAAAGCATGTTAAACAGATGTCAGAAAATGCATTACAGGCCCACATGACTTGCAGATGAAACTAGATTTATAACCAATCTAGTTAAAGTAATTAGATTGTAAACTACAACGCCTAAATTAGCTTCAGATTTGAAGCATACAATTCAGATTTTGAGGGGAATGTTAAAGGAAAAGTTATGAAGTTAAGTTATATTTAAAAGCCACAGTAACACTTAATGAAATTGGAATTAATTACAAAACAAAATAAATTGCAAACATTCAAAATCAGAACATTTGAATACACAATGCAAGGTTTTCAGTGCGATCTGAAAATTAGCTGAAGTTGTCAGACAAACATACTGAAGTAAAAAGTAAATGATTTCCCTCTCAGATGTAATGCAGTAGGAGTATAGTGTAGCACGATATGGAAAAGTAAGCACAAGTAATGTAAACTGTATCGTTTATTAGTAGCCTGCAGTACTTAATGTCACCACTGTATAAACAGGTGCTAAAACAAATAATCAATAATTAAATATGTGAGGAGAAATGAAGAGAAATGATCCCCGACAAGGTAATGCACGACTCTGACACAAAATGGGGAGGGGCCTTAACGTTCCCCATAACTTCAGCTAACGTACCTTCAGAGTTGTAGTTTCCAGTAATGCTATTTAAACTAGCCGTTTAGCTAACGTTATCTAATGCATTTACTCACAATAAATATTAGCCTCCACTTACCGTTCTTTGTGTGACTTCAAATGTTGAACGAAGTTTGAAGTTGTTGCATCCCCGTCTGTAATTCTTGAACTGCATGTTCTACATCTGGCAGCTCTTTGTTTGTTTACCACCTCGTAGGTTTTGTACGCAAATGTAATTATCTTTGGTAGCATGGTGTTTGTGTGGCTCGTATGGGCTCGCGTCGCTAACATCCATTACACACTTCTTCATGGGCTATTCTGACATTTGATTGGATGTTGTCGGATGCTTCAAACAAGGTGGATTCTGGGGGAAAGGTGTCAGCTTGCTGAGAGTGGATGAGAAGCGTTAGTAGATTCAGGGAGTGAAGGGAAATATTTTATCTGTCTATCTATCTATCTATCTATCTATCTATCTGTCTATCTATCTATCTATCTATCTATCTATCTACCATCTATCTATCTATCTATCTACCATCTATCTATCTATCTATCTATCTATCTATCTATCTATCTATCTATCTATCTATCTATCTATCTATCTATGTATGTATCTATCTATGTATCTATCTATCTATCTATGAAGAGCCAATATGCTTATAATCCATTTGATTACAAACATTTAGTTAAAAATGATTAAAATCTGATTTTCAGTAATTTCATGTTTATTCATAATGTTTAAAATAGTTTGTAAGGTCATAATTTAGTCATTAAAATGGTGAAAAGGTTATTTTTTATGTTTCTGAATGTTTCGGTTGTGACATCACTGCGTAGTTAAATGTGACGGATGTAACGTCAGCAGTTGGAGTCAAATATTAAAGGAAGCTACACAGTTTTTTGACCGTGCGTTAGACCTTCTGTTAAACCTGTATTTTACTTTGACATTTTTTCAGTAAACCTTTCGAAACGAAGGAAAGTTGTCTTGTTTTTTCACTCGCGTTGCAAATACTGTGAGTTGACTCCAATAAGTGAAACAGAGGACGAAGAAAGAGACGGAGTGCCACTACATATCTATCTATCTATCTATCTATCTATCTGTCTATCTATCTATCTATCTATCTATCTATCTATCTATCTATCTATCTACCTATCTATCTAATCAATCATAAGTCTGTCATGGTGCGCCTTGATTGAAATGTTTCATATTCATATTGAGTTCCATCATATTCAAAGACTGTCTGCATCACTAATGACTCTATCCTGTGAAATCCTTCAGACTCACCTTTCCAGTAGAGATCTCTCCCCTCTCACTCCCTGTGCTCCTCTGTCCTGACTCCTGCAGGTCAATGGGGTGGTGGACTGATTATTATTATTATTAGTGTATTTTTATCATTATTATTATTGTTAATATCCAATGATGATAATCATAGTGAATGAGCTCAGCTCCTGTTTCAGGTGTGCATCCGTGCATAAAGTGAGAAACACAGCTGATGCTCCAGAAGGAAGGAAATCAGCCCAAAGATAGTATATGGTAAAGAGAGTGCACACTTAGCTCTAGAAACAACCAGGGCCTTCACAATGCATTTCACACTAACTAGCTAGCTAAGTAGCAGAGTTGTTTTAGAGCTGGAAAGTAACTGTGCAAGCTAGGTTTTTACTTGTCAAACAGGAAGCACTTGGTTCATTAATTACATGGGACTTTGTGCTGTTAGCTGGGGGCTAACTAATTATTACTAGCAGCAGAGAAGAATACTTACTTTGTTCAAAAACTTTCTTATATCCACTCTGCATTCACGTCCTTCTCCTCACGCTGTTCTAGCCGCTCTGTGTGGACTTCATCTTACACACACACGCTGTAGGAGTGCAAGCTAGGTCGCAGGGAAAACACGGACTGGATTTTCAGTCACGTGGGCGGTCTCTATATGAACAAGTGGAATGGATTGGATAAGGACGCGCTGAAGGGTCTCTCTACCTGACACGATGAAGTGAAGGGAAACTGACAGATTCATCATCATATTTAAGTCAATAATGACAGGTTATATGATTATTTATTTAAACTCATATTCTGGCCACTTTATATTGAATTTGTCAGCACGTTTTGTAAAAAAAAAAAAAAAAAGGTTTTTATATCAAAACACTAAATTATTTAGGGGGCTTAAGAACATTTTAGGGAGGCTTCAGACCCCCTAAAATAGGCCTGATGACGCCACTGGGATGAAGGATATCAGGAACAAACAATCATGACCTTTAAGGACTATGATGTCAAATCAGACGGGACACAGGAAGTGTTTGTCGCTCTCTCTCCATCAGCTCACAGAGCGCCACCATCAAGAGATCTGATTGGTCAGTGAGATTTTCACAGGTTGATCTCTTATCTCCAACATATCCTGCTCCTGAGCAGGTTAGGTGTGCAGCATCAGTTACCATGGCGATATTCCCAGTTTAGAAATGAACCACCTTCAGGACTGTCAACCCAGGGTTAACCCTGAAGTGACCCTGAATCCTGCTTCGTGGTGCAGGCCCCAGGTCACTACAGGTCGTCATGACGACAGAAGCTAAAATGTAAACATCACAGTAGCTACGTGTTCATCTCTCCCTCGTGAACCTTCTGTCATCATCGCTCCCTTTGACCTTGAACTCTCTGGAATAAACAGGATTTCTAAATGGTAGGTCAAAGTGGCGCCCTCTTTGTTCTCGCTCTGTGTTTGTGTGTGTGCGTCTGTGTGCGTCCGTGTTTCAGGTCAATAAGCTGAAGACCAAGACGATTGGAAACTCTCTGAATCCAGTTTGGAATGAAAGCCTCACTTATGTTGGGATCACAGAAGAAGACATGCACAGGAAGACACTCCGGTGAGTGTGTCTGTGTGAAATGTGTGGAAATAATTCACGCCTGGTCTCATTTCGGACTGATTACACTTTCAGCCATTAATCAGGCGCGGAGACATCTTGACATTTTGACACAGAAGCTCAGTTATCGCCTTTGATGAATTTAAACATCAGAGAAGAAACGTTCATAGAGTCCATGCAGGACTTCAGACTAAAACAGTCTTTGTTTGAAGATGATCTTGTTTTATTCTCGGCCTTGTTCGGTCTCATAAACGCCCACAAAGAAAGCAGCCATCAGTGGGAATTAAAGTGCAGCGTTATCAGCCACGCCATTTGGACGCATTTGCCCCCCCCAAAAAAAAAAAAGTCTGGGAGATGGTGTTCACATCAGCTCAGCACATGTTGATGTCACTCCCCTTAAATGATGAATTAGTGTTTCTACCATTGAAGACACAGATTGGCGTGACCAGACAAGCGTGTCCATAATGAAAAGAAGTCTAAAACAACAGAGTGGGAAGCCTTTAATTACTGCACTCAGAAGCCAAGGCTTCTCCTGTAGAAATCTCCTGAATACTGATGCAGTTCTGCATTTCAGCAGGTGATGGACGACTCTTACAGAGCATTTAAAGAAATGACAGAATGCTCCTCCCTGGGGGGGGGGGGGGGGGGGGGGGGCTTAAAACTGCCTTCTTCTTGAAACACAAACAAACCATTCAACACCGGGATGGAAACCTAGAACAAGGACTAACTGGCTACTGAGTCACAGAAGCTGGCACTTCAACATATCATCTGTCCGTAATGTCTGATGATCAATAGTAAGCTCATTTGATGTTTGACATGTTGGTTCTTAAGTCAAAGTGTACAGATGTTAAAGCCTCGTACCTGTTTGATGTGGGAACATCTCATGCTGACTCAGGTAACATGCGCTGAGAGAGCCTCGTTCTAACTTCCTCAAACAGAAGTTTTATCAGATCAACTTCACAATGAAACAATCTGATGGAGGGAGCTGCTGTGGATTAGTTCAGTTTAAAGTGTTGGACATTTCACTTCTTTCATTTCACTTCATATTAACAACATTACAACACAGTGCTGTCTTTCTGAATGAAACTGAATCCAGTCACATTGAATAAAGCTTTAATCACAGTGGGTTTCTGTACCAAGAGAGGCTCCAGTATGACTAATGACATGAGATATGGCAGCTTCCTGTAACTGTGCCCTTCATCTATTATTTTCAGATGAAATGTCTTCTCTGATTGCATCATAAATGTTGGTGTTTTGTGCTAGTTTGTAGGTGGTAGTATGTGGGTCTTTCTACTTACACAGATCTGAATACCACCACTGCTCACTGATATGTATACGCTTCATTAAAACCAGTATCATTAGTCCCATCTCACACAGTGTGACATCCACCTGCTGGACCCCTGTTATCGACCCCCGTCACACCAGGACCTGGATCAAGCTTCAGCCAGTATTTCCGTCTGTGTGGTGGCCATGCTGAGCCTCTGTATGGCTCGCTCAAGTGTAACCACGGAGGGTCGTTCATTAGATTTTTCTCGAGCGCAGTGGATGGTGATGTGATTATCCCCCGTGCACTCTCCACGACGGGGAAATAATTCAGTGAGGGAGCGTGGAAATCCATGTCACTCACCAGGCTGAACACTGTTTCTGTAATCCAGATGTGGTGTGTGCATCACAGCCTGATGTATCTTCATCTCTGTGATGGAGAAACCTTGACACACACACACACACACACACACACACACACACACACACACACACACTGTGTTTTATTTGCAGCCTTTATAAGTGTTCCACTGCTACAAGGTGTCATTAGAGCACCACATGCAGATTCAGACGTTTTGTTCATAGCAGATGCAGATAAGACTTTAAAGAACACGAGATGACTTTGTCTTTCCACACTTCTTTTTCCACTCTTTGGACAAAACAAAAGACACTTTATAAAGACTTCAGTGTGAAATAGTTGGACAAACACCAAACACATTGAGAGAGAAGCCAAACAACCCTTTGAGGAAATCTATTCTAACATTATTTAGTTTACAAGTGAGGAAGTGATTTTGCTGGTCAGTGTTTAAGTCGTATGCTAGCTCTCTTATTAGCACTGTTCTTTGACAAATCACCTTTCTACACTAGTCTGTACACAAATCCAGTCCATGTAGCGTCCTCCATCACCACACTGTCAAGTTAGACAGTTTGCTGGGGTGGCAGGAGCTCAGTCAGTTGGGACTTGGGTTGGGAACTAAAGGGTTGCTGGTTCAAGTCCTGATGTGCACCAAAACTATGGGAGTTGGTCTGGTAGCTGGAGAAAGAATGTAAAGAATCAAAGGAAGGTAATCTTACAAAAGCATCTGAAACGCAGAGACGGATGAAAGAACAAGGAAGAGGAACAAAGAAATCACACATTTTACCACTTATTCACAACAGCAATTTACTGATTTTGTTCCCTTCTTTTTCTTTCTTTAAAAAAAAACAAACAACTGAAACAGATCACCTCTCAAGCCCTGCCCGAGGTGCCCTTGAACAAGGCACTGAACCCCCAACCTCTCTGGTGTATTCCCTGAGTAGCAGTGTGAAGCAGCTCTGTGTGTGATAAGCATGTCTCTACAATAACAGAGTGTAAAATCCAAATGTTCCTGTGACAGCAGCATGGTTACATTAGACAGAGGCCACAAAGGTTATTATACAGCCATACAGACATTACTGACATTTTAAATGTAAGTTTACATTTAGTGATGCGCCACCTTTGAGATTCTTTCAAATTGTTCTGGTGAGTTCTTGTTTGTTCTTAAAGCATGAGATTAGAGCAGTGAGAATAAATCTCCTGGCATGAGCACTCTCAGATAAGAGGAACTTCCTGTCATAAAAGGGAGAGCAGAGTCTGAGAGCACAAATCTGTAGCAGAGAGTTGTCCGCATGAATCAGAGAAAACACACATGAGAGCAGGCGGTGGCAGCTGGAGGAGGAAGAGAGTCGGAGAGTGTGATGAGTGAAGACGACTTTAAACCTACAAAGATGGTTTGAAGATCAAACGGTTGAGGACTTGAGTCTGTCCTGAGTATTTCAGAGATAAAGTGAAGATGGTGAACAGAAAGTCTGCTCTCCTGCTGTCGGTAAAAGAAATACAAATCCAGTCACGTAACAACAGCTGGTTAAAAACCCCACAGACTTTTACAGAAGCTTCTGGAAAATAAAGTCAAAGATTTGTTCACATCAAGAAACAAAACAAAACAACATCAGTAAATGGGAAAGAAACTTCTCTTCAGCAAGAAGAATATTTGATGAGAGCCTCTCAGTCTGTTTGACAGATAATGACTGATTTAAACTTGAAGTGTATATGTTGTTTTGTTCCCTTATTGGCAGTGTGTTGTGTTTCTCTAGTACTGAATAGTCATGTGAATCTGCAGCTCAGCTTCAGGAACCTGTACTGTGAGTTTCTACAGGAGCATGTTGCTGCCACGCCAGAGAAAAGAAAAGTCAGAGTCCTTGTAATGCTGTAATGGTTCGTTAGCGTACAGAGGCATGGACCTTGAGTGGCCCAGATACTTTGACTTCATGAAATGAAAACGGACCAGTTCTTATAAAAAATGAACTGTGTGTTGTCATGGAGACAGGAGCTAATCAGAGCGAGTTCATTCTTTGAACCAGGCCGGAAACATGTTATTTAATGTCTGCTGTAAAAACAGGCATCTTTGAGTGGGCTGTGTTTGTGACTTCAGCTGCTTCTGCTGCCGGGCTCAACTGGACACATTTGACCAACTGCAGGATTTTGCACTCAACCATTGACTCAGTTTTTGAACACTGGAGGTTGCTGCTTGATGACAACATACAAACTTACGTTAGCTGGTGAAACAGGATGTAACGTCTTATACAGTCTTCTGCTACGACCTGCTCAGAGCCTTGAATACAGGAGATGTATTTTTTGTGTGAGTGATCAAAAATGACATGTTCAGACATGCGATTAATATCCACATGAACATGTCTTTATTTCTTTGGCTAAGAAAGATGGTACCAGCATGTTGTAAACACTTAGTCATTGATGTGGATCCTCAGAGAAATGTGGGATAAACGTTTAGTAGAATTGGAACAAAGCAGACTTTATGTCAAGAAACAAATAAGAATGTGTCTCTGTCATTCAGTCCCTGTGATCCTCACCAGGAGTTCATCACTTCAAGTCTCTCTTCACTACAATGGGGCAGAAAACAGCAGTAGAGTGGAGTGAAAGCTGAAAATCATATGAATGAGTCCTTATGATGTGCTCTCTAACTGGGTTCGTTTCCAGTCAATTAAACTGTGGTGAGTTCAAACGGCTTCCCTTTGTTTTCTCTTTATGACACTTCATCTCTCTTAAAGATCTCTGGGTGGCTTTACTGCAGAGTTTCCCCTCGACCCGACACCTTCATGTTCATCTCTTCAAGCCTCAACAATAAGATGCTGTGTGGTTCGCCTGATAGGTCCATTGACAAATACAACTCGTCCACAGAGAAGCTTCATAGTAAAGGACCTCTGGTCTTCTGATGGACTTGTTCTTAATCCTTGGACTTGTTGCTTTAGACTGACCTGTGATAAGACTTAGTCAGACTTGTTAGTCTTTACTAGAACACATTGAACTAGTTCTTGGACTCAACATACAGTAGCTATTGCTGATCTTGACTTCGGACCTATGAATAGGAACCTGCTCATCTTGATTTAGGATGTTTGTTGTTTCCTTTAAAAAGTGTTTCTATGGCAACATTCCCCCACGAGGATCTTTAAAGCAGCCTCCATCACTTGCTGTGTGCTTTCCCCAGTGTATATTTCTGGTGACGTTTTGTCCAGTTCATGCTGAGAAAATAGGACTTCAGGGTCCAATTAGCCCCTTTGAAAGATTGGTTTACATTCCTGTGATGTGTGTTGTGACCAGGTCACTGCGAAGCTTCTTTTCAATGGTTTGTCAGGCTTTGTTTAGTTGTTTTAACCTGGTCTGTGCTCATTAGCCACCTATGTTTACCATGCAGGTGTCTTTACACAGAGAAAGGCAGTGAAGGTGTTGGGGAAGCCTGACCAGCCCCTCGTCTTTCATCTCCCTGAAGATGCATCCGGTCAGACCGCCACGCACCGTGGGCCCCTGACACCTGAGCTGCACAGTCTGATCACGCCTGCCACTGCTTCCGCTGATGGAGCCTCTTCACCCAGGCCTCCACCTCCACGGATGCTCCGACCACGTCCTCCTCTGTGCCCTGTACCACCGCCTGGCAGAGGAAGGTCAGGGAGGAGCAGCAGCACCTGGCAGAGGAAGGTCAGGGAGGAGCAGCAGAGGAAGGTCAGGGAGGAGCAGCAGCACCTGGCAGAGGAAGGTCAGGGAGGAGCAGCAGAGGAATGTCAGGGAGGAGCAGCAGCAGAGGAATGTCAGAGAGGTGCAGCAGAGGAATGTCAGGGAGGAGCAGCAGCGCCTGGCAGAGGAAGGTCAGGGAGGAGCAGCAGCACCTGGCAGAGGAAGTGGGTGCTCTCTACAAAAATCCGGCATGCCCAACCCACATGGTGTGCATTATATAGAGCTTTAACAGTAGCCCACTACATCCAAAGTGCTTTCCCGGCTCAAGCGGCTGCCACATAGGCACCTGCACACACCTATAAATCAGAATGACTATTAGAGATCTTTCAGCTCACAGAACCAATTGCCTAAACTTCAGCATCAATGACAGAAACAAAAACATTTTCAGGTTGGTCAGAACGGATCAGTTCACTGTCAACAAGCACCATTGTTTTCTCCTACTAATTTACGTTGGTCTCAAAAAGGTCCTTAAGAATCTGGTCAAACCTTCAAGGTTTCAATAATTTCAAGAAGGGTTTTACAAAGCTGATTTAAGAAATAATTGTCCAACAATTGCTCAATAGACAGCAGGGCACGCTCCCATGGTGTTAATCAGTATGTGCTTTGATGATAAATCCTCTTCCTCGTCCTCCTCATCTGTGAGCGTCCATCTGTAAAGACCTCAGCAGAGATTCAGTGGGACGCAGCCCGGGTCTGTCTGGATCCACACACAGCTGATTTCCTGTAAATGGAGGAGGGAGGGGCAACATGTGATCCGGGCTCATGATTAACAGGTAGGTCACCTGAGGAGGCGGGACGATGAAAGTGTTCAGTGAGTTAGACTCCATTTTACACGGACAGACAGTGAAGAGAGAAGTAAAGAGTGAAGCGGGGTGAGTGTTTATCCAGAGTTTTTATATCTTCACTTCTGTACTCTCAGTTTCCTCCTGTGAACTGAACACAGACAGTTTATAATGACGTCACTACTTACGTTCATATGAGCTGTGTGTGTGTGTGTGTGTGTGTGTGTGTGTGATTGTGTTTAGGTTTGTGTGTGTGTGTGTGTGTGATTGTGTTTAGGTTTGTGTGTGTGAGTGTGTGCGTGTGTGTGTGAGAGTGCATGTGCCTGTGTGTGTGTTTGATAGTACGTATGTGTGTGAGAGTGTGTGTGTGTGACTGTGTGTGTGAGTGTATGTGTGTGTGTGAGTGTGTGTGTGTGTGTGTGTGTATTTGTGCGTGTGTGTGTGTGTGTGTGTGTGAGTGTCTTTAGGTGTGTGTGTGTGTGTTCAAACTGGTTTCTCCTGTTTCTCTTGATTTCTTAAGATTCAAGATGTCACATGCTCTTCCAGACGTGCAGTGAAATGTCAGGACTGTTCCACAGCAATAACAATAAACACTCAGTTTAGTGAAAATAATAATAATAATAATAATAATACATTTTATTTAATGGCGCCTTTCAAGCCACCCAAGGTCGCCTTACAGTGGATAAAAGCAGTACATTAGGTTAAAACCAAACATAAAAACAAACAAAAGACAGGTGTAGTGTGAAGTGAACAGTTACAGTGAGTATACCAGTTTAAACAGGTGGGTTTTGAGTTGGGATTTAAAGGTGGAGATGGACTCTGACTGTCGTATGTTGGGGGGGAGGGAGTTCCAAAGTCTGGGTGCCGAGCAGCTGAAGGCTCGGGCACCCATGGTACTGAGGCGTGGTGTGGGGATGACTAGCAGTCCAGCAGAGGTTGAGCGGAGGGTGCGTGAGGGGCTGTAGTGATGGAGGAGGTCGCAGAGGTAAGTGGGGGCTAGGTGGTGAAGAGCTTTGTAAGTGAGGAGGAGGTTTTTGTAGTTGATGCGAAATTGTACAGGGAGCCAGTGAAGTTGAATGAGAATGGGGGTGATGTGATCAGATGATGTGGTGCGAGTAATGATCCGGGCGGCAGAGTTCTGGATGAGTTGCAGTCTGTTGATGAGTTTGGCGGGGAGTCCAGTGAGGAGGGCATTGCAATAGTCGATGCGGGAAGTGACAAATGAGTGAACTAGGATTTCGGTGCTGGACTGGGACAGTGATGGGCGGAGTCTAGAAATGTTACGGAGGTGGAAGAGGGCAGTCCGGGTGATGTTTCTAATGTGGGGAGCAAATGAGAGGGTGCTGTCCAGAATGACGCCGAGGCTTTTGACTTGGGGGGAGAAGGGTACAGGGAAACCGTCGATGATGATGGGTGGTACTGGGGTGTGTTGTGAGTTGGTGAGGGTGGGTTTGGAACCGATGAACAGGGCCTCGGTTTTGTTGCCGTTGAGTTTTAGGAAGTTCCTGCTCATCCAGTTCCGAATGTCTTCCATGCAGGTGATGAGGGAGGTGGGAGGGGTGGTGGCAGTGGGTTTGGAGGAGATGTAGACCTGTGTGTCGTCGGCGTAACAGTGAAAGTGGATCCCATGATGGCGGAGGATTGTGCCCAGGGGGAGGAGGTAGATGATGAAGAGTAATGGACCCAAGACTGACCCCTGGGGAACACCCAGTGAAACACCCGAACACCCAGACTTGTGGTCCCTTATTTGCACAAATTGTTGGCAGTCAGTGAGGTATGATGTAAACCAGCGGAGTGCAGCACCAGTGATCCCAATGCCAGCCAGGCGGTCCAGGAGTAATGTGTGGGAAATAGTGTCGAATGCTGCGCTGAGGTCGAGGAGGATGAGTATGGTCAGAAGTCCGGAGTCAGCTGCACAGAGGAGGTCATTGGTGATTTTGACTAGGGCTGTTTCAGTGCTGTGTTTTGGACGGAAACCGGATTGGAAGGGTTCATGGAGGTTGTTTGTGTTGAGGTGGGACTGGAGTTGAGCGGCAACCACCCTTTCAAGTGTTTTGGAGATGAAGGGGAGGTTGGAGATGGGCCGGTAGAGGTTGAGGTCAGTTGGGTCAGCGCCGGGTTTTTTCAGGATGGGAGTGATAGCAGCTAGTTTGAGAGTGGGGGGTACAATGCCAGTGGTGAGGGAGGAGTTTATTATATTGGTGATCATCGGAGAGATGGATGGCAGACAGGCTTTGATGAAGGAAGTGGGAAGAGGATCAAGCTGGCAGGTGGTGGTTTTAGCTTTGCGGATGAGTTCAGAGATGGTGTGATCCGATCCTGGGGTGAAGTCAGAGAGGCAGCTGATGAGAGGTTGGCCAGCAGTGATCATCCAAGTTGGATCATTTGAGGAGGTGCAGGATGATGCCAGTTGTTGGTGAATGGTAGTGATTTTTGAGTTGAAGAAGTCCAGGAAAGCAGTGCACTGATCGGTGGATATGTCTGGTGGGAGGATTTTAGGAGGCTGACCGTTGCAAAGAGGGCTCTGTTGCTGCCAGTACCAGTGTTGATGAGGTTGGAGTAATATGAAGATTTGGCAGTAGTAAGCGCATTCTTGTAGTGATGCAGGTGGTCCGAGTACATTTGGCTGTGAATGGTGAGTCCGGTTTTTTTGTACAGTCGCTCCAGTTGACGACCTGTGGCTTTGAGCTGGCGTAGGGCAGGGGTGAACCAGGGAGCAGTGTGATTGAAGGAGACTGAGCGTGTTTTCAGAGGAGCCATGGTCTGAAGGGCAGTGGAGAGACAGTTGTTATAGTGGGTCACCAAGTCAGAAGGGGAAGATGCTAGGGAAGGGCTGGGGTAGGAGCTGATCAGGGTGGAGAGATTTGTCGTGTTGATATGATTGATGTTTCTGAAGGAGATGGTCCGTTGTTCTTTGACTTTGTGAAGTTGGGTGTGAATGTCAAAAAGTACAGCTTTGTGGTCAGTAATGGGGAAGTCCATGATGTCAAGGTTGGTGGGGGTGATGTCAGTGCAGCAGATTAAGTCCAGTATGTGGCCTTTGTTATGAGTTGGGTGCTTTACATGTTGTGTGATTCCGAGACAGTCCAGGAGTGATGTGAAGTCGTTAGCTAAGGTGTTGGACGGATTGTCGATGTGTATGTTGAAATCGCCGAGGAGGATTACAGTGGGGGACATGGCACAAACAGATGTTAGTAGTGATGCAAATTCATTGAGGAACACGGTGGAGGGTTTTGGTGGCCTGTAGATGGTGACAATGATGGTGGGTTTTGGGCCTGTGATTTTTGCAGCTAAACATTCAAAGGAGGAATGGTGGGGGATAGTGGCAGCAGTGACTTTGATGTTGTCGCGGTGAAGGAGAGCGAGACCTCCCCCCCTCCCTGTGGCACAGGGTTTACTGATAAAGGAGAAGCCCGGTGGAGCAGCCTCATTTAGCTGGGAAAAGTCGTTTGGCTGTTGCCAAGTCTCAGTGAGGCATAAAATGTCCAGTTTACGGTCAGCAATAAAGTCAGCGATCAGCAGAGCCTTGTTACTAAGGGATCTAATGTTCAGCAGACAGAGTTTCAGACAGGTGAGTGGTGTGTATGTGGTTGCTTTGAGCAGAGAAGACAGTAGGTTGTGATTGACAGGACGGGTATTGCGGCGGGGGGGGGGGGGGGGGGGGGGGGGCGGGGCTCAGTGGACCAAAAGGAGCGGATGTTTGTGTTGCTGTTGTGTTGACTGTACTGAAAGTTCCGTTGAGAGCCTTTGTGGATGTGTCATTTGAGAATGTAGTGGTGTTGTGCAGTCTGTGGCGGAGCGGCCCTGGAGAAGGTCCGTAGATGTAACATCTCTGTTACTGTCGATAGGGCAATGGAGGGTGGGTGGTGAACTGATTTGACCCTTTTTTCGGTTCTGACTGGGATGATATGTGGAATAGAGTCAGGAGCATAAAGTGAGACAGGGGCGTGGCTGTTCAGGCATACAGACAGTCAGGCACTTGGGGCTGTGTGCACGGCGTGCTGTATGTTAGCAGCGAGCATTCGTGCACCTAGTTTGTTCGGATGTAGCCCGTCTCTTTTAAAATAAGACCATCTGTTCCAAAAAAGATTGAAGTTGTCGATGAAGCCCACAGCGTGTCCTCTGCAGACTGACTGGAGCCAGCTGTGAAGGCTGAGAAGTCTGCTGAATTGGCCGGTGCCGCGACCAACTGTGGGGATGGGACCTGAGATGAAGATGGACTTTCCACAGCACTTAAGGAGCCCTAAACATTTATCAAAGTCAGCTTTGGTTACCTCGGACTGAGAGCGGGTTGTGTCGTTTGAGCCAACGTGCACTATGACTCTTTTATTTGAGGACGGGAGTGAGGGCAGTAAATCCTGGAGTTTTTCTATAATGTCAGTGACAGTGGCTCCAGGAAAGCAGCGGGTGGTGGCATTAAAAAAGTGCACTGACCTAATTATTGAGTCACCGATGATTAGAGTTGATGGTGGAAAAAGTGGCAGAGGGATAGTTGGCTGTGTTGTGGGGGGAGAAAAGACGGCATGATGGGCCTTCGAGGTGCGGGTGGTACTCACTGGCAGACGGGCGGTCAAGTCTGTGTGGTGTTGTTGCGCTGGGGCACCTATCTTACCAGCAGTAAGGGGCACTTTAGAGCTTGGATAGAAAGGAGCTTCAGAGCTTCTTCTCATCACAGCCTCCTTCAGCAATTGGCGGCGGTGAGAGAAGGAAGATTTGACTGTTGGAGCAGGTGAAGGCAGTGGTGCACGCTCGTCCAAGGGAGGAAAATCCTGCATGCTTAGGATGTTGAAGCGGTTGGCAAGTGGTAAAGCTGGGTGAGAGGAAAGGGGCGACGGAGGCTTGGCACAGTGTTTAGCTCTACTAGCTATGGACCAACGATCCCGCGGACGCGGCGTAGAGCTCATGGGGCTCACAACTTCAGCTATCCCATTGCTTGGTGACGTCTCTGTGGATCTCTCACAGGGAGCAGACCCGGCTCTCGATTTTGGCTTCGCTCCCATGAAAAGCCACGGATCCTCTGGTACAGCTGACCTAGTCTTAAGCTCAGGCTCAGGAACGTCAGCGATCGTGGAGCCTGACCATGGCACAGTGTGGTCGTTGGTTGCTTCAGGATGGGCACGGAGGGGAAGGCCTGTGGAATCCTGACAGCTGTGGCCAGAGGAGCTCAGGACTGCGAGGCGCTTTGCCTGGGATGTGGCGACGGTGGAAAATCCTAAAATGAGCTGATCTTTTTCCCTGAGCTCGGCTTTCATTGAGGCAATGCTGGTCTTCAGTTTCGAAATGGTAAGGCAGCAGGATACACACTCCGATTCACCATGAGCCATAGTGCAGGTTACAAACTGTAAGATTAAGAAAAAGTGTAGGCAGACAGACCTGCTGCTGCTGGCTGGATGCTAGTAGGCCAGGCAGGTGGTTGAAAGCTGGCTGCTAGCAGGCCAGGCAGGTGGCTGGGGGCTGGAAGCTGGATGCTAGGAAGCCAGGCAGGTGGCTGGAGGCTGGATGCTAGCAGGCCAGGTAGGTAGCTGGATGCTAGTAGGCCAGGCAGGTGGCTGGAAGCTGGCTGCTAGCAGGCCAGGCAGGTGGTTGGAGGCTGGCTGCTAGCAGGCCGGGCAGGTGGCTGGAGGGTGGATGCCAGCCGGCCGGGCAGGTGGCTGGAGACGAGATGCCTGTAGGCCAGGCAGGTGGGTGGAGGCTGGATGCTAGTAGGCCAGGCAGGTGGGTGGAGGCTGGATGCTAGTAGGCCAGGCGGGTGGCTGGTGGCTGGATGCTAGCAGGCCAGGCAGGTGGTTGGAGGCTGGCTGCTAGCAGGCCTGGCCGGTGGCTGGAGGCTGGCTGCTAGCAGGCCAGGCTGGAGGCTGGCTGCTAGCAGGCCAGGCAGGTGACTGGAGACTGGATGCTGGTAGATGAGGCACGTGGCTGGAGACTGGATGCTAATAGGTGAGGCAGGTGACCGGAGGCTAGATGCTAGTAGGCCGAGCGTGTGACTGAAAGCTAGATGCTAGTAGGCAGGTGGCTAGAAGTTCCTCCTACCTGCTGAAGTCTGGCTTCCGGTGAAGGAAGGTGTAAGGCCTGGTTAGGCTGGCTGCTGCTTAATCCTCTCTGCTGCTTAATCCTCTCTGCTGCTCTCTGCTCTTTGCTCTCTTCCTCACCAGAATAAAAAAAACAGAATAAACAACATCAAAGGAGTTATTGAATGTACAAATTAATAAATATAGAAGAGAATACTGTAAACAGTGTAAAGTGTCAAAATGACCAGTAAAAATAGTAATGTTCAAAAGATTGAGTGTTTAGGTTTGTGTGTGTGTGTGTGTGTGTGAGTGAGTGTGTGTGAGTGTGTTTAGGTGTGTGTGTGTCTGTGTGTGTGTGTGTGTGTGTGTGTGTGTGTGTGTGTGTGTGTGTGTGTGTTAGATCAAACTGTTTCCTGTTTCTCTTGTGTTGATCTCTCAGTGAGTGTTTCTGTGTTTCCTCTCAGGCTGACTTCAGATCAGATCATGGATGTGCGTTTAGAGGAAGAGGAGGACGAAGCAGAGTCTCCTGTACCCAGCTGTCTGTCTCTGAAGAGTGATCGGTCCAGAGCTGAACCTCTAAACTTCAGTAAAGAATCTGGAGCCTCAGACTCAAAGTAAGCCTCCTGACAACAGAAACCTGGAAACCTTCTCATCATCCACATCTGTAGATCTTTTTGTATTTACAGCTTCTTTTACAGATTTGTCATCAGAGAGTTGATCAAAGATTCATAGAAATATAAAACTTGTTGTTTTTTAAAAGATTTGAGAGGAGCAGACAGAGAGCAGAGTCTCCTGTACCCAGCTGTCTGTCTCTGAAGAGTGATTGGTCCAAAGGTCATCCTCTGATAGACTTCAGTAAAGAATCTGGAGCCTCAGACTCAAAGTAAGTCTTCTTACTAACTCCTTGTCTCCTCACATGTTTCCTTGTAGGTTCAGTCACCTTGTAAAGCTGTAATCTAAGAGGACTCTTACAAACCTTTGAACCTGCCCGTTATCCTCCTACTTCTCATTAGTACGTTTATTAGCAGCAGAAGATGGCGCTCAGCACGGCCCCTGTTTCAGTTTGTTCTTGTCTCTGTTTAGTCTTTTCAGCATCATCTGATATGATACTGTGAGCTCATACGTAAGAAGGTGTTTGAGAAAGCAGAGAGCCAAAGGAAAAGTCTGTGTGACAGCTAAAGTGTAGAGAAGATGATAAAGTGAGTCTTTATTTCAGCTGCGCTTCTTTAGCTGGGACTTTTTGAAGAGTCTTTGAGACCTTCTTGATCCAAAGCAGCGAGCACAAACACTTAAAGGAATCATGGTGTTCATGTGTTTCTGATCATGACAGCAGTCAATATAACAAGTGAACAATGATTTGAACTGAACATTGAACTAAACATGGGAACATTTCTTTTTATGACAATGATCCACAGAATCAAGATTCAAATCACATCATTAGTGCAGCTCTAGTATAAAGACCCTCCTGCCAAGGTCTCAGTACGGGGCGCATTTTGCGGCGTTTCCAGAGACTAATCCCGGGAAAAATTCCCAAATAACCGAACCGTACCGTCCCACTTTTTGGGACCTTTCCGTTGGGGTGCCAAGAATGTGGAGCCGACCTGAGAAGGTGGAGCTAAACACTGCAGTCCGCTGATTGGTCGAATGAATCGTCACTTCCTGTGTGACGTCGGCAAACAAAACTCTGCCGTGTTTAAACCATCGACTGTAACACAGCTGATTGTTTACGTCTGTATTTGTCCTCGCGGCACACAGCCTTCTCTGAAACAAAGCTGGATGAGTTCTTGTAATAAAGAGTCACATGACAGTGACAGAGGAGATGAACTGCTGGATGTCTTCCAGCGTTGGTTTTGTTTGTGTAGCGTTTTTCTCCTTTGTTGATGCTGAACGGATCAGACTTAATCAAACCAAACTGGACCAAACTGGACTGATCCGTACCAGACTGCTGTGTGGAAACGGGGCTTAAATGGCTCAAAATATTCCTCAAAGTCCTTCAAGTAGCTGTCATGTTCTCCGTGTTGTTCTTTGATATGCGGACGCAGACTTTACCTCACGTTAGTTCATAGTCTGCTTGTGTTGTAAACTAAGTACGCTTCAAGTTCACATGAAGCCGTGCATGTGTTGTATTACCATGTTATGAAGAAGAGGTAACCGTGCTCAGGCCCGGTTAGTCCTGGAGCAGTGTGAGTGCAGGCCAGCGGGGGAATGAGGAGGGGGGTCAGTCGTTGGGTCAACTGGACCTAGAGTGAGTTCACCCTGATACTGCTGATCCAGCACAATGTAATTCACAATGTTTCACCACGTCTAACCTGAGTTCAAAGGTGGACTAACCCGAGCTCAGCTGTCTGAAGTGAAACAGTGGATGATAGGATCAGACTCTTTGATTCTCTGACTGTGAAGAAGCTGCACATGGTGTTCAGTCTGACTGAATCAAATGAATCCAAACAGAAGAAAGAAGGCGTTACCTGCTCTCTGTGATTATCTGACTCTTTAGATTGTGTTTGATAAATCTTCAAATCAGTCAACCATCAGTTTAGTTCTAAAGACATGTCTTCACAGGGGGACGAAGAGGACTCATGTTAGAGAGGAGCAGACGTCCTGTCCTGGGTGTCAGGACGTCCTGAAGGATCCCGTCTCTACCAGCTGTGGACACTGGTTCTGCAGACAATGCATCACCTCATACTGGGACCAGTCTGGTTCAGCAGGGGACTCGTCCTGTCCTCAGTGTGGAGAAAGATCCAGACCAGGATCTGGACTGCAGACAGTCAGTCAGAGCAGCACTGAACAAAGTAAGACTGTACACCTTTGTCCTTCTGTGATCTCCTCCTAAAACACGACTTTTATTGGTCAATGTCAAAAGTCTAGAAATTAAAACTCTTTTTACTTCTTTTACAAAAACATCTGAAAACAATAATCAGATTCTATCATTCTCTCTTTCAGTAGATAGAGGTCAGCAGGAGGTTTTAGATCAACATAAGGTCAGTCTGAGGAAGAGATGTGAACGTGTGACTGAAGGAAGTGATGAAACAGGAAGTAGAACCCCCCTCAAAAGGATCTACACTGAGCTCTTCATCACAGAGGGGCAGAGAGAAGAGATGAACACCCAACATGAGGTGAGACAGATGGAGACAGACTCTAAAAAGAAGAAGACCCTCCATGAGACTCCAATCAAGTGCAAGGACCTCTTTAAAACCTTACCGGACCAACAGAAACCAAAAACAGGAGCTCAACCCGACCAACAGGAACCAAAGACAGAAGCTCAACCCGACCAACAGAAACCCATCAGAGTGGTTCTGACAAACGGCGTGGCTGGTGTTGGAAAAACCTTCTCAGTGCAGAAGTTCACTCTGGACTGGGCCGAGGGCTCAGAGAACCAAGACGTCAGTCTGCTGATCCTGCTTTCATTCAGGGAGCTGAACTTGATCAGAGATGAACGCTACAGTCTTCTTGAGCTGCTCCGTGTTTTCCATCCAACATTACAGAAGGTGGCAGCAGAGACGCTCGCTGTCTGTAAACTGTTGTTCATCTTTGACGGCCTGGATGAAAGCAGACTGTCATTGGACTTCACAAACAGGGAGGTTGTGTCTGATGTCACACAGAAGTCATCGTTAAACACACTGTTCACAAACCTCATCAAGGGGAATCTGCTCCCCTCAGCTCTCATCTGGATCACTTCTCGACCTGCAGCAGCCAATCAGATCCCTCCTTCATGTGTTGACAGGGTAACAGAAGTACGAGGCTTCACTGACGCCCACAAGGAGGAGTACTTCAGGAGGAGGTTCAGTGATGAAGATCTGTCCAGCAGAATCATCTCACACATCCAGAGATCCAGGAGCCTCCACATCATGTGTCTGATCCCGGTCTTCTGCTGGATCACTGCCACAGTTCTGGAGCACATGATGAGCACAGAGCAGAGAGGAGAGCTGCCCAAGACCCTGACTGACATGTACTCACACTTCCTGCTGGTTCAGACAAAGAGGAAGAAGAACAAGTATGGTGAGGGACATCAGATGAGTCCACATGAGCTGACGGAGGCAGACAGGGAACTTCTTCTGAAGCTGGGGAGGCTGGCGTTTGAACATCTGGAGGACGGAAACATCATGTTCTACCAAGAAGACCTGGAGCGGTGTGGTCTGGATGTCACAGAGGCCTCGGTGTACTCAGGAGTTTGTACAGAGATCTTCAAAACAGAGTGTGTGATCTTCCAGAAAACAGTCTACTGCTTTGTTCATCTGAGCGTTCAGGAGTTTCTGGCTGCAGTCTACATGTTCCACTGTTTCACCAACAGGAAGAGAACAGTAGTGGAGGCTTTTCTGGGAAAAACACAAACAGTACTGGAGGCTTTTCTGGAAGAAACACATGTAGATTCATCTCTTGATGTTCTCCTAAAGAAATCAATGGAGAAATCCCTGGAAAGTCAGAACGGTCACCTGGACCTGTTTGTTCGCTTCCTTCATGGTCTTTCTCTGAAGTCAAACCAGAGACTCTTAGGAGGCCTGCTGGGTCAGACAGACAACAGTCCAAAAAGGATCCAAAGACTCTTAGGAGGCCTGCTGGGTCAGACAAACAACAGTCCAAGAATGATCCAGAGAGTCATCAACAACCTTAAGAAGATGAACAATAAAGATATCTCTCCTGACAGAAGCATCAACATCTTCCACTGTCTGACGGAGATGAAGGACCTCTCAGTCCATCAGGAGATCCAAAAGTTCCTGAAGTCAGAGAACAGATCAAAGAAGGAACTCTCTGAGATCCACTGCTCTGCTCTGGCCTACATACTGCAGATGTCCGAGGAGGTTCTGGATGAGCTGGACCTGAAGAAGTACAAGACATCAGAGCAGGGACGATGGAGACTGATTCCAGCTGTGAGGAACTGCAGGAAGGCAGAGTAAGTCCAGATGTGATGAACATTATAAATCAGTGTCATGTACTAATTTACTTATTTTAATATAAACTAAACATAATCCTCTCTGTTCACTAAAAACTGTTCCTCTGTTAATGTTCAGGAGAAACAGTCAGTCGTACTTTTTTTTCACACGTGATGTTTTTTATCTTTTTGTCCTGAGTTCATAAATATCTTTGATAGTTTTTTGTGAACACATTCAGGAGAGAACTCCCAAAGAAGTGACTGAAATGTGTGATAGTGTTAATCCCTGAAAAGAGAGATATCAGATGCTGTGAGCGCCCCCTTCCAGCCTCTGCAGGCATTAATAATCAATCATGAGCATCATCTCTGAACATCTCAGCAGGTAGATCACAGATAACCTGTTCTTACAGGAGATCCTTCACCTCACTACATTTGATTCTTTGCTGACTTGTTTGATTTCTGGATCATTCTGCAGCAGTCTCTGTATTTTCACGTTTATAGAAGTGAGCCAGACGAGAATGAGATGGTCCTCCTCCAGAGTTACTGTTCAATGAGTTTCAAATGGTTTTCTACTCCAGAGAGAGTCCTCTGAATAGATCACACTTCAGATCACAGACTATAGATGAAGGATATTTGAGAGGAAGGAGGCTCCACCAGTTCCAGGGAATAATTCCAACTCAGTGGTATGTCTGTAAGGACCAAAGAGCTCAGATCTTTCCACTCCAATCGATTATTCTCCAGTTTTTAACTGGTATTCTGTCAGAGGACAAAGAGTAACACACGTCATCAATCTTCACATCATAATCCAAGTCACAGATCAGATGTAACAAACGCTAATGTTCATCTTTAAA
Organism: Symphodus melops; assembly: GCF_947650265.1. NCBI lineage: Eukaryota > Metazoa > Chordata > Actinopteri > Labriformes > Labridae > Symphodus > Symphodus melops. Next base: position 24,152,960 of record NC_136706.1, read on the forward strand.
ACTTATTACTGAATTAAAGATATGACTTAACCACAACCAAAGTAAATCAGTAGATAAATAAATGAACTCATTCACTGCTACTTATTGGACTTCAACAAAGGAAACTTCCATCTTAAGCTCACAGTCCAAACTATCAGGATTGATGAGGCATTTACATGCAGTCAGCTCCATTGTTCCCAAAGAGTTCACAGCAGGTGAGCTGGCTGCCTTTATCAGCTCTGAAGCTCCGCCCATCCAGGAAACATAAAGCCAGGTAGAGGAGAGTGAGAGAAGGAGGGGGGATTTTACACCATAGACATGATGTCCTCCTAAATAAAACTCCATTAGTTTCCATTCATCTGTAACATTTAGTGAATGATTGACAGGTGAAGAATGTGCAGGTTTGAAAACCAGTGATGAGACTTTTTGTTTCAGTGACAGATTCCACTGATGTGTAAAGTTAAGACCAAACAGGACAAACTGTTTAATCATCAGATGTGAGACGTGAATATCAGACGCTTCATTTATAAGTCATGTTTCTCTATTTTATGTGTCACTACAGACTTTCTGACTGTGGACTCTCAGAGACTCACTGTGGCGTCGTGGCCTCAGCTCTGAAGTCCAACCCCTCCCATCTCAGAGAGCTGGACCTGAGCTGGAACAACAACCTGCAGGATTCAGGAGTGAAGCTGCTGTGTGAGGGACTGCAGAGTCCAAACTGCAGACTGGAGACTCTGAGGTCAGATCACTGACTGTAATATTTATATGAATTTCATCACATATGTGATCATCCAGGCACATTCATAAATCTTTTTTTAAATATTTAAAAAAAAAATAAAGAACCGAGGATATGCTATGAAGAGAAAAAGATCATTAAATTAATAAAGTAAACAAATAGAATGGGGGGGTCCTTCAGTCCTCTCTTAATTTAATTAATTGTATTTACATGTTATTATTCCACTCCATCGTTTCCTTTACTCATTTACTCCAGTTACTCATAACGTCATCTTCTCATGAAGTCATCTGATGCTAACCAGCTATCCAGGGACTTCTGCTAATTGGTACCTGCTGCTAGCTTCTCCACCTGTAGCAGCCACGTGACCTGATGATGTCAGTGATGATGTCACTGGTCCAGAGTGAACTCATTCGTCCTCTCTTTCATACCGTTCATGTTTTTTATTGATCTTATATCAAAACAAACTCTGTGATTTAAACGTACTGTGAGGAGGTTTGATCTGCTGATGAAACACACTCAAAGTAATCTGGATTTCTCTTGATGATTGTCTAAAGTCAATGAGACCACCAACATTATAAAGTCCTTTTGAAAGTCTGCCTGTTTCCAGCTGCTCGCTGTCACATGAGGAGAATCACAGGACGCTGTCTGGAAAAGCCTTTCTTTACATTTCCTACAGAAGAGATTCACACTGACTTGTAGTTTGTAGAGTTCAAAGAAAGCAGGAGGAGTTTTTAGTGAGGGAATACTGTACAGGACAAGATCAGTAAAGAGAGAAGAGGTTTCACTTTGTCCACAGGGGGGCGCCAAAACAGACACGTAATGAAAGTTCCTCACAGGAGCTTTGAGTGTTTGAAACTAAGAAGGATCAGGAAGAACTAAAGTATTAATGCATCCTAATAAAGTCCTTCAATGTTGGAATGAACAGATGATGATCACATCAGTGTGTTCATGTGGACAACATCACACATTCATGTATAAAGCTCACTGTCATCTACATTTACTTCTTTTATTCTTTATTCAGATTGTGGGGCTGCAGTTTGTCAGAGATCAGCTGTTCTTCTCTGGCCTCAGCTCTGAAGTCCAACCCCTCCCATCTCAGAGAGCTGGACCTGAGCTGGATCGACCTGCAGGATTCAGGAGTGAAGCTCCTGTGTGAGGGAATGCAGAGTCCAAACTGCAGACTGGAGACTCTGATGTAAGATCACTGACTGTAATATTTATATGAATTTCATCACACATTTTGTTCATCCAGGCACATTTATAAACTTTGTTTAAACATACAATATAAAACATAATAAAGAACCGAGGATGTTGCGCAGAGAAAAAGATCATTAAATTAAGAAAGAAAATAAATGGGGGGTCCTGCAGTCCTCTCTTAATTTAATTAAATGTATTTGCATGTTATTATTCCACTCCATCGTTTCCTTTACTCATTTACTCCAGTTACTCATGAAGTCATCTCCTCTGTTTCTTAGTCTAAATGTGATTCTTTACATTTCTTTAACTTCTTTAGCTGTTACCTTCCATGCATTAATAGATGCAGATTTATCATCCAATCAGCTCCCTGTCATTTGCTTTCATGCAGCTATGTGTATTATTGTGTACAAGTATTTATCCCCCTTCTCTTCCTTTATTCTTTATTCAGATTGATGGACTGCAGTTTGTCAGAGATCAGCTGTTCTTCTCTGGCCTCAGCTCTGAAGTCCAACCCCTCCCATCTCAGAGAGCTGGACCTGACCTGGAACAAGCTGCAGGATTCAGGAGTGAAGCTGCTGTGTAATTATCTGCAGAGTCCAAACTGCAGACTGAAGACTCTGAGGTCAGATCACTGACTGTGTCATTCATTTGGATCATTTCAATCCACATCCTCCATTGTTGCACATTTCAGGATTTATATGTTTTCAGTATTTGTCTGAATTTGAATCTTGTGATTTTAAATTATTTTGGAAGATTTTTCTTTTTTTCCAAGTTGTTGAATAATTTAGAGATTTGATGTGAAAATGTTTTTGTGACTCTGTGAAGTAAAGTTGAACAAGGTGCACATGAAGCCTCTGGTTTCCTCTGGTTCTGTTAAGAAGTGAAATCATGAAGACTTGTGATTGAATAATGTGTGATTTGATAAATGTAGTAACATCACAGAGCTGACTGAGATCAGCAGCCTGTTCTTCATCTGTGCACATGAACAGCTGGATGAATGTTGAGCTGACATTTGGAGGATTTAGATTTAGTGAATACACAATCAGAAATGATCCTCTAATCATTTAGAGAAAACTTGATTCATCAGGACAAAGTGATGTTGAGATACTCATCACAACCTAAACACATGTGAGTGGATTAAACATTATTTTATTCTTCTTTTATTCTTTATTCAGATTGAGAGGCTGCAGGTTTTCAGAGATCAGCTGTTCTTCTCTGGCCTCAGCTCTGAAGTCCAACCCCTCCCATCTCAGAGAGCTGGACCTGAGCTACAACAACCTGCAGGATTCAGGAGTGAAGCTGCTGTGTGATTATCTGCAGAGTCCAAACTGCAGACTGGAGACTCTGAGGTCAGATCACTGACTGCGTCATTCATTTGGATCATTTCAATCCACATCCTCCATTGTTGCACATTTCAGGATTTATGTTTTCAGTATTTGTCTGAATTTGAATCTTGTGATCTTAAATTATTTTGGAGATTTTAAATTTTTTCCAATTTGTTGAATAATTTAGAGATTTGATGTGAAAATGTTTTTGTGACTCTGTGAAGTAAAGTTGAACAAGGTGCACATGAAGCCTCTGGTTTCCTCAGGTTCTGTTAAGAAGTGAAATCATGAAGACTTGTGATTGAATAATGTGTGATTTGATAAATGTAGTAAGATCACAGAGCTGACTGAGATCAGCAGCCTGTTCTTCATCTGTGCACATGAACAGCTGGATGAATGTTGAGCTGACATTTGGAGGATTTAGATTTAGTGAATACACAATCAGAAATGATCCTCTAATCATTTAGAGAAAACTTGATTCATCAGGACAAAGTGATGTTGAGATACTCATCACAACCTGAACACATGTGACTGGATTACACATTATTTTTATTCTTCTTTTATTCTTTATTCAGATTGAGTTGGTGCATTTTGTCAAAGATCAGCTGTTCTTCTCTGGCCTCAGCTCTGAAGTCCAACCCCTCCCATCTCAGAGAGCTGGACCTGACCTACAATGAGCTGCAGTATTTAGGAGTGAAGCTGCTGTGTGATCTTAAGAAGAATCCAAACTATCGACTGGAGACTGTGAGGTCAGTCTCTCAGTGTTCTTTAGTAAGCCCTCCACATGTTTGAATGTATTTATTTAACAGGGACAATGTGATTGAACATAGTCTCAATACAAAGCATGAAACTGATGAGCTGCATAAAGAGTTTATAGCTGTTGTTAATTTCCAGCTCGTGTCTCTAGTTGGTCGTTTGTGTAAACAAACACATTAAACTCCAAAACACTTGATGAGGATCCATTAAAATACATGAACCACAATATGACAATACAAATGCTTTAAAGCAGAGAACATTACAGATTGAAGATACAATCTAAAAGTGGCTACAGCTCTCATTTCATTCATTCAGATTCTTGTTGTTGTTGGAGAAATCCTTTTGTGGGTGGACACTATGAAGAGAGTTCAACATACTCAGGGTTTGTTTTCTGTGATCTGGCTTCACTAACCCTGACAGAAGAGATGGTGCTGAACAGTCACATGAAGCTGCTTATCAACCTGAGAAGTAAACCCAGAGTTTCAGAGAGCACGCTCACATAAAAGGGGCGGAGCTAGCTTCATTTAACCTATCACAATCATCACAGAGTCTGCAGTCAGCAGATCATCATATCTAACAAACTGTGAACAAACTATATGAATAATATGAAGAAGTTGAAGACAAACAGGCTCAAAGACTAAAGTTACACAGCTGCAGGAACAAATGCAGGAAGGACAACTGACAGAAACAAAGAAACATCAGAGAGGATTCATGTCCAAACTACGGCTTCTTCTATTTCCTTCCCATCGTTAGTTCACCTCAGAACTGAGCAGAAGAACTCGTGTTTCTTCTCTGAACTGAATGTGTTGCTCTGACTCTTTCATGTGGAGACCAGAACAGTTTGAGAAGTTCAGCTGCAGCTCTGAGCATCACAAACAGAGCGGCATGGAGACACTAAACATTCATATGAAGATATCATTCAAAGGCAGAAGAAGCTCTTCATCATTGAACATCTTCAAAACAACTCAAAGGCTGCGCTGCTTTTTCTCTGTTAAAGGATGAAGGATATCAGGAGCAAACAATCATGACCTTTAAGGACTATGATGTCAAATCAGACGGGACACAGGAAGTGTTTGTCGCTCTCTCTCCATCAGCTCACAGAACGCCACCATCAAGAGATCTGATTGGTCAGTGAGATTTTCACAGGTTGATCTCTTATCTCCAACATATCCTGCTCCTGAGCAGGTTAGGTGTGCAGCGTCAGTTACCATGACGATATTCCCAGTTTAGAAGTGAACCACCTTCAGGACTGTAAACCCAGGGTTAACCCTGAAGTGACCCTGAATCCTGCTTCATGGTGCAGGCCCCAGGTCACTACAGGTCGTCATGACGACAGAAACTAAAATGTAAACATGACAGTAACTTCTGATTTCTGTCATCTCTCTTCTTCTCTCTTTAGCTGGAGGCCATCGTGGAGATGGTCTCTGTCATTACGTGAGTGATCAGGACTCTGGTGGAGCAGAGAGGAGCAGCTGATGATCCACAGAGGAGGAACCTCCACCATCTTGTGTGTGGAGAAGCTCTGCAAGCTGAGGAGATCTTCATCCATCAGGGACTGACAGAGGAATCAGCTCACAGTTCATTTCAGTGATATTTCTAATGAATCTGTTCTCCACACATTACAGGAGAGGAAGGTCAAACAGGAAACAGCTGCTAGAAATGTTCAGAGGTCAAAAGCTACCAAGAAATGCTGCAGTTCTTCTTCTCATGTGATGATTATTTTGAGTCCAGACTTCAGTGTGATGTGTTTCTACTCTAACTTCTGTCACTTGTTAGTCTGTATGTTGGACTGACATGTTGACCTTTGACCTGTGTCAGCAGCTGAGAAAAACTTCATTGGTCTGATGGTGAGTGGTTTATTGACGAGCCTCTGAGTGATTCGAGTCGACAGCTCCTCAATATGAGAGCTCTGTAGATGTCATTTTGTTTGAAAGGACAAACTGAACTTCACAGAGCAAACAATGAAATATGTAACGGATGCAACAATGCAACGCCATGTAGACGTCTGGCGTGCTGTTAGGACACGGTGTAAAAACATGGAAAACTCTGAAGCGCCTCGGTTTAGATTAGAACTTTTTAGTATGAACATGATATTAACGTGCTGACGCCTTTTCTACTGGCACAGATTAAAGAATGTAAAGTGGATTATTATCAGCTTTATCTCAGCGTGTCTGCAGTCTCATGTAGTCTGCTGCATATTAGTCTTTAAACAGTGAAAAAACAAAAACTCTTGTTTTCCACGATAGACAGCGGCATGTTGCAATCAATAACCAAGTCTGACAGTATTGAATTAGTGATTGCTTTCTGTTGAGGATGAGTTGTGCTGTACTGCCCTGCACGGGTGTCCATGAACTGTGAGACTGACGGCTGTTGTGGCTCATTTATGATTCTTTTGTTAATCTGGTATTCTTCATATCTGTAAGAGAAAAGCATGTTAAACAGATGTCAGAAAATGCATTACAGGCCCACATGACTTGCAGATCAAACTAGATTTATAACCAATCTAGTTAAAGTAATTAGATTGTAAACTACAACGCCTAAATTAGCTTCAGATTTGAAGCATACAATTCAGATTTTGAGGGGAATGTTAAGGAAATATTATGAAGTTAAGTTATATTTAAAAGCCACAGTAACACTTAATGAAATTGGAATTAATTACAAAACAAAATAAATTGCAAACGTTCAAAATCAGCACATTTGAATATACAATGCAAGGTTTTCACTGCGATCTGAAAATTAGCTGAAGTTGTCAGACAAACATACTGAGGTAAAAAGTAAATGATTTCCCTCTCAGATGTAATGCAGTAGGAGTATAGTGTAGCACTATATGGAAAAGTAAGCACAAGTAATGTAAACTGTATCGTTTATTAGTAGCCTGCAGTACTTAATGTCACCACTGTATAAACAGGTGCTAAAACAAATAATCAATAATTAAATATGTGAGGAGAAATGAAGAGAAATGATCCCCGACAAGGTAATGCACGACTCTGACACAAAATGGGGAGGGGCCTTAACGTTCCCCATAACTTCAGCTAACGTACCTTCAGAGTTGTAGTTTCCAGTAATGCTATTTAAACTAGCCGTTTAGCTAACGCTATCTAATGCATTTACTCACAATAAATATTAGCCTCCACTTACCGTTCTTTGTGTGACTTCAAATGTTGAACGAAGTTTGAAGTTGTTGCATCCCCGTCTGTAATTCTTGAACTGCATGTTCTACATCTGGCAGCTCTTTGTTTGTTTACCACCTCGTAGGTTTTGTACGCAAATGTAATTATCTTTGGTAGCATGGTGTTTGTGTGGCTCGTATGGGCTCGCGTCGCTAACATCCATTACACACTTCTTCATGGGCTATTCTGACATTTGATTGGATGTTGTCGGATGCTTCAAACAAGGTGGATTCTGGGGGAAAGGTGTCAGCTTGCTGAGAGTGGATGAGAAGCGTTAGTAGATTCAGGGAGTGAAGGGAAATATTTTATCTATCTATCTATCTATCTATCTATCTATGTATCTATCTATCTATCTATCTATCTATCTATCTTGTCAGAGCCAATATGCTTATAATTCATTTGATTCCAAATATTTAGTTAAAAATGATTAAAATCTGATTTTCAGTAATTTCATGTTTCTTCATAATGTTTAAAATAGTTTGTAAGGTCATAATTTAGTCATTAAAATGGTGAAAAGGTTATTTTTTATGTTTCTGAATGTTTCGGTCGTGACATCACTGCGTAGTTAAATGTGACGGATGTAACGTCAGCAGTTGGAGTCAAATATTAAAGGAAGCTACACAGTTTTTTGACCGTGCGTTAGACCTTCTGTTAAACCTGTATTTTACTTTGACATTTTTTCAGTAAACTTTTCGAAACGAAGGAAAGTTGTCTTGTTTTTTCACTCGTGTTGCAAATACTGTGAGTTGACTCCAATAAGTGAAACAGAGGACGAAGAAAGAGACGGAGTGCCACTACATATCTATCTATCTATCTATCTATCTATCTATCTATAGATCTATCTATCTATCTATCTATCTATCTATCTATCTACCTATCTATCTATCTATCTATCTATCTATCTATCTATCTATCTACATATCTACATATCTATCTATCTATCTATCTATCTAATCAATCATAAGTCTGTTATGGTGCGCCTTGATTGAAATGTTTCATATTCATATTGAGTTGCATCATATTCAAAGACTGTCTGCATCACTAATGACTCTCCTGTGAAATCCTTCAGACTCACCTTTCCAGTAGAGATCTCTCCCCTCTCACTCCCTGTGCTCCTCTGTCCTGACTCCTGCAGGTCAATGGGGTGGTGGACTGATTATTATTATTATTATTAGTGTATTTTTATCATTATTATTATTGTTAATATCCAATGATGATAATCATAGTGAATGAGCTCAGCTCCTGTTTCAGGTGTGCATCCGTGCATAAAGTGAGAAACACAGCTGATGCTCCAGAAGGAAGGAAATCAGCCCAAAGATAGTATATGGTAAAGAGAGTGCACACTTAGCTCTAGAAACAACCAGGGCCTTCACAATGCATTTCACACTAACTAGCTAGCTAAGTAGCAGAGTTGTTTTAGAGCTGGAAAGTAACTGTGCAAGCTAGGTTTTTACTTGTCAAACAGGAAGCACTTGGTTCATTAATTACATGGGACTTTGTGCTGTTAGCTGGGGGCTAACTAATTATTACTAGCAGCAGAGAAGAATACTTACTTTGTTCAAAAACTTTCTTATATCCACTCTGCATTCACGTCCTTCTCCTCACGCTGTTCTAGCCGCTCTGTGTGGACTTCATCTTACACACACACGCTGCAGGAGTGCAAGCTAGGTCGCAGGGAAAACACGGACTGGATTTTCAGTCACGTGGGCGGTCTCTATATGAACAAGTGGAATGGATTGGATAACGACGCGCTGAAGGGTCTCTCTACCTGACACGATGAAGTGAAGATTCATCATCATATTTAAGTCAATAATGACAGGTTATATGATTATTTATTTAAACTCAGATTCTGGCCACTTTATACTGAATTTGTCATGACGTTTTGTAAATTAGAAAAAGTGTTTTTTCTTTTTTGGTGTTTTTTTATTAAAACATTTTTTTTTTTTAAATAAAAACACCAAATTATTTAGGGAGGCTTCAGACCCTCTAAAATCGGCCTAATGACGCTCAATATAATAATATAATATATAATAGCTCAATTAGTTTAAGCTTTTTAAAATCAAATTTCTAACTAAACTTGTGTTCAGTGAACTAAAATAAATTATGTTGCATTAACCGTTTTTTTGTACAATCAGGTCAATTAAATTGTTTAATTTAAACATACTAAAATGTATTGTCTTTACTTTGATTGAATAAAGCAAACCAAATATAATCAATTATTTTGTGTTTATTAATACATGAAATGTGCATCAACATATAGAGATACCTCTTTCACATTAACCAGCCATTGCAGGCACAGAGTGAATTAAATGCAAACAACATACAATGCAGCCTGTAACTTTGCTGAATATATAAGAAATAAAGTACCAGTGCTTTTCATACCAAACTCATGAACTTAGACCACAATGGAGGACAGTAGACACTTTCATAACCCCAGACTGCCAACCAAAAGAGCAAGTGATTAAAAATAAATGTAGAAAAATATCTGGATTAACACAAAACAATTTGTCAAAACATATTGTAATTAGACTCGACTGACTGTATAGTCTCTCTGAAGGAAAGACAACCAGCTTCTGTGTTGAGTTTCTTTAGTGTTATGAAAGTCTCCCATGATTCTTTGTCTTTTTTGAGCTGCATTTGAAACGCTGAACTTTTTGCGATCTTCAGTACAGGGCATAATGCAACACCCAACATTTTCAAGAGATGCAATAGCAGATGACTACACAGCAAATGTTCTCATAGGACCTTAAAATGAGTGTTATTTCACAACCCAATTAGAAGACAGTCCTGCAACATGTCTGTTGTCAACATTGAACATTATGAGGGGATGCATTTGATGTCAAAGTGAATGTCCTCTCACATCCCCAAAACAGTCCAGGATTATTTTTTAACATCCAACATTTAGCGATGCACTCGACGTCAGAGTGTGGCTGAAGAACACCGACAATCCTCCAGCAATCCTTCTGCTCTGCAGTCCGAGGGCTCTGGGTGACAGCTTCCCCCTCTCCATCTGCATCAGTACCTTCTGGATGAACTCATAGTAGTATCTTAGCTCTTTTGGGTAAGTCATCTTTACAGCATGAATGACTCCAAGCATCATTGCACAGGCTTGAGCTTCCGATCCAATGTTCCTCAACATGAATGCCAACGTCATCAGAATGTCTCGTCTGTCCTCCCTCGTTGTTGATAACATAAATGTCCACAGGAGGTTTCTGCACATCTTTCAGGACGTCTTGTCCTCCGATGTCCTGCATGTTTTAAGAAAACATAAAAGAAAGAAAACATTTATTATGACTGATGTGCATAAATGAAAGGCTTCACATTATTGGTCAGGAAGAGTTTTTCTTTGAATTATTTAGCAATTTAAAATTTGCCTTAAATTACCTATATTGAGTTGTGCTTTCACCTGTATTGTAAGTGACCCACACAAAGCATAATATTTATTTATACAGACACTTTAATGATCCCGAGGGGATCAACTTCAAGATGGGGCTATTATCTGGCTGTGAAGCCGCCTCCCCTGAAACAATTATTGCGGTAGGCTGAGTTTGCACCATTGGCTCGCAGGATCGGTAACTGAACACGGCAAAAATGTTGTAGAAAGAAGAAAACAGCTGCACAGAAACTGCAGGTTTCCTGCAAAGCCCTAAAAGAGTGTAATTCTGTCAGACACACGGAAATATGTCCTTGAAAGTCATTGTAAGGTTATGACGAACCTTCAGAAAAGAATTTAAAGCAGAGGAAATAGTCAACAGTAATGATTTTCACATACAAAATCTTCCAACCTCACATAGTTGCATATACTTACTTTACTAATAATGACAGCACTAATGTTTGATTGGATGTGCCAAGTGACGTAGACCGTCTTTTAAAATGAAATGAATTTAATTTCCTTGGTTGACTTTTAGAAAACAGGAACAGCCAAGTATGCGGTCTAATCTTTCTCTCTTTATTGCTGAGTTGCTGCTTTAAGTTTGTTGAACACACATCATTGGACACTCGACTGATCTCTGTCAGAGATTACATTCTGTTGTTCAGTTGTGTCTTTAACCACGGCTGCCACTGTTGTGCTGATAATCCTTGTAGCTGACATCAGAGTTACATCAGGATTGCTAAAAGACATGTGAGAACAAATCTGGAAACATTTTTTGAAACAAGACAGACATGACAGGCAGATGCAAAAACAAGACCATATAGTCCTTTATCAGAAGAGCATCCTCTTCTTTAAGGTATATGCAAAGTCCCTTGAGGACTGCTCCTCTTCTCACACTGATGTCTCACTTGTCTCCTAAATGAAAAGATTAGGTTACAATTATTAAAATTCTCCTTGATGCATCTATAACTCCAGATGTTACATATTTACAGCCCATTTTAACTTGAACCTATAGATACATATGACTTGAATAATGTTTTAGGGATGACTCCTCTTTTCCTTTTTCAGATCCTCAAGTTCCAAAGATGTTTCTTCAGTTGCTCCTTCGTCTATAAGATCATTTATATTCCACATTGTGTTCACATATTTACCTCTTCCAACACTTTCAGATGTTGTGCAAGTTTGTGGCCACCCTGAGCTGAAACACAGATTTCAGCTGGGGTCGGTGTTTATCCAACTGGGCCATAAATGTTGTTTCCAGAGGTCGTGTTGTTGTTCTCTGGAATTCAGCATTTAACTGTAAAACAAACAAAAAAGAAGACGAACAGCAATGTGGCCTTCAGTTATCGCTGTGATATGTTGCAGCTACTGTATTATTGAAAAATCCATTCTTATCTTGACTTCCTCATTAAACAAGATCATTTCTGATAGCATGTGTGTTTGTGTAACATGTGGGCTAATATGACTCAATATTAAGGTTTTAATTTGACTAAAATATGAAATGAAGAAATGAGGTAAGTCTCTAAGGAGCCATGGTGTGTGCGTGTAACCAACAGAAAATCCAACACAGGTAAGTTTAAATAATAATAATTGTATTTAGAAAAAACTTCTCAAAACATGTTAAAAAAAATAAAAAAACAATTGTCCTCTTCCGCTCTGGAAAGACGTTTTTTTTAGGTCCGTTTCACAATAAAAGGGGAAAAAAAGAAAAGTCGATGTCTTTCAGGGTATCCAGAGTTAGTTTCCTTTCCTACCACACTTGTAGGGGGGAGGTGAGGTGATCTTGCGGGTAGCTCGCCATCTTCATCATAGGATCCATCATCACTAAAAACAACCTGACCGCTGAGCGTTTAAAACCAAATCACTTTCCCGTCTTGGGCAACAAACAATTCTTCAGAACTTCTCTGCTTTGTTGTTTCTCCATGTGATTGTTTGGGATGAGAGGGAGTGACCTCGTGAACCGGATCTGTTTGATAAGTGGGTTGAGCTCTGATTGGTTGATCGTTTACGGTGAAGTTATTAAATGTTTAAGGAAGATTAAAAAATAGGAAAGTTTACATCCAGTCAAAATAAAATAAAAAACAGTGTTTATATTTATGGAGGTTCACGGAGGTCACTCCCCTCTTGCACAGAAAAAAACAAGAGGCTAAAACATATTAAAATTAATTAACCTGGGTTCCATTTGTATAGAGTGTTTTCAAACATGTTTCTATACATTAAGGGTAAGTAATCTAAATCAGTTCAGCCAAAGCAGGCAGTGGTTCTGATCCAGCTCATGTCTGCTGCATGCTGTGCAGCAAACATCATACAGTGAAAGAAAGATGGAAATGTGTGCGTCTGTGTATTTCTCTTTGCATTAAGGGGCAGGGTTTAGTAAATAACATGTTGTTTTTGACAGTTCTGCTCCACAGTGGGAGTGTACACACAAGATCTTTGTTTTCTGAAAGTTTAATTTTATATGTAAATGCATTTATTGATCGGCTGATAGACGTTTAAACTGTAATGTGACGTTTTCTGTGTTGGGTCTGGGAAAATCATCCTAGTAGAAACACTAAGTTATTTTAGTATACACTGTAAGCTTTTTAGAGCATTTTATTTCATTATTTAAGAAGAAGAATGCAGCAAAGTCTAAATGTTTTTAATACCAAAGGTTAAAAGTTTGTAGTCAGACAAACATTGGATAAATACAGTGGGGTAAAGTTTAGTAAAAGTACAAGAGAAAGCAAATGTACAACCAAAAGTAAAGTAGAAGAAGGCGACTTCAAATCTCTACAGTACTTCAGTATTTCATAGTTTCACCCTCGGTCAGGAAAATCTAAATAGTCAGCTGGTGCCAGCTTGATGAGCTGACATAACATGAAGGCTGTCGCCAAACGGGTCCGTTTATAATGTGATTTATATAGCCTTAGTGTTACTAACCTGTTGTGATGCTCTGATGTATCCTTGACGACAGCTCAAATAAATGAAACAAAATGAAACAAGACAAACTATGTGCTTTGATAATAAATCCTCTTCCTCGTCCTCCTCATCTGTGAGCGTCCATCTGTAAAGACCTCAGCAGAGATTCAGTGAGACGCAGCCCGGGTCTGTCTGGATCCACACACACAGCTGATTTCCTGTAAATGGAGGAGGGAGGGGCAACATGTGATCCGGGCTCATGAGAGCGTCTGAGGAGGCGGGACGATGAAAGTGAAAGTGTTCAGTCAGTTAGACTCCATTTTAAAGTGACAGACAGACAGTGAAGAGAGAAGTAAAGAGTGAAGCGGGGTGAGTGTTTATCCAGAGTTTTTATATCTTCACTTCTATACTCTCAGTTTCCTCCTGTGAACTGAACACAGACAGTTTATAATGACGTCACTACTTACATTCATATGAGCTGTGTGTGAGTGTGTGTGTGTGTGTGTGTTAGATCAAACTGTTTCCTGTTTCTCTTGTGTTTCCTCTCAGTGAGTGTTTCTGTGTTTCCTCTCAGACTCACAGTCACTCGAGTGATAATAACTAATGATCACAGCAACAATGATGTGAGGAGTATTTTTTTTAAGGTTTATTTTTGGCCTTTATTGATAGTGAAGGACAGTGGATAGAGTGAAACCGGAAACAGGAAACAAGGAGAGAGCTGCGGGAGAGTGGCCACAGGCCGGACGCGAACCCGGGCCGCCCGCGCGAGGAGCAAGGCCTCGCTGTATGGGGCGCGCGGCGGTGTGTGAGAGAGAGTGAGTGTGTGTGTGTGCGTGTGTGTGTGTGTGAGAGAGAGTGAGTGTGTGTGTGTGTGTGTGTGAGAGTGAGTGAGTGAGTGAGTGTGTGTGTGTGTGTGTGAGAGTGAGTGAGTGTGTGTGTGTGTGTGTGTGTGTGTGTGTGTGTGTGTGTGTCAGTGTGTTTAGGTGTGTGTGTGTGTGTGTGTCAGTGTGTTTAGGTGTGTGTGTGTGTGTGTGTGTGTGTGTGTGTGTTAGATCAAACTGTCTCCTGTTTCTCTTGTGTTGATCTCTCAGTGAGTGTTTCTGTGTTTCCTCTCAGACTGACTTCAGATCAGATCATGGATGTGCGTTTAGAGGACGAGGAGGACGGAGCAGAGTCTCCTGGACCCAGCTGTCTGTCTCTGAAGAGTGATCGGTCCAAAGATGAACCTCTATACTTCAGTAAAGAATCTGGAGCCTCAGACTCAAAGTAAGCCTCCTGACAACAGAAACCTGGAAACCTTCTCATCATCCACAGCTGGAGATCTTTTTGTATTTACAGCTTCTTTTACAGATTTGTCATCAGAGAGTTGATCAAAGATTCATAGAAATATAAAACTTGTTGTTTTTTAACAGATTTGAGAGGAGCAGACAGAGAGCAGAGTCTCCTGTACCCAGCTGTCTGTCTCTGAAGAGTGGTTGGTCCAACGATCGGGATTTAAACTTCAGTAAAGAATCTGGAGCCTCAGACTCAAAGTAAGTCTTCTTACTAACTCCTTGTCTCCTCACATGTTTCCTTGTAGGTTCAGTCACCTTGTAAAGCTGTAATCTAAGAGGACTCTTACAAACCTTTGAACCTGCCCGTTATCCTCCTACTTCTCATTAGTACGTTTATTAGCAGCAGAAGATGGCGCTCAGCACGGCCCCTGTTTCAGTTTGTTCTTGTCTCTGTTTAGTCTTTTCAGCATCATCTGATATGATACTGTGAGCTCATACGTAAGAAGGTGTTTGAGAAAGCAGAGAGTCAAAGGAAAAGTCTGTGTGACAGCTAAAGTGTAGAGAAGATGATAAAGTGAGTCTTTACTTCAGCTGAGCTTCTTTAGCTGGGACTTTTTGAAGAGTCTTTAAGACCTTCTTGATCCAAAGCAGCGAGCACAAACACTTAAAGGAATCATGGTGTTCATGTGTTTCTGTTCATGACAGCAGTCAATATAACAAGTGAACAATGATTTGAACTGAACATTGAACTAAACATGGGAACATTTCTTTTTATGACAATGATCCACAGAATCAAGATTCAAATCACATCATTAGTGCAGCTCTAGTATAAAGACCCTCCTGCCAAGGTCTCAGTACGGGGCGCATTTTGTGGCGTTTCCAGAGACTAATCCCGGGAAAGATTCCCAAATAACCGATCCGTACCGTCCCACTTTTTGAGACACTTCCGTTGGGGTGCCAAGAATATCAAGCCGACTCGAAAATGTGGAGCTATACACCGCAGTCCGCTGATTGGTCGAACGAATCGTCACTTCCTGTGTGGCGTCGGCAAACAAAACTCTGCCGTGTTTAAACCATTGACTGTAACACAGCTGATTGTTTCCGTCTGTTTTTGTCCTCGCCGTACACAGCCTTCTCTGAAACAAAGCTGGATGAGTTCTTGTAATAAAGAGTCACATGACAGTGACAGAGGAGATGAGCTGGATGTCTTCCAGCGTTGGTTTTGTTTTGTTTTGTTAGCTGTTAGCTGTTAGCTGCGATTGTGTGATGCTATTACGTAGCAGCTATCGGCATCCGGCTTAAACGCCGCCTACAAAATAGGGCACGGGTGGCTGTGGAAACACAAATGGGATCAGGCTTAATCAAACCAAACTGGACAGAACTGGACTGATCCGTACCGGACTGCTGTGTGGTAACGGGGCTTAAATGGCTCAAAATAATCCTCAAAGTCCTTCAAGTAGCTGTCATGTTCTCCGTGTTGTTCTCTGATGTGCGGACGCAGACTTTACCTCACGTTAGTTCATAGTCTGCCTGTGTTGTAAACTAAGTACGCTTCAAGTTCACATGAAGCCGTGCATGTGTTGTATTACCATGTTGTGAAGAAGAGGTAGCCGTGCTCAGGCCCGGTTAGTCCTGGAGCAGTGTGAGTGCAGGCCAGCGGGGGAACGAGGAGGGGGGTCAGTCGTTGGGTCAACTGGACCTAGAGTGAGTTCACCCTGATACTGCTGATCCAGCACAATGTAATTCACAATGTTTCACCACGTCTAACCTGAGTTCAAAGGGGGACTAACCCGAGCTCAGCTGTCTGAAGTGAAACAGTGGATGACAGGATCAGACTCTTTGATTCTCTGACTGTGAAGAAGCTGCACATGGTGTTCAGTCTGACTGAATCAAATGAATCCAAACAGAAGAAAGAAGGCGTTACCTGCTCTCTGTGATCATCTGACTCTTTAGATTGTGTTTGATAAATCTTCATATTTTCTATCAGTCAACCATCAGTTTAGTTCTAAAGACATGTCTTCACAGGGGGACGAAGAGGACTCATGTTAGAGAGGAGCACACGTCCTGTCCTGGGTGTCAGGACGTCCTGAAGGATCCCGTCTCTACCAGCTGTGGACACTGGTTCTGCAGACAGTGCATCACCTCATACTGGGACCAGTCTGGTTCAGCAGGAGACTCGTCCTGTCCTCAGTGTGGAGAAAGATCCAGACCAGGATCTGGACTGCAGACAGTCAGTCAGAGCAGCACTGAACAAAGTAAGACTGTACACCTTTGTGCTTCTGTGATCTCCTAAAACACGACTTTTATTGGTCAATGTCAAAAGTCTAGAAATTAAAACTCTTTTTACTTCTTTTACAAAAACATCTGAAAACAATAATCAGATTCTATCATTCTCTCTTTCAGTAGATAGAGGTCAGCAGGAGGTTTTAGATCAACATAAGGTCAGTCTGAGGACGAGATGTGAACGTGTGACTGAAGGAAGTGATGAAACAGGAAGTAGAACCCCCCTCAAAAGGATCTACACTGAGCTCCACATCACAGAGGGGCAGAGTGAAGAGATGAACACCCAACATGAGGTGAGACAGATGGAGACAGACTCTAAAAAGAAGACCCTCCATGAGACTCCAATCAGGTGCCAGGACATCTTTAAAGCCTTACCCGACCAACAGGAACCAAAGACAGGAGCTCAACCCGACCAACAGGAACCAAAGACAGGAGCTCAACCGGACCAACAGGAACCAAAGACAGAAGCTCAACCCGACCAACAGGAACCAAAGACAGAAGCTGAACCCGACCAACAGAAACCAAAGACAGGAGCTCAACCCGACCAACAGGAACCAAAGACAGGAGCTCAACCCGACAAACAGGAACCAAAGACAGGAGCTCAACCCGACCAACAGGAACCAAAGACAAGAGCTCAACCTGACCAACACAAACCAAAGACAGAAGCTCAACCCGACCAACAGAAACCCATCAGAGTGGTTCTGACAAACGGCGTGGCTGGTGTTGGAAAAACCTTCTCAGTGCAGAAGTTCACTCTGGACTGGGCCGAGGGCTCAGAGAACCAAGACGTCAGTCTGCTGATCCTGCTTTCATTCAGGGAGCTGAACTTGGTCAGAGATAAGCGCTACAGTCTTCTTGAGCTGCTCCGTGTTTTCCATCCAACATTACAGAAGGTGGCAGCAGAGACGCTCGCTGTCTGTAAACTGTTGTTCATCTTTGACGGCCTGGATGAAAGCAGACTGTCACTGGACTTCACAAACAGGGAGGTTGTGTCTGATGTCACACAGAAGTCATCGTTAAACACACTGTTCACAAACCTCATCAAGGGGAATCTGCTCCCCTCAGCTCTCATCTGGATCACTTCTCGACCTGCAGCAGCCAATCAGATCCCTCCTTCATGTGTTGACAGGGTAACAGAAGTACGAGGCTTCACTGACGCCCAGAAGGAGGAGTACTTCAGGAGGAGGTTCAGTGATGAAGATCTGTCCAGCAGAATTATCTCACACATCCAGACATCCAGGAGCCTCCACATCATGTGTCTGATCCCGGTCTTCTGCTGGATCACTGCCACAGTTCTGGAGCACATGATGAGCACAGAGCAGAGAGGAGAGCTGCCCAAGACCCTGACTGACATGTACTCACACTTCCTGCTGGTTCAGACAAAGAGGAAGAAGAACAAGTATGGTGAGGGACATCAGATCAGTCCACATGAGCTGACAGAGGCCGACAGGGAAGTTCTTCTGAAGCTGGGGAGGCTGGCGTTTGAACATCTGGAGGACGGAAACATCATGTTCTACCAAGAAGACCTGGAGCGGTGTGGTCTGGATGTCACAGAGGCCTCGGTCTACTCAGGAGTTTGTACAGAGATCTTCAAAACAGAGTGTGTGATCTTCCAGAAAACAGTCTACTGCTTTGTTCATCTGAGCGTTCAGGAGTTTCTGGCTGCAGTCTACATGTTCCACTGTTTCACCATCAGGAACACAACAGTACTGGAGGCTTTTCTGGAAGAAACACATGTAGATTCATCTCTTGATGTTCTTCTAAATAAAACGATGCAGAAATCCCTTCAAAGTCAGAACGGTCACCTGGATCTGTTTGTTCGCTTCCTTCATGGTCTTTCTCTGAAGTCAAACCAGAGACTCTTAGGAGGCCTGCTGGGTCAGACACACAACAGTCCAAAAATGATCCAGAGACTCTTTAGAGGCCTGCTGGGTCAGACAGACAACAGTTCAGAAATGATCCAGAGAGTCATCAACAACCTGAAGAAGATGAACAGTAAAGCTATCTCTCCTGACAGAAGCATCAACATCTTCCACTGTCTGACGGAGATGAAGGACCTCTCAGTCCATCAGGAGATCCAAGAGTTCCTGAAGTCAGAGAACAGATCAGAGAAAGAACTCTCTGAGATCCACTGCTCTGCTCTGGCCTACATGCTGCAGATGTCCGAGGAGGTTCTGGATGAGTTGGACCTGAAGAAGTACAAGACATCAGACCAGGGACGATGGAGACTGATTCCAGCTGTGAGGAACTGCAGGAAGGCAAAGTAAGTCCAGATGTGATGAGCATTATAAATCAGTGTCATGTACTAATTTACTTATTTTAATATAAACTAAACATAATCCTCTCTGTTCATCAAAAACTGTTCCTCTGTTAATGTTCAGGAGAAACAGTCAGTCGTAGTTTGTTTCACACGTGATGTTTTTTATCTTTTTGTCCTGAGTTCATAAATATCTTTGATAGTTTTTTGTGAACACATTCAGGAGAAAATTCCCAAAGAAGTGACTGAGATGTGTGATAGTGTTAATCCCTGAAAAGAGAGATATCAGATGCTGTGAGCGCCCCCTTCCAGCCTCTGCAGGCATTACTAATCAATCATGAGCATCATCTCTGAACATCTCAGCAGGTAGATCACAGATAAACTGTTCTTACAGGAGATCCTTCACCTCACTACATTTGATTCTTTGCTGACTTGTTTGATTTCTGGATCATTCTGCAGCAGTCTCTGTATTTTCACGTTTATAGAAGTGAGCCAGACGAGAATGAGATGGTCCTCCTCCAGAGTTACTGTTCAATGAGTTTCAAATGGTTTTCTACTGCAGAGAGAGTCCTCTGAATAGATCACACTTCAGATCACAGACTATAGATGAAGAATATTTGAGAGAAAGGAGGCTCCACCAGTTCCAGGGAATAAGTCCAACTCAGTGGTTTGTCTGTAAGGACCAAAGAGCTCAGATCTTTCCACTCCAATCGATTATTCTCCAGTTTTTAACTGGTTTTCTGTCAGAGGACAAAGAGTAACACATGTCATCAATCTTCAGATCATAATCCAAGTCACAGATCAGATGTAACAAAGGCTAATGTTCATCTTTAAAACTTACTACAGAATTAAAGATATGACTTAAACACAACCAAAGTAAATCAGTAGATAAATAAATGAACTCATTCACTGCTACTTATTGGACTTCAACAAAGGAAACCTCCATCTTAAGCTCACAGTCCAAACTATCAGGATTGATGAGGCATTCACATGCAGTCAGCTCCATTGTTCCCAAAGAGTTCACAGCAGGTGAGCTGGCTGCCTTTATCAGCTCTGAAGCTCCGCCCATCCAGGAAACATAAAGCCAGGTAGAGGAGAGTGAGAGAAGGAGGGGGGATTTTACACCATAGACATGATGTCCTCCTAAATAAAACTCCATTAGTTTCCATTCATCAGTAACATTTAGTGAATGATTGACAGGTGAAGAATGTGCAGGTTTGAAAACCAGTGATGAGACTTTTTGTGTCAGTGACAGATTCCACTGATGTGTAAAGTTAAGACCAAACAGGACAAACTGTTTAATCATCAGATGTGAGACGTGAATATCAAACGCTTCTTTTATAAGTCATGTTTCTCTATTTTATGTGTCACTACAGACTTTCTGACTGTGAACTCTCAGAGACTCACTGTGACGTCGTGGCCTCAGCTCTGAAGTCCAACCCCTCCCATCTCAGAGAGCTGGACCTGAGTCAGAACAAGAACCTGCAGGATTCAGGAGTGAAGCTGCTGTGTGAGGGACTGCAGAGTCCAAACTGCAGACTGGAGACTCTGAGGTCAGATCACTGACTGTAATATTTATATGAATTTCATCACATATTTTGATCATCCAGGCACATTTATAAATCTGTTTTTAAACATACAATATAAAACATAATAATAAAGAACCGAGGATATTTTACGAAGAGAAAAAGCTCATTAAATTCAGATTAAGAAAGAAAAGAAATAGGATGGGGGGGTCTTTCAGTCCTCTCTTAATTTAATTAAATGTATTTACATGTTATTATTCCACTCCATCGTTTCCTTTACTCATTTACTCCAGTTACTCATGAAGTCATCTTCTCTGTTTCTTAGTCTAAACGTGATTCTTTACATTTCTTTAACTTCTGCAGCTGTTACCTTCCATGCATTAATAGATGGCGATTTATCATCCAATCAGCTCCCTGTCATTTGCTTTCATGCAGCTATGTGTATTATTGTGTACAAGTATTTATCCCCTTCTTCTCTATTCCTGCTGGAGCGAGATGTAGAATGTAGAATATGAAGTGGATGAAGCCGTTTCTGTAAATATTAATATTTGTAATCTTCTCCTGAACAAATCCCCAAAACCTTCCCAACACGGGACAAGAGTCAAAGATATGCTGATGATTGTCTTCCTGATCCCCACACTTCCTCCAGCAGGCTCTACTTCCTGATCAAATGTCTTTTGTGTTCAGTTTGTATCTATTTTAGAGTTCTGCAGAGATCTGTTTCTTAAAAGTACATTTAAAAATGTATTTAGTTGATGTGGATCCTTCCAAATGTCTGAACAGTTTGTCGAGTGAGTCAAAGGAGAGAAATGAAATCTGTGATGGGATCGTTTTCTGTCTTCACAGACTCAACATTGTGCTCCATCAGTCAGAGTGTAACAGTCTGAATGTTGTTGTAGTACCAAACAGCTCCACCAGGTGGAGCCTCTGTTCTGTTCTGAGTGTGTGATAGAAAGAGTTGTTGATCTCTGACATCCATCTTCATGTGTGTGAGACGGTGACAGGACTCTGACCCTCAGTGAGGAGTTGGTGCAGGTCACGTCTTTATATCACTGCTCATGTTTGATGAGTGAATATAGAGCCGTAGAGACCTGGCTCTGTGTGCTCCATATCAAGTCTTGGAGAATTAAAGTGCTGTGTGGAAATCCCCACTCTGCTGTCTGCCAGCTATCTGATGCTAACCAGCTATCCAGGGACTTCTGCTAAATGCTACCTGCTGCCAGCTTCTCCACCTGTAGCAGCCACGTGACCTGATGATGTCAGTGATGATGTCACTGGTCCAGAGTGAACTCATTCGTCCTCTCTTTCATAGCGTTCATGTTTTTTATGATCTGATATCAAAACAAACTCTGTGATTTAAACGTAGTGTGAGGAGGTTTGATCTGCTGATGAAACACACTCAAAGTAATCTGGATTTCTCTTGATGATTGTCTAAAGTCAATGAGACCACCAACATTATAAAGTCCTTTTGAAAGTCTGCCTGTTTCCAGCTGCTCGCTGTCACATGAGGAGAATCACAGGACGCTGTCTGGAAAAGCCTTTCTTTACATTTCCTACAGAAGAGATTCACACTGACTTGTAGTTTGTAGAGTTCAAAGAAAGCAGGAGGAGTTTTTAGTGAGGGAATACTGTACAGGACAAGATCAGTAAAGAGAGAAGAGGTTTCACTTTGTCCACAGGGGGGCGCCAAAACAGACACGTAATGAAAGTTCATCACAGGAGCTTTGAGTGTTTGAATCTAAGAAGGATCAGGAAGAACTAAAGTATTAATGCATCCTAATAAAGTCCTTCAATGTTGGAATGAACAGATGATGATCACATCAGTGTGTTCATGTGGACAACATCACACATTCCTGTATAAAGCTCACTGTCATCTACATTTACTTCTTTTATTCTTTATTCAGATTGTGGGACTGCAGTTTGTCAGCGATCAGCTGTTCTTCTCTGGCCTCAGCTCTGAAGTCCAACCCCTCCCATCTCAGAGAGCTGGACCTGAGCAGGAACAACCTGCAGGATTCAGAAGTGAAGCTGCTGCGTGATCTTCAGGAGAATCCAAACTATCGACTGGAGTCTTTGAGGTCAGTCTCTCAGTGTTCTTTAGTAAACCCTCCACATGTTTGAATTTATTTATTTAACAGGGACAATGTGATTGAACATAGTCTCAATACAAAGCATGAAACTGATGAGTTTATAGCTGTTGTTAATTTCCAGCTCGTGTCTCTAGTTGGTCCTTTGTGTAAACAAACACATTAAACTCCAAAACACTTGATGACGATCCATTAAAATACATGAACCACAATATGACAATACAAATGCTTTAAAGCAGAGAACATTACAGATTGAAGATACAATCTAAAAGTGGCTACAGCTCTCATTTCATTCATTCAGATTCTTGTTTGTTGTTGGAGAAATCCTTTTGTGGGTGGACACTATGAAGAGAGTTCAACATACTCAGGGTTTGTTTTCTGTGATCTGGCTTCACTAACCCTGACAGAAGAGATGGTGCTGAACAGTCACATGAAGCTGCTTATCAACCTGACAAGTAAACCCAGAGTTTCAGAGAGCACGCTCACATAAAAGGGGCGGAGCTATCTTCATTTAACCTATCACAATCATCACAGAGTCTGCAGTCAGCAGATCATCATATCTAACAAACTGTGAACAAACTATATGAATAATATGAAGAAGTTGAAGACAAACAGGCTCAAAGACTAAAGTTACACAGCTGCAGGAACAAATGCAGGAAGGACAACTAACAGAAACAAAGAAACATCAGAGAGGATTCATGTCCAAACTACGGCTTCTTCTATTTCCTTCCCATCGTTAGTTCACCTCAGAACTGAGCAGAAGAACTCGTGTTTCTTCTCTGAACTGAATGTGTTGCTCTGACTCTTTCATGTGGAGACCAGAACAGTTTGAGAAGTTCAGCTGCAGCTCTGAGCATCACAAACAGAGCGGCATGGAGACACTAAACATTCATATGAAGATATCATTCAAAGGCAGAAGAAGCTCTTCATCATTGAACATCTTCAAAACAACTCAAAGGCTGCGCTGCTTTTTCTCTGTTAAAGGATGAAGGATATCAGGAACAAACAATCATGACCTTTAAGGACTATGATGTCAAATCAGACGGGACACAGGAAGTGTTTGTTGCTCTCTCTCCATCAGCTCACACAGCGCCACCATCAAGAGATCTGATTGGTCAGTGAGATTTTCACAGGTTGATCTCTTATCTCCAACATATCCTGCTCCTGAGCAGGTTAGGTGTGCAGCGTCAGTTACCATGGCGATATTCCCAGTTTAGAAGTGAACCACCTTCAGGACTGTAAACCCAGGGTTAACCCTGAAGTGACCCTGAATCCTGCTTCATGGTGCAGGCCCCAGGTCACTACAGGTCGTCATGACGACAGAAACTAAAATGTAAACATGACAGTAACTTCTGATTTCTGTCATCTCTCTTCTTCTCTCTTTAGATGGTGGAGAGGATATAGGTCATAATGTGAGTGATCAGGACTCTGGTGGAGCAGAGAGGAGCAGCTGATGATCCACAGAGGAGGAACCTCCACCATCTTGTGTGTGGAGAAGCTCTGCAAGCTGAGGAGATCTTCATCCATCAGGGACTGACAGAGGAATCAGCTCACAGTTCATTTCAGTGATATTTCTAATGAATCTGTTCTCCACACATTACAGGAGAGGAAGGTCAAACATGAAACAGCTGCTAGAAATGTTCAGAGGTCAAAAGCTACCAAGAAATGCTGCAGTTCTTCTTCTCATGTGATGATTCTTTTGACTCCAGACTTCAGTGAGATGTGTTTCTACTCTAACTTCTGTCACTTGTTAGTCTGTATGTTGGACTGACATGTTGACCTTTGACCTGTGTCAGCAGCTGAGAAAAACTTCATTGATCTGATGGTGAGTGGTTTATTGACGAGCCTCTGAGTGATTCGAGTCGACAGCTCCTCAATATGAGAGCTCTGTAGATGTCATTTTGTTTGAAAGGACAAACTGAACTTCACAGAGCAAACAATGAAATATGGAACGGATGCAACAATGCAACGCCATGTAGACGTCTGGCGTGCTGTTAGGACACGGTGTAAAAACATGGAAAACTCTGAAGCGCCTTGGTTTAGATAAGAACTTTTTTGTATGAACATGATATTAACGTGCCGACGCCTTTTCTACTGGCACAGATTAAAGAATGTAAAGTGGATTATTATCAGCTTTATCTCAGCGTGTCTGCAGTCTCATGTAGTCTGCTGCATATTAGTCTTTAAACAGTGAAAAAACTAAAACTCTTGTTTTCCCCGATAGACAGCGGCATGTTGCAATCAATAACCAAGTCTGACAGTATTGAATTAGTGATTGCTTTCTGTTGAGGATGAGTTGTGCTGTACTGCCCTGCACGGGTGTCCATGAACTGTGAGACTGACGGCTGTTGTGACTCATTTATGATTCTTTTGTTGATCTGGTATTCTTCATATCTGTAAGAGAAAAGCATGTTAAACAGATGTTATAAAATGCATTACAGGCCTACATGACTTGCAGATCAAACTATATTTATAACCAATCTAGTTAAAGTAATTAGATTGTAAACTACAACGCCTAAATTAGCTTCAAATTTGAAGCAAACAATTCAGATTTTGAGGGGAATGTTAAGGAAAAATTATGAAGTTAAGTTATATTTAAAAGCCAAAGTAACACTTAATGAAATTGGACTTAATTACAAAACAAAATAAATTGCAAACATTCAAAATCAGCACATTTGAATTCACAATGCAAGGTTTTCACTGTGATCTGAAAATTAGCTGAAGTTGTCAGACAAACATACTGAAGTAAAAAGTAAATGATTTCCCTCTCAGATGTAATGCAGTAGGAGTATAGTGTAGCACGATATGGAAAAGTAAGCACAAGTAATGTAAACTGTATCGTTTATTAGTAGCCTGCAGTACTTAATGTCACCACTGTATAAATAGGTGCTAAAACAAATAATCAATAATTAAATATGTGAGGAGAAATGAAGAGAAATGATCCCCGACAAGGTAATGCACGACTCTGACACAAAATGGGGAGGGGCCTTAACGTTCCCCATAACTTCAGCTAACGTACCTTCAGAGTTGTAGTTTCCAGTAATGCTATTTAAACTAGCCGTTTAGCTAACGTTATCTAATGCATTTACTCACAACAAATATTAGCCTCCACTTACCGTTCTTTGTGTGACTTCAAATGTTGAACGAAGTTTGAAGTTGTTGCATCCCCGTCTGTAATTCTTGAACTGCATGTTCTACATCTGGCAGCTCTTTGTTTGTTTACCACCTCGTAGGTTTTGTACGCAAATGTAATTATCTTTGGTAGCATGGTGTTTGTGTGGCTCGTATGGGCTCGCGTCGCTAACATCCATTACACACTTCTTCATGGGCTATTCTGACATTTGATTGGATGTTGTCGGATGCTTCAAACAAGGTGGATTCTGGGGGAAAGGAGTCAGCTTGCTGAGAGTGGATGAGAAGCGTTAGTAGATTCAGGGAGTGAAGGGAAATATTTTATCTATCTATCTATCTATCTATCTATCTATCTATCTATCTATCTATCTATCTATCTATCTATCTTGTCAGAGCCAATATGCATATAATTGATTTGATTACAAATATTTAGTTAAAAATGATTAAAATCTGATTTTCAGTAATTTCATGTTTCTTCATAATGTTTAAAATCGTTTGTAAGGTCATAATTTAGTCATTAAAATGGTGAAAAGGTTATTTTTTATGTTTCTGAATGTTTCGGTCGTGACATCACTGCGTAGTTAAATGTGACGGATGTAACGTCAGCAGTTGGAGTCAAATATTAAAGGAAGCTACACAGTTTTTTGACTGTGCGTTAGACCTTCTGTTAAACCTGTATTTTACTTTGACATTTTTTCAGTAAACCTTTCGAAACGAAGGAAAGTTGTCTTGTTTTTTCACTCGCGTTGCAAATACTGTGAGTTGACTCCAATAAGTGAAACAGAGGACGAAGAAAGAGACGGAGTGCCACTACATATCTATCTATCCATCTATCTATCTATCCATCTATCTACATATCTATCTATCTATCTATCTACCTATCTATCTATCTATCTACATATCTACATATCTATCTATCTATCTATCTAATCAATCATAAGTCTGTTATGGTGCGCCTTGATTGAAATGTTTCATATTCATATTGAGTTGCATCATATTCAAAGACTGTCTGCATCACTAATGACTCTCCTGTGAAATCCTTCAGACTCACCTTTCCAGTAGAGATCTCTCCCCTCTCACTCCCTGTGCTCCTCTGTCCTGACTCCTGCAGGTCAATGGGGTGGTGGACTGATTATTATTATTATTATTAGTGTATTTTTATCAGTATTATTATTGTTAATATCCAATGATGATAATCATAGTGAATGAGCTCAGCTCCTGTTTCAGGTGTGCATCCGTGCATAAAGTGAGAAACACAGCTGATGCTCCAGAAGGAAGGAAATCAGCCCAAAGATAGTATATGGTAAAGAGAGTGCACACTTAGCTCTAGAAACAACCAGGGCCTTCACAATGCATTTCACACTAACTAGCTAGCTAAGTAGCAGAGTTGTTTTAGAGCTGGAAAGTAACTGTGCAAGCTAGGTTTTTACTTGTCAAACAGGAAGCACTTGGTTCATTAATTACATGGGACTTTGTGCTGTTAGCTGGGGGCTAACTAATTATTACTAGCAGCAGAGAAGAATACTTACTTTGTTCAAAAACTTTCTTATATCCACTCTGCATTCACGTCCTTCTCCTCACGCTGTTCTAGCCGCTCTGTGTGGACTTCATCTTACACACACACGCTGCAGGAGTGCAAGCTAGGTCGCAGGGAAAACACGGACTGGATTTTCAGTCACGTGGGCGGTCTCTATATGAACAAGTGGAATGGATTGGATAAGGACGCGCTGAAGGGTCTCTCTACCTGACACGATGAAGTGAAGGGAAACTGACAGATTCATCATCATATTTAAGTCAATAATGACAGGTTATATGATTATTTATTAAAGATCATATTCTGGACACTTTATATTGAATTTGTCAGCATGTTTTGTAAAGAAATTTTTTTTAAATTTTTTTTAAATATAAAACAAATTATTGAGGGAGGCTTCAGACCCCCTATATAATAATATAATACCCTGAGTTTGATTGAAAAAAGGACGACTAAATGACCACGAGGGTTCAGTCTGAAAAGTCTGCATGGGTCTGTAAAGCTTTCTGTAGCTTCAGTGTTTAGCCAGCTCTGCATGTGGTGGACACTGTAGCTTCAGTGTTTAGCCAGCTCTGCATGTAGAGACACTGTAGCTTCAGTGTTTAGCCAGCTCTGCATGTGGTGGACACTGTAGCTTCAGTGTTTAGCCTGCTCTGCACGTGGTGGACACTGTAGCTTCAGTGTTTAGCCAGCTCTGCATGTGGTGGACACTGTAGCTTCAGTGTTTAGCCAGCTCTGCATGTGGTGGACACTGTAGCTTCAGTGTTTAGCCAGCTCTGCATGTGGTGGACACTGTAGCTTCAGTGTTTAGCCAGCTCTGCATGTGGTGCACACTGTAGCTTCAGTGTTTAGCCAGCTCTGCATGGGTCTGTAAAGCTTTCTGCGTTCTAACCTCTCTCCATGTTTCATCTCCAACATTGATCCTAGTTTGAGCAGCTTTCTGCTGCTGGAGCTTATTAGAAACATGCAGAGGCTTTTTAGCTCGGGTACAATCACTTCTATCTGAAGCAGTTCCACTGCCCGCTTCCATCGCTGCAACACCTGTTCACCTGATAACTGCTCTCATATCTGGCAAACCCAGGGGCGTCCAAAACGGCCTTCAAAGCCCCGCCTACCTTCTCTGGTCCAATCAGATCCAGAGCATTCAGGAGCAGAATCTAAAGTCAGAAGGAGGCCATACTGGCTGCTGCATTGTTGTCAGAGAAGCTTCAACACAGCAGGTTTCCTTCATGATCACACAGGAGGAGAGCAGCTCTCTGATTGGCTGATTGATCACAGGGTTAGAGATCAGCTCTCTGATTGGTCCTTTCACTGATGACATGACCAAACACAGACAAAAGTCGGTGCATTTACTGTATTTATTGAAAGATTGCAGTACTGAGCTGATTGTAGACCGATGCAGGTGACAGTGTGATAGAAGACAGTGTGAAATAAGTGTGCAGTGATTCAATGCAGTCCACTCTAACGATACATCAACAAGAGCTCTACGTCCCGTTTCACTTCATCACTATGTACAAATCGTGTTTTGAATTTGAGCTTGGAGCTGCAGGGAGGAAAGGAGTGAGCGTCTGTGAACCTGCTGCTGTGCAGGTCTGTCTGTTTGCACCTGTGCTGCCTGATGTACAGGAAGACATCGATGAAGAGTCTGAGAGAAGCAAACGTTCATGTTTGTAGAAGTGGAATCTGAAATAATAAAATGTTCTTATTGTTTTGCACAAAGTTGTTTGTCGCTCCCTCGATGCATCCAGTCCTGAAGAAAACTAACCCTGATGTTTTCCCTCAGCCGATGATTCATAAAAGCAAGTCACTGTCAGGAAGAGAACTATAAAAGTACAGACATCCTGGACTGTTCGAGCACAGTGAATATATGAACAAACATGAAGAGTTACAGTCAGCTCACTGCAACGTGCCGAGGGTTCCAGTTTGTAACGTCAAACCAAATGAAAAGGCACATCACATGTTCTCAAGCCCACGTTTAAACCACACCGCCTGGAGAAAACAAGAGGATTACATTGCACACAACAATGTACCAAAACCACCTCTCCAAGACCGACTCAGCACCCGGGTCACTGCAGGCCGTCTGAAACCCCGTCAGGGACTTCTTTAAAGGGGAGCGCTGGTCCCGTCTGAACCCGACCGGAGACATTCAGAAACTTTTTGTACCTTTTAGTCGTTTTGATGCCAGAATACCAAAACAAAAGGTTTTAGTTTAAAACTGGCAGCGCTCCCCTTTAAGGTGACCATGTGACCTCACATTCTGCGTTATGTACATCGTCTGTATTTAAGGCTCCTCTTCTCCATCTCTCATGTTTCTGCTGATCTGCTCGGTGAACATCGTGCAGGTTTGTCTCCAGAGGCCGACGTCGACCCCGAGACGATGACCGAGAGGTCGGCTACAAACACAGCACAGCGCAGAAACATTAACCCTTTAGATTCTACGGCGGTGTTTATTTTTGACAGATTCTTAAGTTGCCACTGACACATGTTGGCTTTGAAAAAGTCGTTTTTCCTGTCCGTCTTTGTCCGCCATCAGAAGACTGCAGAGAAGTTTACGGGTTTCTGCAGAATCCAGAGTGTGTGTGTGTGTGAGTGTGTGTGTGTGTGTGTGTGTGTGTGTGTGTGTGTGTGTGTGGAGCAGGACTGTATGCTGAGGAAGAAACAAATAAAAACAAAATGCTTTGGTCCATGCATTGTGTATCTTGGCTGTTTGGAGCACCCGTCATGGCGGCTCGTGTCCCCGTCCTCTATCCGTTCTCCCTCCACAGGACTAAGTGAATGCTATGGTCGGGCATGCTGGTGGCAAACACCAGTCCAGAGTCATTGTCCCCGTCCAGCCCGTTCAGCCACGACGTCACGCCGGCCAGGAAGCTGGACCCTCGTTTGGACTTTCTGTAGGCCGGCAGAGGCCAGCGTCCCGAGATCGCCTCAGTCCTCAAGTCCATCACGTACAGGAAGTGGTTATCAAAGAGGAGCGCGAAGACCTCGCCGAAACTCAGCAGGGACAGGTTAGCCGGGTCCTGGGTCTTTATCACCCTGAGGACGAGACAAAGAAGAGCAGCTGGGTGAACAGACACGTTCTCTGGGTGAAATCAGAGTTTTTTTAAACGTTGAGTTTGAAGGAAAATGTGGATTTTTTTTCACACGTCTCGATGACAGAGACTTCCTGTTGCCATGGATACCATGGACTGAAACATAAAGGTTTCTGCACGTCCCCCAAGTTAAAGTTTTTAATATTAAGTTAAGCAAATTAAATGGAACTGTTTGGACCATCAGTCAGCCAATAAGATCAAAGCGGGCCTCTTCCTGCAGAATAAATCCGAGGAGGCTGGAGGAGAAACTCGGGACAAAGTCTGAGCGTTGGGTTCCTGCAGTGAAAGTCTGAATAGCTGCATCATGAAGGAGCTACAGAAAAGAGCTGAGTGAACTCTTTCCTGCTTCCTCGTTATAAATCAGAAACCGTGTTCGCTTCACTTTGTACCTGAGAATCTGGAAGCTGGCGAAGTCCCACTGATAGCTGCACACCTCTATAGCTGCACACGATGTATTTCCCGTCAAACTGCAGACGAGGCTGCAGGCTGATGCTGCGATCCTCCGACACAGACAGAGTCTTCAGACACTTACAGTTGATCTCTCTGCCTAAAGGCCAGACCTGCAGAGGGAACACAGCGTGAGCACCATCTGCTGGCCTCCTCGGGTACTGCATCACAAACACAGCCAGGAGCTTTACCTTGATTTCATATTTATCAGCGCTCAGGAGGATGTAATCCCCCGGACTGTGCAGCATGGACTCCACCTCGCTCTTCTGTAGAATCACCTGACGGGACACAACCACACGTTTTACATTATTTCAGAAAATCCGAAAAACACGTTTCACAAACAGACAAATAACTTCGGACTGTCGTGACGTGATCAGACCTTGGTGACCCACTCGGTTTGTCCCGTTAGAGTATTGAGACACGCCCCGGCCGACAGAGCCCACACCTTCACAGAGAAGTCCGCAGAGCCGCTGACCAGCAGGTCCAGCTTGTCGTTATAGTCCACGCTGAACACTGAGCGCACACACGCACACACACACACACACACACAAACAGAGTGTGTGAATCTTTTAAACGACAGTCTGCAGACTCCCACACGTCCTCTATGTTAGGATTGATGACCCAGATCAGATGAACAAGTCGGCTTACCTGCTCCTGTGTGGCCTCTAAACTGCTGGATTTTAGCACCAGAGCTCCACTCCCAGCATGCAATAGTGTTGTCGAAGGAGCCCGTCACCAGCTTCTGCTCGTCAAACTTGTCAAATGTCTTATATTACATGCAAGTCAGTGTCAGCGGATATTTCTTCATCATCTACACATCATCGTCAAAGGAGGAGGACTTGAGAAACTACACCTCTCAAGCCCTGCCCGAGGTGCCCTTGAACAAGGCACTGAACCCCCAACCTCTCTGGTGTATTCCCTGAGTAGCAGTGTGAAGCAGCTCTGTGTGTGATAAGCATGTCTCTACAATAACAGAGTGTAAAATCCAAATGTTCCTGTGACAGCAGCATGCTTACATTAGACAGAGGCCACAAAGGTTATTATACAGCCATACAGACATTACTGACATTTTAAATGTAAGTTTACATTTAGTGATGCGCCACCTTTGAGATTCTTTCAAATTGTTCTGGTGAGTTCTTGTTTGTTCTTAAAGCATGAGATTAGAGCAGTGAGAATAAATCTCCTGGCATGAGCGCTCTCAGATAAGAGGAACTTCCTGTCATAAAAGGGAGAGCAGAGTCTGAGAGCACAAATCTGTAGCAGAGAGTTGTCCGCATGAATCAGAGAAAACACACATGAGAGCAGGCGGTGGCAGCTGGAGGAGGAAGAGAGTCGGAGAGTGTGATGAGTGAAGACGACTTTAAACCTCCAAAGATGGTTTGAAGATCAAACGGTTGAGGACTTGAGTCTGTCCTGAGTATTTCAGAGATAAAGTGAAGATGGTGAACAGAAAGTCTGCTCTCCTGCTGTCTGTCAAAGAAATACAAATCCAGTCACGTAACAACAGCTGGTTAAAAACCCCACAGACTTTTACAGAAGCTTCTGGAAAATAAAGTCAAAGATTTGTTCCCATCAAGAAACAAAACAACATCAGTAAATGGGAAAGAAACTTCTCTTCAGCAAGAAGAATATTTGATGAGAGCCTCTCAGTCTGTTTGACAGATAATGACTGATTTAAACTTGAAGTGTATATGTTGTCTTGTTCCCTTATTGGCAGTGTGTTGTGTTTCTCTAGTACTGAATAGTCATGTGAATCTGCAGCTCAGCTTAAGGAACCTGTACTGTGAGTTTCTACAGGAGCATGTTGCTGCCACGTCAGAGAAAAGAAAAGTCAGAGTCCTTGTAATGCTGTAATGGTTCGTTAGCGTACAGAGGCGTGGACCTCGAGTGGCCCAGATACTTTGACTTCATGAAATGAAAACGGACCAGTTATTATAAGAAATGAACTGTGTGTTGTCATGGAGACAGGAGCTAATCAGAGCGAGTTCATTCTTTGAACCAGGCCGGAAACATGTTATTTAATGTCTGCTGTAAAAACAGGCATCTTTGAGTGGGCTGTGTTTGTGACTTCAGCTGCTTCTGCTGCCGGGCTCAACTGGACACATTTGACCAACTGCAGGATTTTGCACTCAACCATTGACTCAGTTTTTGAACACTGGAGGTTGCTGCTTGATGACAACATACAAACTTACGTTAGCTGGTGAAACAGGATATAACGTCTTATACAGTCTTCTGCTACGACCTGCTCAGAGCCTTGAATACAGGAGATGTATTTTTTGTGTGAGTGACCAAAAATGACACGTTCAGACATGCGATTAATATCCACATGAACATCTCTTTATTTCTTTGGCTCAGAAAGATGGTACCAGCATGTTGTAAACACTTAGTCATTGATGTGGATCCTCAGAGAAATGTGGGATAAACGTTTAGTAGAATTGGAACAAAGCAGACTTTATGTCAAGAAACAAATAGGAATGTGTCTCTGTCATTCAGTCCCTGTGATCCTCACCAGGAGTTCATCACTTCAAGTCTCTCTTCACTACAATGGGGCAGAAAACAGCAGTAGAGTGGAGTGAAAGCTGAAAATCATATGAATGAGTCCTTATGATGTGCTCTCTAACTGGGTTCGTTTCCAGTCAATTAAACTGTGGTGAGTTCAAACGGCTTCCCTTTGTTTTCTCTTTATGACACTTCATCTCTCTTAAAGATCTCTGGGTGGCTTTACTGCAGAGTTTCCCCTCGACCCGACACCTTCATGTTCATCTCTTCAAGCCTCAACAATAAGATGCTGTGTGGTTCGCCTGATAGGTCCATTGACAAATACAACTCGTCCACAGAGAAGCTTCATAGTAAAGGACCTCTGGTCTTCTGATGGACTTGTTCTTAATCCTTGGACTTGTTGCTTTAGACTGACCTGTGATAAGACTTAGTCAGACTTGTTAGTCTTTACTAGAACACATTGAACTAGTTCTTGGACTCAACATACAGTAGCTATTGCTGATCTTGACTTCGGACCTATGAATAGGAACCTGCTCATCTTGATTTAGGATGTTTTTTGTTTCCTTTAAAAAGTGTTTCTATGGCAACACTCCCCCACGAGGATCTTTAAAGCAGCCTCCATCACTTGCTGTGTGCTTTCCCCAGTGTATATTTCTGGTGACATTTTGTCCAGTTTATGCTGAGAAAATAGGACTTCAGGGTCCAATTAGCCCCTTTGAAAGATTGGTTTACATTCCTGTGATGTGTGTTGTGACCAGGTCACTGCGAAGCTTCTTTTCAATGGTTTGTCAGGCTTTGTTTAGTTGTTTTAACCTGGTCTGTGCTCATTAGCCACCTATGTTTACCATACAGGTGTCTTTACACAGAGAAAGGCAGTGAAGGTGTTGGGGAAGCCTGACCAGCCCCTCGTCTTTCACCTTCCTGAAGATGCGTCCGGTCAGACCGCCACGCACCGTGGGCCCCTGGCACCTGAGCTGCACAGTCTGATCACGCCTGCCACTGCTTCCACTGATGGAGCCTCTTCACCCAGGCCTCCACCTCCACGGATGCTCCGACCACGTCCTCCTCTGTGCCCCGTACCACCGCCTGGCAGAGGAAGGTCAAGGAGGAGCAGCAGAGGAAGGTCAAGGAGGAGCAGCAGCGCCTGGCAGAGGAAGGTCAGGGAGGAGCAGCAGAGGAAGGTCAGGGAGGAGCAGCAGCACCTGGCAGAGGAAGGTCAGGGAGGAGCAGCAGAGGAAGGTCAGGGAGGAGCAGCAGAGGAAGGTCAGGGAGGAGCAGCAGCACTTGGAAGAGGAAGGTCAGGGAGGAGCAGCAGAGGAAGGTCAGGGAGGAGCAGCAGCACCTGGCAGAGGAAGGTCAGGGAGGAGCAGCAGAGGAAGGTCAGGGAGGAGCATCAGCGTCTGGCAGAGGAAGATCAGGGAGGAGCAGCAGAGGAAGGTCAGGGAGGAGCAGCAGCACCTGGCAGAGGAAGGTCAGGGAGGAGCAGCAGAGGAAGGTCAGGGAGGAGCAGCAGCGCCTGGCAGAGGAAGGTCAGAGAGGAGCAGCAGAGGAAGGTCAGAGAGGAGCAGCAGCGCCTGGCAGAGGAAGGTCAGAGAGGAGCAGCAGAGGAAGGTCAGGGAGGAGCAGCAGAGGAAGGTCAGGGAGGAGCAGCAGAGGAAGGTCAGGGAGGAGCAGCAGAGGAAGGTCAGGGAGGAGCAGCAGCGCCTGGCAGAGGAAGTGGGTGCTCTCTACAATAATCCGGCATGCCCAACCCACATGGTGTGCATTATATAGTGCTTTAACAGTAGCCAACTACATCCAAAGGGCTTTCCCGGCTCAGGCGGCTGCCACATAGGCACCTGCACACACCTATAAATAAGAATGACTATTGGAGATCTTTCAGCTCACAGAACCAATTGCCTAAACTTCAGCATCAATGACAGAAACAAAAACATTTTCAGCTTGGTCAGAACGGATCAGTTCACTGTCAACAAGCACCGTTGTTTTCTCCTACTAATTTACGTTGGTCTCAAAAAGACCCTTAAGAATCTGGTCAAACCTTCAAGGTTTCAATAATTTCAAGAAGGGTTTTACAAAGCTGATTTAAGAAATAATTGTCCACATAGGATTCCAGTGCACATTGTATTTAAGCCTCACAAAAACAGACTTCAGTAAACATTTTATGTTGAACCTCAAACACTAAAACATTTTCACAAGTAAACAGCTGCAAACATGGCTACACTTAACAGTTCACTTTTTCTTTTTAGCCACAAAGACAAATGTCTCAAGCATTGATATTGAATTTGTCAGCACGTTTTGAAAAAACAAAAGAGATTTTTTTTTATATAAAAACACCAAATTATTTATAGGGAGGCTTAAGAACATTTTAGGGAGGCTTCAGACCCCTAAAATCGGCCTAATGACGCCACTGCTCAGAATAACATCAATAAACACTGAGCGAGTCCGAACTTGCTGCTCATCTCTTTTCTACAGGTTAACATAACTCCCTGTCATCAAACAATGACCCTTCACCCACGGAGAGCCCCCTGCCCCGGGTCTGACAAGTTCAAAATCCTGGAGGACTGAAGTCCCGTACTCAAGCCGGGCTACAGTACCGATAGCCGGGCAGCCGACTCAACAAAGCCAGCGCTCAACCAGAGCTCATTTGTCAAAGTGTATTTTATAGCCTCCATGTTATAAAGTGGTGTTTGTGCTCAATAGACAGCAGGGCACGCTCCCATGGTGTTAATCAGTATGTGCTTTGATAATAAATCCTCTTCCTCGTCCTCCTCATCTGTGAGCGTCCATCTGTAAAGACCTCAGCAGAGATTCAGTGAGACGCAGCCCGGGTCTGTCTGGATCCACACACACAGCTGACTTCCTGTAAATGGAGGAGGGAGGGGCAACATGTGATCCGGGCTCATGATTAACAGGTAGGTCACCTGAGGAGGCTGAAGGTGAAGGTGAAATTGCTCAGTCAGTTAGACTCCATTTTAAACGGACAGACAGTGAAGAGAGAAGTAAAGAGTGAAGCGGGGTGAGTGTTTATCCAGAGTTTTTATATCTTCACTTCTGTACTCTCAGTTTCCTCCTGTGAACTGAACACAGACAGTTTATAATGACGTCACTACTTACATTCATATGAGCTGTGTGTGAGTGTGTGTGTTTGTGTGTGTGTGTGTGTGTGTGTGTGTGTGTGTGTGTGTGTGTTAGATCAAACTGTCTCCTGTTCCTCTTGTGTTGATCTCTCAGTGAGTGTTTCTGTGTTTCCTCTCAGACTGACTTCAGATCAGATCATGGATGTGCGTTTAGAGGAAGAGGAGGACGGAGCAGAGTCTCCTGTACCCAGCTGTCTGTCTCTGAAGACTGATCGGTCCAAAGATGAACCTCTAAACTTCAGTAAAGAATCTGGACCCTCAGACTCAAAGTAAGTCTTCTTACTAACTCCTTGTCTCCTCACATGTTTCCTTGTAGGCTCAGTCACCTTGTAAAGCTGTAATCTAAGAGGACTCTTACAAACCTTTGAACCTGCCTGTTATCCTCCTACTTCTCATTAGTACGTTTATTAGCAGCAGAAGATGGCGCTCAGCACGGCCCGTTTAATTTTTTTTTTTGGGGGGGTCAAATATTTGTATTGATTTTTTCATTGGGATGGGGACAAAATGTACAAAATTACAAAATGTGACAAAAATACTTCAGATGCACAACAGTATAAACTCACAAGTGCATCAACAGTAACAGTGGAGCATAATCATAAAATAATAAACCAAAGTCCATTACAGGGCAGCGCCCCTTCCTTAGAAACAACCCATTCACTAACAGCCATTCACACCACAACGACAAAGAGGACGAGTCAGTCAGAAGTCAAAACATATAAACAAGTGAAATAGTACAACAAAATACTTAAAAAAGGAGAGAAGAAGAAAAACAAAAGAAATTAAAACCGCAAGCGGTGATGAAGGGACCGAAGCACCCCACGCATGTCGGCACGTGTCGCGACTGCGAGAGTGCGACCGCGGGAGTGCAGCCGCGACACGTGGCCAAGCAGTAGGCCTTACAGTCATCGAAGGTTAAAAAATTAGAGTGTGCCGAGACATCAATGTTTGATGGTACGCCGTGGCCACGCCCTTTGACGAAATAATGTACGGAGCACAACGAGAGATCTTTAACATGTCCAGAACACACTGACACTGAGTTTACGATGATCGAATAAAAGCTGTTGTAGGAGTTCGTTCAGATAGCTAACCTGTGAAAAAGGAATTTCAGCCATTTTTCTTGCATTAAAAAACAATATGGCAGACTTCCTGTTTGGTTATGACTATGGGCGTAAGAGGCTTTTATGTATCTCCTGACATGCCCAATGAGCATAAAAAATTTCATGCACGTAGGCCAAAAAAACCTCTACAGGGAGGCCTTTTTGAAAATTTCAAAGGGGCGCCACTGAGTCATTTAGCCACGCCCACTTTTTATGCCAACATGTCTAGTTTTATTTTTCCACTGGGATCATGTCTGTTATGTTTGATGAATGTATGACTATATTAAGGCCCGTTACAAACTACTTCCTGTTTGTGATGAACAACGCGTCCGTATGACCACGCCCTTTGAGGAAATAACGTGCAGAGCACAACGAGAGATCTTCTGCATGTCTAGAACACACTAAGATTGCGTTTGCGATGATCGGATAAACGCTTTTGGAGGAGTTCGTTCAGATTGCTAACCTGTAAACCGCGAATTTCAGCCATTCAAAAAAAATATGGCGGACTTCCTGTTGGGTTTTGACCATGGGTGTAAGAGGATTTTATGTAGCTTCCGACATGCCCAATGAGCATATAAAATCCCATGCATGTAGGACCAAGACACCTCTATAGGGAGGCCATTTTTAAGATTTCATGGGGGCGCCACTGAGTCATTTAGCCACGCCCACTTATCATAACAACATGACAAGTTTAATTGTTCT
Organism: Symphodus melops; assembly: GCF_947650265.1. Classification (NCBI taxonomy): domain Eukaryota; kingdom Metazoa; phylum Chordata; class Actinopteri; order Labriformes; family Labridae; genus Symphodus; species Symphodus melops. The sequence continues at coordinate 24,191,455 of NC_136706.1, forward strand.
ACAGGGATCATGTGTCTGATGTTTGGTGACTCTACACCTATATTAAGACCCATAACAAACTACTTCCTGTTTGTGATGAACAACGCGTCCGTATGGCCACGCCCTTTGAGAAAGTAACGTGCAGAGCACAACGAGAGATCTTCAACATGTCGAGAACACACTGACATTCTCATTGTGTCAATGGGATAAACGCTTTTGTAGGAGTTCGTTCAAATAGCTAACCTGTGAAACGCGAATTTTCGCCATTAAAAAAAAATATGGCGGACTTCCGGTTTAGTTTTGACTATGTGTGCAAGAGGATTTATTGTAGTTCCTGACATTATTAACATCCAAAAAAATTGTCATGCATGTCAGAGAAGAAAACCTCTATGGGGAGGTCATTCATAAAGGTAAAATAGGGGTGAGCCGAGACATCAATGTTTGATGGTACGCCATGGCCACGCCCTTAAACGAAATAACGTGCGGAGCACAACGAGAGATCTTCTACATGTCTAGAATACACTGACACTGAGTTTACGATGATCGGATAAACGCTGTTGTAGGAGTTCGTTCAAATAGCTAACCTGTGAAACATGAAATTCGGCCATTTTTGTTGCATTCAAAAAAATATGGCGGACTTCCTGATTGGTTATGACAATGGGTGTAAGAGGATTTTATGTAGCTCCTGACATGCTTAATGAGCATAAAAAAATTCATGCATGTAGGACAAAAAAACCTCAATGGGGAGGCCTTTTTGAAAGTTTCAAGGGGGCGCCACTGAGTCATTTAGCCACGCCCACTTTTTTATAACAAGTTATGTAGTTTTAGTTTCCCACTGGGATCATGTGTGTGATGTTTGATGAATGTATGACTATATTAAGGCCCGCAACAAACTACTTCCTGTTTGTGACAAACAACGCATCCGTATGACCACGCCCTTCGAGGAAATAACGTGCAGAGCACAACGAGAGATCTTCAACATGTCGAGAACACACTGACATTCTCATTGTGTCAATGGGATAATTGCTTTTGGAGGAGTTTGTTCAAATAGCTAACCTGTAAAACGTGAATTTTTGCCCTTGAAAAAAAATATGGCGGACTTCCTGTTTGGTTTTGACAATGGGTGTAAGAGGATTTTATGTGAGATCTTGCATGCTTAATGTGCATAAAAATTGTCGTGCACGTACGATGAAAAAACCTCAATTGGGAGGCCCTTTTGAAAATTTGAAGGGGGCGCCACTGAGTCATTTTGCGAATTTTTTTACAAAATGACGAGAATATCAAATTTTTCGCCAGACCCGATGACATTGGAGATTTTGATGAGTTTTCATTCACGTTCAAGCCGTCAAAATTGGCTCCAAAGAGACGGACCGGAGAAAAAAAAAAAAAAATCATTAGGGTTACAATAGGGTCCTTCGCACTGGTCAGTGCTTCGGTCCCTAAATAATCATTTGAAGAACAATAGGGTCCTTCGCACTGGTCAGTGCTTCGGTCCCTAAATAATAATAATCATTTGAAAAACAATAGGGTCCTTCGCACTGGTCAGTGCTTCGGTCCCTAAAAAAAAAGAACTCAAAAACAAACAAAAAAAAGTGGGGGAAGAGAAAATAAATAAACAAACTCAGTAGTTCATAGTTTTTTAGCTTCAATGTGCAAGGTATCTATATGAAGTAGAAAAGGCTGCCAGGTTTTTTGAAAGGCCTGTAGTGAACCGTTCAGGGAGAATCTAATCTTCTCAAGTCTAACGCAATGTAAAATTGAATCCATCTATTGTGTGTCGGTGGGGACGAATGCGTCCATTTGAGTAGAATGAGCTTCCTCGCCAGCAAGGTAGTGAAAGCAATAACGCGTTGTGAGGTTTTGGACCCACCAAATGACGGGGGCATTCCAAAAAGGGCGACAAGGGGGGTCAAAGTTCACTGTGCGACCAAGGACCTTCCCCAACGTACCGAAGATTGCACGCCAAAAATCAAAAAGTCTGGGGCACCAAAAACATGTGCATGTGATCAGCCGGTGTGAGTTTACATTTATTGCAGGAGTCAGCTCTGTTTGGATGAATCTTAGCTAACCTTGCATTACTGAAGTGACTCCTGTGCAAGATCTTGCATTGTAGAAGTTTATGGCTCGCGCAAATCGAGGATGTGTGTACAAGATTAAGGATACAGCCCCATTGTTCATCAGATATAGTTATCTGGAGGTCTTGATCCCAGACAGCTCTCAGGGAATTCAGAGGGGTCGGGTTTATCCTAAAAATGTAAATGTATAAGACTGAAGTCAGGGATTTTTGTGTAGTTTTCAGCAATAGAAGGGAGTCCATCAAAGACTCAGGGGGGCAATGAGGAAAGTGATGGAAGGATTTTGCACAAAATCATGAATCTGAAAGAAACAGAATAAATGAGATTGAGGGAGTGTGAATTTTTTCGACAAGTCTGCAAATGAAGGGAAAGTACCATCAATATAGAGGTCATCAAGGAGTTGGAGACTTTTATTTGACCAGGATTCAAATACGAGGTCGGAACAAGGTGGAGAAAAAAAAAGGTTTCGAAAAACTGGGGCTTGTTTCGATGAGGCGTGTAGAGCAAGTTGCTTTCTAAGTTGACTCCAAATTTTTAAGGTCTCAGAGACAATAGAGTTCTGTGTGACTTGTTTGGTTGGTAGAGGTAGCTGCAAACAAATCACTGACCATAATGTAGACAGGTGTAGAAGCTAGTTCCATGCTGACCCAGAGAGGACGGTCACTGACAACAATCTTAACATTCCAGAAAAGGATTTTTTTTACATTGGAAGCCCAATAGTATCTGCAAAAGTCTGGTAAGGCCAAACTTCCAAGAGCTTTGGGGAGTTGGAGAGATTTAATTGGAAGGTATTCACTCTTGTGCAGGTTAATTTTATAGCCAGAAAACTTTCTGAATTGCTCCAATGTATCAAAAATAGCGGGAATGGAAGAGGTTGGATTGGTGACGTAGAGCAGGAGATCATCTGCATATAGAGATAGCTTATGAGAGACGCCAAATCTGGAAATCCTGGGACTTTTTGAAGAGTCTTTAAGACCTTCTTGATCCAAAGCAGCGGGCACAAACACTTAAAGGAATCATGGTGTTCATGTGTTTCTGTTCATGACAGCAGTCAATATAACAAGTGAACAATGATTTGAACTGAACATTGAACTAAACATGGGAACATTTCTTTTCATGACAATGATCCACAGAATCACGATTCAAATCACATCATTAGTGCAGCTCTAGTATAAAGACCCTCCTGCCAGGGAGCACGTTGTGTTCAGGTGCAGGTTGTGTCAAAGTCCAGGACTGACTTTATGTCCCAGTCTGACACAGGAGAAGAAAGATAAGATAATCCTTTATTTCATTTCGCAAGCAGAGAAATTTACAGTGTTACAGCAGCAGAACAGGATAGCAGAAGAAAATCACACGGTACAAAAATTAAAAAAGTAAAAAAAAGTATAAAAATATAAGTGTTGAAAAAATATGCAACAAAACAATAATTATAGAGCCAGTAAAAGCTAGAAGAATCCATAAAGAGAAGGACAACAAATGAAACCAGAACATCACTAAGGACACACTCACACTAGGTAATCTGTACAGTGACAAAGCAGGTTTGACCCCTAAAGTCCAGTTCCTTTGACTCGAGTGAGCGCTCTGATCCGTGGTCTTGGCCCGGCACGGATGGAAGAGGTGATCTGAGGCATGGTACAGTTTCTCATGCACAAGCAGAAGCACGGGAACTCAACGTGAACATAAAGTATAATCCTGGAGTGTTATATCTGTTTCTGACTAAATGACTCAAAATAATCCTCAAAGTCCTTCAAGTAGCTGTCATGTTCTCCGTGTTGTTCTCTGATGTGCGGACGCAGACTTTACCTCACGTTAGTTCATAGTCTGCCTGTGTTGTAAACTAAGTACGCTTCAAGTTCACATGAAGCCGTGCATGTGTTGTATTACCATGTTATGAAGAAGAGGTAACCGTGCTCAGGCCTGGTTAGTCCTGGAGCAGTGTGAGTGCAGGCCAGTGGGGGAACGAGGAGGGGGGTCAGTCGTTGGGTCAACTGGACCTAGAGTGAGTTCACCCTGATACTGCTGATCCAGCACAATGTAATTCACAATGTTTCACCACGTCTAACCTGAGTTCAAAGGTGGACTAACCCGAGCTCAGCTGTCTGAAGTGAAACAGTGGATGACAGGATCAGACTCTTTGATTCTCTGACTGTGAAGAAGCTGCACATGGTGTTCAGTCTGACTGAATCAAATGAATCCAAACAGAAGAAAGAAGGTGTTACCTGCTCTCTGTGATCATCTGACTCTTTAGATTGTGTTTGATAAATCTTCATATTTTCTATCAGTCAACCTTCAGTTTAGTTCTAAAGACATGTCTTCACAGGGGGACGAAGAGGACTCATGTTAGAGAGAAGCAGACGACCTGTCCTGGGTGTCAGGACGTCCTGAAGGATCCCGTCTCTACCAGCTGTGGACACTGGTTCTGCAGACAGTGCATCACCTCATACTGGGACCAGTCTGGTTCAGCAAGAGACTCGTCCTGTCCTCAGTGTGGAGAAAGATCCAGACCAGGATCTGGGCTGCAGACAGTCAGTCAGAGCAGCACTGAACAAAGTAAGACTGTACACCTTTGTGCTCCTGTGATCTCCTAAAACAGGACTTTTATTGGTCAATGTCAAAAGTCTAGAAATTAAAACTCTTTTTACTTCTTTTACAAAAACATCTGAAAACAATAATCAGATTCTATCATTCTCTCTTTCAGTAGATAGAGGTCAGCAGGAGGTTTTAGATCAACATAAGGTCAGTCTGAGGACGAGATGTGAACGTGTGACTGAAGGAAGTGATGAAACAGGAAGTAGAACCCCCCTCAAAAGGATCTACACTGAGCTCCACATCACAGAGGGGCAGAGTGAAGAGGTGAACACCCAACATGAGGTGAGACAGATGGAGACAGTCTCTAAAAAGAAGACCCTCCATGAGACTCCAATCAGGTGCCAGGACATCTTTAAAGCCTCACCGGACCAACAGGAACCAAAGACAGGAGCTCAACCCGACCAACAGGAACCAAAGACAGGAGCTCAACCCGACCAACAGGAACCAAAGACAGAAGCTCAACCCGACCAACAGGAACCAAAGACAGGAGCTCAACCCGACCAACAGGAACCAAAGACAGGAGCTCAACCCGACCAACAGGAACCAAAGACAGGAGCTCAACCCGACCAACAGGAACCAAAGACAGGAGCTCAACCCGACCAACAGGAACCAAAGATAGGAGCTCAACCCGACCAACAGGAACCCATCAGAGTGGTTCTGACAAACGGTGTGGCTGGTGTTGGAAAAACCTTCTCAGTGCAGAAGTTCACTCTGGACTGGGCCGAGGGCTCAGAGAACCAAGACGTCAGTCTGCTGATCCTGCTTTCATTCAGGGAGCTGAACTTGGTCAGAGATCAGCGCTACAGTCTTCTTGAGCTGCTCCGTGTTTTCCATCCAACATTACAGAAGGTGGCAGCAGAGACGCTCGCTGTCTGTAAACTGTTGTTCATCTTTGACGGCCTGGATGAAAGCAGACTGTCATTGGACTTCACAAACAGGGAGGTTGTGTCTGATGTCACACAGAAGTCATCCTTAAACACACTGTTCACAAACCTCATCAAGGGGAATCTGCTCCCCTCAGCTCTCATCTGGATCACTTCTCGACCTGCAGCAGCCAATCAGATCCCTCCTTCATGTGTTGACAGGGTAACAGAAGTACGAGGCTTCACTGACGCCCAGAAGGAGGAGTACTTCAGGAGGAGGTTCAGTGATGAAGAAGATCTGTCCAGCAGAATCATCTCACACATCCAGACCTCCAGGAGCCTCCACATCATGTGTCTGATCCCGGTCTTCTGCTGGATCACTGCCACAGTTCTGGAGCACATGATGAGCACAAAGCAGAGAGGAGAGCTGCCCAAGACCCTGACTGACATGTACTCACACTTCCTGCTAGTTCGGACACAGAGGAAGAAGAACAAGTATGGTAAGGGACGTCAGATGAGTCCACATGAGTTGACAGAGGCCGTAAGGGAAGTTCTTCTGAAGCTGGGGAGGCTGGCGTTTGAACATCTGGAGGACGGAAACATCATGTTCTACCAAGAAGACCTGGAGCGGTGTGGTCTGGATGTCACAGAGGCCTCGGTGTACTCAGGAGTTTGTACAGAGATCTTCAAAACAGAGTGTGTGATCTTCCAGAAAACAGTCTACTGCTTTGTTCATCTGAGCGTTCAGGAGTTTCTGGCTGCAGTCTACATGTTCCACTGTTTCAGTAACAGGAACACAACAGTACTGGAGGCTTTTCTGGGAGAAACATATGTAGATTCAACTCTTGATGTTCTTCTAAATAAATCAATGATGAAATCCCTGCAAAGTAAGAACGGTCACCTGGACCTGTTTGTTCGCTTCCTTCATGGTCTTTCTCTGAAGTCAAACCAGAGACTCTTAGGAGGCCTGCTGGGTCAGAGACACAACTGTTCAAAAATGATCCAGAGACTCTTAGGAGGCCTGCTGGGTCAGACAAACAACAGTTCAGAAATGATCCAGAGAGTCATCAAGAACCTGAAGGAGATGAACAGTAAAGATATCTCTCCTGACAGAAGCATCAACATCTTCCACTGTCTGACGGAGATGAAGGACCTCTCAGTCCATCAGGAGATCCAAGAGTTCCTGAAGTCAGACAACAGATCAGAGAAGAGACTCTCTGAGATCCACTGCTCTGCTCTGGCCTACATGCTGCAGATGTCTGAGGAGGTTCTGGATGAGCTGGACCTGAAGAAGTACAACACATCAAAGCGGGGACGATGGAGACTGATTCCAGCTGTGAGGAACTGCAGGAAGGCAAAGTAAGTCCAGATGTGATGAACATTATAAATCAGTGTCATGTACTAATTTACTTATTTTAATATAAACTAAACATAATCCTCTCTGTTCACTAAAAACTGTTCCTCTGTTAATGTTCAGGAGAAACAGTCCGTCATAGTTTTTTTCACACCTGATGTTTTTTATCTTTTTGTCCTGAGTTCATAAATATCTTTGATAGTTTCTTGTGAACACATTCAGGAGAGAATTCCCAAAGAAGTGACTGAGATGTGTGATAGTGTTAATCCCTGAAAAGAGAGATATCAAATGCTGTGAGCGCCCCCTTCCAGCCTCTGCAGGCATTACTAATCAATCATGAGCATCATCTCTGAACATCTCAGCAGGTAGATCACAGATAAACTGTTCTTACAGGAGATCCTTCACCTCACTACATCTGATTCTTTGCTGACTTGTTTGATTTCTGGATCATTCTGCAGCAGTCTCTGTATTTTCACGTTTATAGAAGTGAGCCAGATGAGAATGAGATGGTCCTCCTCCAGAGTTACTGTTCAATGAGTTTCAAATGGTTTTCTACTCCAGAGAGAGTCCTCTGAATAGATCACACTTCAGATCACAGACTATAGATGAAGGATATTTGAGAGGAAGGAGGCTCCACCAGTTCCAGGGAATCAGTCCAACTCAGTGGTTTGTCTGTGAGGACCAAAGAGCTCAGATCTTTCCAGTCCAATCGATTATTCTCCAGTTTTTAACTGGTTTTCTGTCAGAGGACAAAGAGTAACACGTGTCATCAATCTTCACATCATAATCCAAGTCACAGATCAGATGTAACAAAGGCTGATGTTCATCTTTAAAACTTACTTCAGAATTAAAGATATGACTTAAACACAACCAAAGTAAATCAGTAGATAAATAAATGAACTCATTCACTGCTACTTATTGGACTTCAACAAAGGAAACTTCCATCTTAAGCACACAGTCCAAACTATCAGGATTGATGAGGCATTCACATGCAGTCAGCTCCATTGTTCCCAAAGAGTTCACAGCAGGTGAGCTGGCTGCCTTTATCAGCTCTGAAGCTCCGCCCATCCAGGAAACATAAAGCCAGGTAGAGGAGAGTGAGAGAAGGAGGGGGGATTTTACACCATAGACATGATGTCCTCCTAAATAAAACTCCATTAGTTTCCATTCATCAGTAACATTTAGTGAATGATTGACAGGTGAAGAATGTGCAGGTTTGAAAACCAGTGATGAGACTTTTTGTGTCAGTGACAGATTCCACTGATGTGTAAAGTTAAGACCAAACAGGACAAACTGTTTAATCATCAAATGTGAGACGTGAATATAAAACTCTTCTTTTATAAATCATGTTTCTCTATTTTATGTGTCACTACAGACTTTCTGACTGCAAACTCTCAGAGACTCACTATGACGTCGTGGCCTCAGCTCTGAAGTCCAACCCCTCCCATCTCAGAGAGCTGGACCTGAGTGTGAACTACAACCTGTTTAACAACAAGCGGCAGGATTCAGGAGTGAAGCTGCTGTGTGAGGGACTACAGAGTCCAAACTGCAGACTGGAGACTCTGAGGTCAGATCACTGACTGTGTCATTCATTTGAATCATTTTAATCCACATCCTCCATTGTTGCACATTTCAGGATTTATATGTTTTCAGTTTTTGTCTGAATTTGAATCTTGTGATCTTAAATTATTTTGGAGATTTTTCTTTTTTTCCAAGTTGTTGAATAATTTAGAGATTTGATGTGAAAATGTTTTTGTGACTCTGTGAAGTAAAGTTGAACAAGGTGCACATGAAGCCTCTGGTTTCCTCTGGTTCTGTTAAGAAGTGAAATCATGAAGACTTGTGATTGAATAATGTGTGATTTGATAAATGTAGTAAGATCACAGAGCTGACTGAGATCAGCAGCCTGTTCTTCATCTGTGCACATGAACAGCTGGATGAATGTTGAGCTGACATTTGGAGGATTTAGATTTAGTGAATACACAATCAGAAATGATCCTCTAATCATTTAGAGAAAACTTGATTCATCAGGACAAAGTGATGTTGAGATACTCATCACAACCTGAACACATGTGACTGGATTACACATTATTTTTATTCTTCTTTTATTCTTCTTTTATTCTTTATGCAGATTGGAGAGCTGCAATTTGTCAGAGATCAACTGTTCTTCTCTGGCCTCAGCTCTGAAGTCCAACCCCTCCCACCTCAGAGAGCTGGACCTGAGTCACAACTACCTGCAGGATTCAAGAGTGAAGCCACTGTGTGATTATCTGCAGAGTCCAAACTGCAGACTGGAGACTCTGATGTAAGATCACTGACTGTAATATTTATATGAATTTCATCACATATTTTGTTCATCCAGGCACATTTATAAATCTGTTTTTAAACATCCAATACAAAAAATAATAATAAAGAACAGAGGATATGTTAGGAAGAGAAAACGATCATTAAATTAAGATTAAGAAAGTAAAGAAATAGAATGGGGGGGGTCCTTCAGTCCTCTCTTAATTTAATTAAATGTATGTACATGTTATTATTCCACTCCATCGTTTCCTTTACTCATTTACTCCAGTTACTCATGAAGTCATCTTCTCTGTTTCTTAGTCTAAATGTGATTCTTTACTTTTATTAGATTTCTTCAGCTGTTACCTTCCATGCATTAATAGAGGCAGATTCATCCATGGCCGTGGGAAGTGGGGGTTCTGCAGCACCCCCTAGTGGCGAGGGGGAGATTTTTGAAAAATGTATTAAAAATATTGTTGCACAATTTATCAATTCCTTATGAATCCTCCAGGAAAAGGTTTTGACACACGTAGGCTATTACATGTTTTTTTGTTTTTGATTTAATTATTTTTAGGCATAATTAACACAAGTTTAAGTTACGTTGTTAACGTCTGGCAGGCTCGAGGTTGCAGAGGCCGAGTGAAGTAAAAAGGTTCCCCGCTCGCTCCATGCTCTGTCTACGAGTCACAGTTCAAGATGTAGCATCATGTTGGACGAAGCTCCAGTAACAAACAAGAGACATGTTTTCAGAGACAGAAACACTGATTGAGTTACGTCTGTGCCTTCACGTCTCTGTGGCCTCATGTGAGCGCACGTTCTCAGCCTTACGTCTTTTGAAGACACGCAGCACCAAGACCCATGAAAGACCCACAAACGTTTAAGTGATGCATGTCCACACACATCATGAACCCCCTGGACATCCGTCCCCTCATTACAGACATCTGGACATGTGGACACCTGTAAGCAGGTCAGCCTGTCTGCAGCTCAAAGTAAGATCACTTTCATAACTCTGCTGTTTAACGTTACACTGTAGTATTATTGCAAGGTGGTGGAGATAGTGTTACTTTGACCATGTGTTCTGTGTGTAATGGATTTAGAGAACTGTTTAATAACGTGTAAATATTTGGAGATTATTTCCTTGTGGTTTGTGTGAAAAGGTTGGAGATGGAGTAAAGTGTTATTTTGTGTGCATGTTTGTGTTATGGATGTGGAGAGCTATTCAATAACGTGCTTAGATTGTCTGAGATGATTTCTTTGTGCTGTGTGTAAAAGTATTCTGGAGCTAGTAGAGTGGTGTGTGACAGGTGCAGTGACTCAGGTTGATGCCAGCTGATCAAACCTGTTGCATTGTTAAAGTGTTATTGTAAAGTTTAGGTAACAGTGCATATATTGTGTGTGTGGCTCTGGCTGTGTGCACTGAAGAGTGTAAGACAATGACGTGGTGAATCTTCATCTATTTATTTTTAACATTTAAATAATTTATAAATTATAAATGTATTCTAAATAGACTTGTAGGATTTTTGTCTAAAAAGGAACAAAAGATTTTCACAGCATCCCCTGTTCAAAATAACTTCCAGCGGCCCTGGATTTATCACCCAATCAGATCTCTGTCATTTGCTTTCATGCAGCTATGTGTATTATTGTGTATGACACGAGGACAGGTAATGCATGGAGGCAAACACAGACCCAGGAGGAGAGTTCAATAATCTGTCCTGTTATAGATTGATTGATCGATCGATAGATAGATAGATAGATAGATAGAAAGATAGATAGTGTAGTTTCTCAAGTCCTTGACGATGATGTGTAGATGATGAAGAAATATCCGCTGACACTGACTTGCATGTAATATAAGACATTTAATTACAAAGACAAGAAACAGCATCAGTCCAGGTTAGTCATGTTACCTGGGAGAGTCACCAGCCAATTGTGATCCCTCATGAACAAAGAAAAGACCCTAGTATTTATGCAGCATTGGTCAAAACAACATCAGGACATTTAGGACTTCATTTAGGCTTTGATCATTCAGGTGTGCCTCTCCTACAGTCCTGCACCCCCTGTGGTTCCTCAGGACATATGACTTCAAAGGTTATACAGGTCATCATGAGGTGACTTCTTATCTCCCCCAATCAAGCCTAAGGGTCTGTTCTCATTTCAATACTAAACTTAGATAAACTTAGTTTATCAATCACAGTCTTAAGGAATGACCCCAAATAGACCCCTTCATTGTCTCTGATGTTAAACAAATCTCTAACCTTAAGAACACCATTTGTCCCACCAACAGCTCACATGTTTCAGCAGCATACTTACACTTCACATACTTGTTCATATTACATTGTGTTGCATGTAAAATACACTTCATATTCCCCCCTTCGAGACTAAAGTCTCGAAAAAGAATAACACACAAAATACTTATAACATAACCCTCTGATCATGACTAACCTTAAATTTTGTAGAGTGTGAGAGCGAAAAACCTATCGAGCAGACATCTTTCAAATACCATCAAACAATCTAGATAGGAAAATTCTCTCACGGCCCCACTGCCCATGGCGACCACTTTTCAGTACTCCAAGCCAATTAACATACTAACAAAATCAAATAACATACATGTAAATGCATATACTATAAGAACCTCAGAAATAAAAACTTTTGATTTGTTCAAATTCAGGCTGGTCAACCCATCGAACCCTTCAATGAACCTGTCCTAAAAATAAAAATAAAAGAAATACCTGAGGTCTTAATATATAAATCTGACACAGTTCCCAAAAACATCAATACTAAGTCTAAATAATAGATCCCACTAAAACATCTACTGTAAAATACTAAATAATAATCAATGACACTTGAACAGATATATCAAACTGTTGCTTTTTAGGAGTATCAGCTTCTTCCACAATAGGACTGCAAAGATTGTCCATTCAAGAACTCTCATCATGATCTCCTCAGTCAGTCCACTTTCCATCAGGATGTCCTCATTCAGTCCACTGTCCATCAGGATGTCCTCATTCAGTCCACTGTCCATCAGGATGTCCTCATTCAGTCCACTGTCCATCAGGATGTCCTCCACTCGCCCCCATTTGAACTTTCACATCCTTTAGGCTGAAGAAATCTCTGGACAGTCCATCATGCTCACACTGGTCTCCCCAAGTACCATCCTAGGGAGAGAAATCACAAACCAGTATCTTGCACAACAAAAGCATCAAAAATATAATAATTTCACATCATACTTTTACATAATACCCATGTATGATTAAATAAAACATATTTCAATGTCCCCCCTTAATCCATGCAGTCACTATTCAATTCAATCCCATGCGTTAGCAGATTTTAATACACCAGTCATTTTTCACCAACACCCTGGCTTTGTAGATAATATTATTTCTCTATTTTATTATGTCTATTTTTATCCTCTTGTTTTATTCACTATTTTATTCTCTATTGAATTTTATTCAAAAACTCTTCATCATTTCACCTGCTTGTAACTTCACACAACAAAAACTTATCAACAGAAACTAAAACTTAACCATTTAACAGCAGAAGACTTCACAGTCAACAGACTGAGCATCAGCATTCTCCAAAAATGATTTCAAACAAATAGTACTTTCTTTATAACTTCCCCCCTTGCACATGAACTAATCATGTGCCTTCTGAATCATCAGAGTTGCAGATCTTAGAGTACCACCATCAGCCTTTCACATCATCTCCACAGACCTCAAGAGACCCTCAGTCAGAGGCATAAAGACAAACAAAATATTCTTACAAGTAAAAATACTCTTCCTTCATTAAAATCTCACTGAAGTCAAATTTAAAGTACCAGTTTAAAATGCACTCAAATGAAAGTAAAAACCAACTCACTGAAAATCTACTTTAAATTAAAGTAACCTATCACTGTCTCTTTTTATTTATTGTTAATTGAAAACAAAATGCAAAATGTATCCTACAAACATCCTTTTTTACTCTTTTCACCAAAACAAAATATCAAATCTCCTCTCAGTCTCTCAGTCTCTCACCCTCATCCATGTCCTAGCAGATGTAGGACTCAATCCTTCTTTTGATCAAATCCACATCTCTGCTTCCTAGATCCATTCACAGCACTTACTTATCTCCTTCTTTCTACTTCATCACATCCACCAACATCTTCATCCACATCACTTTCTTTTACCTTTACATAATCCTATTCAAATGAACAAGAAACTTTCATCCTTTTACACTTACGTTTTACCCTCATAACTCCTTTTTACAACATTCACAAACTTTTCCACTAATTTTACTTTTCAAACTGTACCCTTTTTGAATAGATATGTATCTATGTGTTTGTCATTTAGAGTGACAACATCACTTAAGTTAACCAAACTTCTGAGATACTTTCAAACAAACAAATATCTTTACTGATCACATTGTTCAGACCTAAATTTACACTCAAATTTCAGAACAAGTTATCTTCAAGATGAGCTAAGCTGAACCTTAGGTCTACCACTCTTCTGGATTGCTTAACCAATTTTCTTAAACTATTTAAGCACACAGTAGTACAAATACTCAACTTAGCATGAGGCATTTGTGCTACAATAAACTTCTTCCAAAGCTTAGCTGACTAGTAGCTCTGGACTCCAGTACACTAAAGATGTCTCAGACACTGGTGTCATAAATAGTTGATGACTAGTATCCCTCAGAACATCCACCAAACAGCTGTCTGGTGTTCACCTTATTGTGCATTCATCTTACATAAAGCATCTCTTCCTAAAAGTGCAACTGATGTATGTTCTAACACCAATACAGGTATTGTTATTTTTGCAATGTCTATAACACAGCTCAATTGGTTATGTGAGAGGAATCAGCTGTTTCACAATCTGCCATTAATTCTAACAGTTGATCTTTACTTTTAATTCTATTTTTGAATCTTGTTCTGGCCCTGACACTACCTGCTGACACCCCCCTTTCGAATCTTCTGTGGTGTGCTTCTGTAAGGATTCACAGATGTTGGCTGAAGCCTCCTCTGAAGCTTCCTCTTGTCCTGTAACAGTTATGAGCAACATGTCCCAACAGTCCACAATTATAACATACATCTGGAGGCTGTTGGAAATTTCCTCCTCTACCTCTTTCTAAATTTCCCTGAACTCTTCCTGTCCATATCTGTGATCTGCCAAAATCTGACAGTGAAAAAGAAACATTAGGAACCATAGGTGTCGCCAGGTCTGGTTGAAACTGTATCTGTCCCTGCTGGGATTGAGGTGATGTTTGATTTGGTTGAGGCTGACTCTGCACAACAGCTTTTTTCTTCTCTTTCTTCTTATTATCAACCAGCTGTATTTGATTACATTTTCTGAGAATCTCCTCATCCTGTTCTTTCTGCTCATGCTCCTTTTTCCTATATAATTCAACTTGATGTGCTATGTGATCTGTATACACACTCTTTGCCATGCTTCCAAGACCAACCACCTCTGCTAGTTTACTGCGCACAGACAGAGGAAGCCCCTTCTGTATCTTAGCTCTCAAAATTGACTGCTCCATTAGATTCAAATCTGGATCATTACCTGTGACATTTCTCCACACTAGGTGAGCTCTTGACACATAGGCTCTTGGATTTTCCTGTGATCCCAACGACTCAATCAAAATGTTATCAGGATGTACGTTTGTCTGGAATGCATCTCTCAGTGCTTTCCACATCTGACCTCTACTTGCAGCAAACAATTCTGAATCATGCACCTTTTTCTGTGTCATTCTTAGTCCATGTAATTGCTCTTCTAGTAGTTGCTGTGTTTCTGGATTGCTAGATTCATCTAATTCCTGAAGACATTTACCTATGCTCCTCTCAACCTCTCTACTTGAGTCTTCATCCCTGTCTGTCTCATCTGTGTCTTCCTTTCCTAGACTTTTTCTTCCTTTCTCTATGATTTGCTCATCCTCATCTGTGATGTGATAACTACCTTCTTGTCTAATCACTGGAAGTTGTGGTAAACTTCACTTCCTTCTCGTAAGGCGGTGGCTTTTTGGCTGATACGGTATGTGAAAAAGGTGTATTAATCTGCTCCATTCATTTTCCTGTTTGGTTGTCATTTGTGTTTATTATTTGCTTTTTTCCCTATTCTCTTTTGAAGCTTGTAACAATTTCTGTCCCTCATTTTCAAACAGCTGCAGAATGCCGAGTTCAGTTTGTCTTTTCTCCTGACGCCTTTTCCCTTTCCTTCCTTTCTTCTGGTTTACTTTATACGTGGACACAAGGACCTGCATTGTTTTAATCACATCTGGGTTCAAAGTCCCTTCTTTCGGCCAGGGTTGGTCAATGTCGGGCCAACGTTTGCTCCATTTTTGCAACATTTTTACAACATTTTTATCAAGTGGATTATTCTTCTGAACAACATCAACAGAAGTGACTGCTTGTGTAATTTTAGTACTCATCTTTGACATTAAAATGATCCTCTTATTTCATTAAAATATAAATCAAACAATGTTGATCAAAAACTAGATAGATGGACAAATTATTGATCCTAAGCAAAATTGAAAGCATCCAGTATCAATATACCAGACGTAAAACACCAAATATAGCACTCTGCTACCACACTTAAAAACAACAATTTTACCGACTCCAAAAAGAGACCAAAAATCTTCCTACTATGAAAGTACAATTGCTTTTCTATCACCTAACACATCTAATTATCTCAAAACTATGGAAATAGAGTCAATGTTCCATCTCAAGACAACTCACATCAAACTAAACCTTCCTCAGACAACGAAACCAACATTCACAGCATTCAACACTTTTGAATCAAATCAACTTTCCAACACATAAGCAACCCAACCAACACCGCTTCATTAATCAACAAGATGCATAAATTAATCAGTCTGTTGCCAAGATTCCTCCTAAAAATTACCCTTTAATGTACCATAACACTATATGCGAAAATCCAACCAAACATATCATAAACTACTAGTTTACAAATGTATGCGCTCATAGATAAATGCAGGTGTGTGTTGAAAGAGTTTGTGAATAAAATGGTGGTGGCCTTGATCAAGCTGAATTCAGAATCCCTATGAGTTGATATCTGCAAAGCTTCAGTGTCCATGAATCACTGCATGGTGTCTTCTCATCTGCCACTGCTTTTACTCCAGCTCTCATACAACATAGAACAAATAGAAAACAAAACAGAAGGTTAATGTCTTAATCACTCTAAATTCCTATATAAAATGCAATATTTTAAACTTCAGATATAAAACAACAGATAATTCAATATTGAAAAATAAAAGTGAACTCAAAACTAAAAACAACTATTACAATTTTTTTGTTTTGTTTTAAAGAAGTGTGACACAGTGTAGTTCAGGTTTATTTTATGTTCATCATTAATGTTAGTGTACTTTTAATTGAATTATTTTACCAATAAGATAACAGATTTAAACAGTAAACAATGTTTGAATATTACAATGATTATTTATTTCCCAAAAAATAAAAACTAAACTTTTTTTTCTCTATTTTTTTTTTTTTAGTGTTTCATTTTCAGAATGTGGAATAACTGTGTAAATTCTTAAAGTTTAATCTAGGGTGAAATTGATCTTTTCTTAATCTTATTTTATATTTAAACCCCTAAAGAACATATTATTCCCTCTGATCTCTTCTTAACTAACAAAGGGACAAAAGGGAGGGGGCTCTCTCTCCTTTCTCAGAAGCAGAAAACTCCCTGACACATTTAAAGCTCCTCCCTTTGCTCCACCTCTTAAATTTAGCAACAACTTCCAGTATGAGCTGACTATCAGAGAGTGAGCATCCTCTCTAAAGATCCTCTTAAAGTCAGATCAAACCAACACCACACAAATCACACATACACACAAACAGACAATCCTTTCCTCTACTCTACCTAAATATATACATACTAAAACAAACTGTCCTTGCTGGTCTCTCCACTTCTCCTCAGACTCAACAAAGGCTCATATTTTTATCTAATATATAAATGTCCTTTGAAACAAAGGCTCATATACTTTATCTAATATATAAATGTCCTTTGAAACAAAGGCTCATATACTTTATCTAATATATAAATGTAACCTTTTTAGGCTCATATTTTTTATCTGATTAAACAAAGTCCTATAAGGGGTTCATAGGTATTTTAACACTGAAGAAACAAAAATGTCTCTCCTCATGTCCTTTAGTCAATCTTCTACACACATATTACATAATAAATCAATTCTATTTGATCAAATACACACAAACACAGACATTACACAGAGCTCAACACACAACTAAACGAACAACAAGACTGTCCTGCAGCCCACGTTTTCACACACAAACTCCAAAAATGCATTCCATTTTACTTTAACTTTTAAAGTCGATCTCTTTCTTCTATTCCTCTACTTTATCACCAAAGTTTTACTTTGGTCAACCTTTTCACAACTCGTTTTTAAATGATCATTTTCACTGCATGCTTTTTACAAACTTCTTACTTTTGCTTACTTTTTAGAGCACCATTTCACACTGCACTCTTTCCAACTTTATACTTCTTAAGTATCTGCACTTTACTCCTTAAGTAATCTTTGATTACTTTAACTCTTTTTTGTTTTATTTTATTCCAATTTTCATGACTAAAATTATTTTCCTTTTTAAAATTTTTTTTTACGCCAATTCCTCAATGCCAACTTTCACTCAGAAGCTAATGTACACATGTCTTACTGTTATGAAGATCTGGGCCCTGATTCATACTCTTGCATAGTTTTTTAACTTCCTTATTACTCGTTCTGCATCAACTCTCTATATATTTAAAAAAAATATATTTTCCTTCTTTCTTGTTCCCCAAGAAATCTCAATTTAGACAGAAATTACTTCAAACGTCAACACATCATCTTTTTTCACTCCAAGTTCTTTGACAGTGGAGCCAGCACAACTACCTCAACAAAAATCAGCACTCTAACATGTGTGACAAAATACTGACAAAATGCTGCAGAATTGAAGAAGCTTCAGTTGTGGCTGAAAAAACGCTCCAAACTGATCCTGCCGACAACGCCAAAAATGTAGTTTCTCAAGTCCTTGACGATGATGTGTAGATGATGAAGAAATATCCGCTGACACTGACTTGCATGTAATATAAGACATTTATTTACAAAAACAGCATCAGTCCAGATTAGCCATATTACCTGGGAGAGTCACCAGCCAATTGTGATCCCTCATGAACAAAGAAAAGACTCTAGTATTTATACAGTATTGGTCAAAACAACATCAGGACATTTACGACTTCATTTAGGCTTTGATCATTCAGGTGTGCCTCTCCTACAGTCCTGCACCCCCTGTGGTTCCTCAGGACATGTGACTTCAAAGGTTATACAGGTCATCATGAGGTGACTTGTCTCCCCCAATCAAGCCTAAGGGTCTGTTCTCATTTCAATACTAAATTGTTTATCTATCACAGTCTTTAATGAATGACCCAAAATAGACCCCTTCATTGTCTTTGATGTTAAACAAATCTCTAACCTTAAGAACACCATTTGTCCCACCAACAGCTCACATGTTTCAGCAGCATACTTACACTTCACATACTTGTTCATATTGCATTGTGTTGCATGTAAAATACACTTCAATAGATAGATACTTTATTGATCCCAAGGGAAATTCAAGGCATCCAGTAGCAGTATACAGACAGACAGGACACAAGACATTAGTTACAATACACACCCGCTGTCCCCCCTCCCCTCTGTATACAATAATCCCCCAAACAAGATTTAGCAGCCCCTATGTGACTAAGAGTAAACCTAATTACAAGTTAAACATGTGCAGTTAGCATTAGCATTAGACTTAAACTTATATAGCAAAAATGTACATAACCTGTGAAGGATAGAAAAACATGTGCTGATTAAAAGAGACCTGTAAACAGTTAAAGAGCCTTAGAAACAAAGTGCTGACCTTCTAGAAACAAGTGTTGTTTGTGCATGTACAGAGGTGTTTGAGGTAGTGCCAGAGGTGTGAGTACAGTCATTAAACAGTCAATGCAGGGATGCAGACTGGGCCATTAAAGTGCTCAGCAACATAAAGGAGCAGTGATTAGCATTAAGTGTTCAAAACAATAAGGTGAAACCAGGAGTGATTAGGGTGATTGCCATTAAAGTACCCAACTATTGAGGAGCAGATTAGCATTAAGTGTTGAAGACAATAGAGTGAAACTTGACCTAGTTAGGGTGATCATGTCAACCATTACAGATGTAGCATATCACAACAGTAGGATGAAACCAGACATAATTAGGGTGATTGTCATTAAAGTGACCAGTGCTCAGTAAGGGTCTTGAGTCTGTCCGTGGAGCACGACTTGTGACAGCAGTCTGTCACTGAACATGCTCCTCTGGCCGGTGAAGGTGCTGTGCAGAGGGTGGTGTGTGTTGTCCATGATGGAGAGCATTTTGTCCAGAGACCTCCTCTCTACCACTGTCACCAGTGAGTCCAGCTCTGTGCCCACCACAGAGCCGGCCCTCCTCACCAGTCTGTCCAGGCGTGCTGCGTCCCTTTTCTTGCAGCTTCCTCCCCAGCACACCCCGGCGTAGAAGAGGACGCTGGACACCACAGACTGGTAGAACATCTGCAGCAGCTTTTTGCAGATGTTGAAGGACCCCAGCCTTCTCAGGAAGTACACACGACTCTGTCCCTTCCTGCAGGTAGTGTCCATGTTAGGCGACCAGTCCAGCTTGTCATCCAGTTGCAGCCCCAGGTACCCGTAGGTCCTGATCACCTCCACGTCAACCACCCCCCGATGCAAACAGGTTCTAGATGTGGTTTGTTCCTTCGGAAGTCCACCACCATCTCCTTGGTCTTGGAGGTGTTTCGCTGCAGATGGTTGGCACTGCACCACGTCACAAAGTCCTCGATCAGGCTCCTGTACTCCTCCTCCTGTCCATCCCTGACACAACCAACTATCGCAGTGTCGTCCGAGTATTTCTGCATGTGGCAGAGCTCAGAGTTATACTGGAAGTCAGAGGTGTACAGGGTGAACAGGACAGGGGAGAGCACAGTCCCCTGTGGTGCTCCGGTGCTGCTGACCACAGTGTCAGATGTGCAGTCTTTCAGTCTGACGTACTGTGGTCTCTCTGTGAGGTAGTCAGTGATCCACCTCACCAGGTACGAGTCCACCCTCATCTCGGTCAGCTTGTCTCTCAGTAGGAGGGGATGAATGGTGTCGAAAGCGCTTGAGAAATCAAAGAACATGATTCTCATCACGCTGCTCCCTTTGTCCAGATGAGAGTAAGCCCTGTGTAGAAGATAGATGTAGCACTTGTGTCAAATGAGTGTCTAAGTTTAGCTACTGGACCAGTTCTAGGCTCTGTTCGAGTGGGGTAACAAGATAAAAATAACACCAGAGACCATATACTTTAAACAAAAGCCGGCACTTTACTGAAGTTAACACAGAATTAAGACAGAACAGTATAACTGTTTAAATGTATGGAAACACTCCTGCAGGTAATATAAAATGTAAAGGTAAGTCACTTTAGTTCCCTTTTTTAGGTTTCCTATTTTATGATCAGACCGGTCTGTAAATATTTCCTTTGTTTCTTTGGTTTTAAGTTTGTACCTATTTTAAAGTTTTAAGTTTCTTGTCTTCCCTCTTCACAGATTAAAGACACATGAAAATGAAGTAACCACAATTACACTACGTTCACAAGTGACAATCATGAACAAACAGTATAAATGTAAACCTCGATTTCAGATAAGTTCAGTTCAAAGTTATCTTCTCGAATTTGATGCAGTTCAGGTCAGCTTCTTAAATTCAGCTCAATTCAAAAACAAAAAGAGTCCAACACTCCTACCGCTCTGGCAGCGAGTTCACCAACAGTCCAACCGTAGCAGCGAATTCACCCACTGGAACGATGAAAGTGATGTCTTGCTTCTGGAAACGATGTCCTTGGGTTTGGCTCGCCATCTTGTGTCCCGCGTCGCGTGTCTTCTCTCCACACTCACACACAGCGGTAGAAAAGCTAATTTTCTCAAAAACTTTCCAAGTAAACTAAATCAAAAACTGTTGCACTAAACTCAGTCACAACATTCCTTTTATCAATCACCATGTAGATGTCGATTTTCAGCCTAAATACACTTCTTTCACTGTATTTTTCTCACTGTTTTCTCTTTAGCCTTTCGCTAGCTTCTCTCTCTCCTTCTCTCACTCGTGCGTCTGTCTTGCACGCGCTCCACACACACAGAGAGCAGCGCATCTCTTAAACAGACAGCATCATTATTATTTTTTCACAGCCATAACTTTATTTAACTTTCTTAATTAAACGGTTTGACTGTTTTAACACACTCTGAATGAATTAAACATGCATCTACCTTTTTTTAAGGATTGTTATTTATGCGTTTCAGATTGTAAATAGTTTAACTGAATGAGATGTGTAACTTTTTCTTAATGATTAACCTATTTATGCATTTTAACAAAGTATTCTCTATTTATTCAATTTCTTGTTAATGTGACTTTTCCAAGTGGGTTACATAGAGGATGGCATCGTCCACGCCCACCTTTGCCTGGTATGCAAACTGCAGGGGATCCTGTGTGTGTTGGACCTGGGGTCTGAGGTGTCGGAGCAGCAGCCGTTCAAAGGTCTTCATAACGTGGGATGTCAGAGCAATTGGTCTGAAGTCGTCTGGCTCACTGGGGTTTTTCTTCTTGGGGACCGGGGTGAGGCACGAGGTCTTCCAGAGCACAGGAACCTTCCCAAGCCAAGTGGCTCCCCCAGCTCAGCAGAGCAGGCCTTTAGCATCCTCGGACACACCTTGTCCGGGCCGGCTGCCTTCCTGGGGCTGGGAGTGTTTTCGGCTCCTTGCTCACCTGGTCCCTGGTGATGGTGGGGGGGAGGGGGGATGGATTGTCTCTGGAGATTGTGTTTGTCCTGGTGGAAGTGTTGGGGGGAGTGAGAGGGAGGGAGGGGGTGTGTAGAGGGATGCTGGGGAGACAGGCACTGGCTGCAGTGACGGGGCTGTATAACCTGTTAAAAAACAAGTTGAGCTGGTTTGCTCTTTTAGGGTCCCCGTCATCTGTGTTGTTGTTTTTCTTGTTGCAGCCTGTGATGGTTTTCATGCCCTCCCAGACCTCCCTCATGTTGTTCTGCTGCAGCTTCTGCTCTACCTTTCTTCTGTACTCCTCCTTTGCCTCTCGGAGTCTGACCTTGAGTTCCCCCTGCACACGCTTCAGCTCTGCCTGGTCTCCCTCCTTGAATGCCCTTTTCTTCCTGTTAAGGATCTCCATGACATCACTGGTGATCCAGGGCTTGTTATTCGGGAAGCAGCGCACAGTTTTAGTGGGAACCACAACGTCCATACAGAAGTTTATGTAGTTAGTTTTGCAGTGTGTGACCCCCTCGATGTCCTCACCATGAGTCTCTTGCAGGGCACTCCAGTCAGTGGTCTCAAAACAGTCTCTGAGAGCCTCCTCTGCCTCAGGAGACCACTTTCTGAAGGTGCGAGTAGTTATCGGTTGTCACTGGATCTTTGTCTTGTACTGTGGCTTGAGTAGGACCAGGTTGTGATCGGACTTCCCCAGAGGTGGTAGGGGGGTGGCAGTGTAGGCGTCCTTCACGTTTGCATACAGGAGGTCTATTGTCCTGTTCTTCCTGGTGGGACAGCTTACAAACAGGTGAAAGTCCGGTAGTGTAGATTTCAATGTAACGTGGTTGAAGTCTCTTGAGATGGCAATGAAAGCATCAGGGTGCAGCGTTTGTAATCGCGAGATGTTCGAGCGGATGACGTCACACGCAGTCTCAACGTGCGCTCGCGGAGGAATGTAAACACAAAAGGAATGTAAACACAAACAACAATGGCGTGGGAGAACTCCCTGGGCATGTAGTAAGGACGGAGACCTACCGCCAGTAGCTCGATGTCTTTGCTGCACGTTGCCTCCTTCACAGAAACATGTCCATGGTGGCACCATCTGTTGTTAATAAACAGCGCGAGTCCTCCTCCTTTCCGTTTGCTGCTGCGTTTCGTGTCTCTGTCCGCTCTCACTGTAGTAAAGCCCGGTAGATCCACATTAGCGTCCGGGGTGATTTGAGTCAGCCAGGTTTCTGTGAGGCACATTAAACTGCACTCTCTAAATGTCCGGTTGTTCCTCACGAGAGCAGCCATCTCGTCTGTCTTGTTGGTTAGACAGTTTACGTTCCCCAAAACTATCACCGGAATAGAGGGCTTGTGCTTCGATCGTTTAGCCGCAAGCCTAGCCTTTAGCTTAGCGCCGGCTCTACAGCCTCTGTACCGCCGCCTCAGCTCCTCAGGTATTGGGTGAACGATGCCGGCTTGTCCCGCTGTCCGGAGTGAGAGCAGCTTCTCCCTTGAATAAGCAAGTTTTCCGCTGCTATTTCCACGAAAACACGAAAAAGTATCCATAGGATACATACAGTTTTACACTGAAAGTGTTCTATAAAAACTATAAAAGTAGAAGTTGGCACAGAGCCAAAACAGTCTACGGCCACTCACGTTGCGAGCAGGTTCGGTACACAGGTAGTCAGATATGCAAAGAAATTCAGAGGAGCAGGCTGAGGTCAGAAACAAAGAGCAGGCAGGAGTCATACACGAGATCAGGAACAAAGAAAACGCTAGGACGAGGTACAAGAGGGAAACACTACGAACTGGCAACATGAGGGAGGAAACACGGGGCTGAAATAACACAGACAATCAGGGAGCAACGAGACACAGGTGTGGGTAATCAGGGGCGGGGCTTTGACACACAAGGTGGAGATGAGGATCTGAAACACAAAGACAAGAGTCAGTAACACAAAGTAAACATGATCAGAATAAAACAAAACACAAAACATGACCTCAAACAGGCTGATTCCTGTCAGTGTACAAGTATTTATCCCCTTCTTCTCTATTCCTGCTGGAGCGATACCAACTATTTATTTTATTTTTATTGAAGCTTTATTTAAGCAGGTTGGTCCCATTGAGATGAAGAACCTCTTTTTTCACAAGAGACCTGGTCGAGACAGGCAGCAGCAAAAACACAAAGTTACAGACACAAAGGGAGACAAAGGACAATTTACAAAACACAATATTTAACAATATGATAGAACCATCTATGAGTCAAATCTGGGAGTCAGTAGCTCAAGCAGTCAAACTAAAACCATGTGCATCCTGTAGAATCTGCTTCCAGGTCTTTCATTTTACATTTAAAAACCTTCAAGGACTCCATTCTGCAACAGATTCCAGGCTGAGGGTGCAGATAACACAAAAGTACTTTTACTAATTTCTGTTTGAGCGTTTGGAACAGAGAGCATGAAAAGGTCCTGAGAACACAAAGAATACTGTCCAGTACTTTTCTGTGTGATAAAAACACAGAGATAGTGAGGAAGCAGACCAAGAATGACCTTCTACTGTATATAAAGGTGTACCAGTGTAAGAGCCTACGGGTCACCAGAGCACGCCATCCAACCCGAAAGTACATGTAGCAAGCAATAAAATCTTAAACTGGATCCTAAAAACATCTGGAAGCCAGTGAAGAGAGGCCAGGACAGGTGTTATGTGATCGCAACGTCTCTTTCCTGTTAAAAGACAAGCCGCCGCATTTTGAACAAGCTGCAGGCGGCGAAGCAAAAACTGATCGACACCATAATACAAAGAATTACAATAATCCAAGCGAGAGGTTCTGAACATGTGGATCACTCTTTCAAATTCCTTTTGGGGGAGATAGGCTTAAACTTTTGCCAGGAGATGCAACTGGAAGAAGCTTGTCTTCACAACAGAGCTGATCTGTTCATTAAATTTAAAACAGTTGTCGAAGGTGACTCCTAGATTTTTTTTACAGAGGGGCGACTGTAGGAGGCTAAGGGTCCAAGGACACTATCAACCCAATCAAGTAACGGTGAGAGGACTCTGACCCTCAGTGAGGAGTTGGTGCAGGTCACGTCTTTATATCACTGCTCATGTTTGATGAGTGAATATAGAGCCGTAGAGACCTGGCTCTGTGTGCTCCATATCAAGTCTTGGAGAATTAAAGTGCTGTGTGGAAATCCCCACTCTGCTGTCTGTCAGCTATCTGATGCTAACCAGCTATCCAGGGACTTCTGCTAAATGCTACCTGCTGCTGGCTTCTCCACCTGTAGCAGCCACGTGACCTGATGATGTCAGTGATGATGTCACTGGTCCAGAGTGAACTCATTCGTCCTCTCTTTCAAACCGTTCATGTTTTTTATGATCTGATATCAAAACAAACTCTGTGATTTAAAGGTAGTGTGAGGAGGTTTGATCTGCTGATGAAACACACACAAAGTAATCTGGATTTCTCTTGATGATTGTCTAAAGTCAATGAGACCACCAACATTATAAAGTCCTTTTGAAAGTCTGCCTGTTTCCAGCTGCTCGCTGTCACATGAGGAGAATCACAGGACGCTGTCTGGAAAAGCCTTTCTTTACATTTCCTACAGAAGAGATTCACACTGACTTGTAGTTTGTCGAGTTCAAAGAAAGCAGGAGGAGTTTTTAGTAATGTAATGAAAGTTCCTCACAGGAGCTTTGAGTCTTTGAATCTAAGAAGGATCAGGAAGAACTAAAGTATTAATGCATCCTAATAAAGTCCTTCAATGTTGGAATGAACAGATGATGATCACATCAGTGTGTTCATGTGGACAACATCACACATTCATGTATAAAGCTCACTGTCATCTACATTTACTTCTTTTATTCTTTATTCAGATTGAGTTACTGCAGTTTGTCAGAGATCAGCTGTTCTTCTCTGGCCTCAGCTCTGAAGTCCAACCCCTCCCATCTCAGAAAGCTGGATCTGAGCTGGAACGACGACCTGCAGGATTCAGGAGTGGAGCTGCTGTGTGATTATCTGCAGAGTCCAAACTGCAGACTGGAGACTCTGAGGTCAGATCACTGACTGTGTCATTCATTTGGATCATTTTAATCCACATCCTCCATTGTTGCACATTTCAGGATTTAAATGTTCTTGTGATCTTAAATTATTTGGGAGATTTTTAGTTTTCCAAGTTGTAATTTAGAGATTTGATGTGAAAATGTTTTTGTGACTCTGTGAAGTAAAGTTGAACAAGGTGCACATGAAGCCTCTGGTTTCCTCTGGTTCTGTTAAGAAGTGAAATCATGAAGACTTGTGATTGAATAATGTGTGATTTGATAAATGTAGTAAGATCACAGAGCTGACTGAGATCAGCAGCCTGTTCTTCATCTGTGCACATGAACAGCTGGATGAATGTTGAGCTGACATTTGGAGGATTTAGATTTAGTGAATACACAATCAGAAATGATCCTCTAATCATTTAGAGAAAACTTGATTCATCAGGACAAAGTGATGTTGAGATACTCATCACAAGCTGAACACATGTGACTGGATTACACATTATTTTGATTCTTCTTTTATTCTTTATTCA
The DNA here is from genome assembly GCF_947650265.1 of Symphodus melops. NCBI lineage: Eukaryota > Metazoa > Chordata > Actinopteri > Labriformes > Labridae > Symphodus > Symphodus melops. Next base: position 24,217,926 of record NC_136706.1, read on the forward strand.
GATTGGAGAGCTGCAATTTGTCAGATATCAGCAGTTCTTCTCTGGCCTCGGCTCTGAAGTCCAACCCCTCCCATCTCAGAGAGCTGGACCTGAACTGGAACATTTACGTGACGGTTTTAGGACTGAAGCCGCTGCGTGATCTTCGGAAGAATCCAAACTATCGACTGGAGACTCTGAGGTCAGTCTCTCAGTGTTCTTTAGTAAACCCTCCACATGTTTGAATTTATTTATTTAACAGGGACAATGTGATTGAACATAGTCTCAATACAAAGCATGAAACTGATGAGCTGCATAAAGAGTTTATAGTTGTTGTTAGTTTCCAGCTCGTGTCTCTAATTGGTCCTTTGTGTAAACAAACACATTAAACTCCAAAACACTTGATGAGGATCCATTAAAATACATGAACCACAATATGACAATACAAATGCTTTAAAGCAGAGAACATTACAGATTGAAGATCCAATCTAAAAGTGGCTACAGCTCTCATTTCATTCATTCAGATTCTTGTTTGTTGTTGGAGAAATCCTTTTGTGGGTGGACACTATGAAGAGAGTTCAACATACTCAGGGTTTGTTTTCTGTGATCTGGCTTCACTAACCCTGACAGAAGAGATGGTGCTGAACAGTCACATGAAGCTGCTTATCAACCTGACAAGTAAACCCAGAGTTTCAGAGAGCACGCTCACATAAAAGGGGCGGAGCTAGCTTCATTTAACCTATCACAATCATCACAGAGTCTGCAGTCAGCAGATCATCATATCTAACAAACTGTGAACAAACTATATGAATAATATGAAGAAGTTGAAGACAAACAGGCTCAAAGACTAAAGTTACACAGCTGCAGGAACAAATGCAGGAAGGACAACTGACAGAAACAAAGAAACATCAGAGAGGAATTCATGTCCAAACTACGGCTTCTTCTATTTCCTTCCCATCGTTAGTTCACCTCAGAACTGAGCAGAAGAACTCGTGTTTCTTCTCTGAACTGAATGTGTCGCTCTGACTCTTTCATGTGGAGACCAGAACAGTTTGAGAAGTTCAGCTGCAGCTCTGAGCATCACAAACAGAGCGGCATGGAGACACTAAACATTCATATGAAGATATCATTCAAAGGCAGAAGAAGCTCTTCATCATTGAACATCTTCAAAACAACTCAAAGGCTGCGCTGCTTTTTCTCTGTTAAAGGATGAAGGATATCAGGAACAAACAATCATGACCTTTAAGGACTATGATGTCAAATCAGACGGGACACAGGAAGTGTTTGTCGCTCTCTCTCCATCAGCTCACAGAGCGCCACCATCAGGAGATCTGATTGGTCAGTGAGATTTTCACAGGTTGATCTCTTATCTCCAACATATCCTGCTCCTGAGCAGGTTAGGTGTGCAGCGTCAGTTACCATGGCGATATTCCCAGTTTAGAAGTGAACCACCTTCAGGACTGTAAACCCAGGGTTAACCCTGAAGTGACCCTGAATCCTGCTTTGTGGTGCAGGCCCCAGGTCACTACAGGTTGTCATGACGACAGAATCTAAAATGTAAACATGACAGTAACTTCTGATTTCTGTCATCTCTCTTCTTCTCTCATTAGATGGTGGAGAGGATATAGGTCATAATGTGAGTGATCAGGACTCTGGTGGAGCAGAGAGGAGCAGCTGATGATCCACAGAGGAGGAACCTCCACCATCTTGTGTGTGGAGAAGCTCTGCAAGCTGAGGAGATCTTCATCCATCAGGGACTGACAGAGGAATCAGCTCACAGTTCATTTCAGTGATATTTCTAATGAATCTGTTCTCCACACATTACAGGAGAGGAAGGTCAAACATGAAACAGCTGCTAGAAATGTTCAGAGGTCAAAAGCTACCAAGAAATGCTGCAGTTCTTCTTCTCATGTGATGATTCTTTTGACTCCAGACTTCAGTGTGATGTGTTTCTACTCGAACTTCTGTCACTTGTTAGTCTGTATGTTGGACTGACATGTTGACCTTTGACCTGTGTCAGCAGCTGAGAAAAACTTCATTGGTCTGATGGTGAGTGGTTTATTGACGAGCCTCTGAGTGATTCGAGTCGACAGCTCCTCAATATGAGAGCTCTGTAGATGTCATTTTGTTTGAAAGGACAAACTGAACTTCACAGAGCAAACAATGAAATATGTAACGGATGCAACAATGCAACGCCATGTAAACGTCTGGCGTGCTGTTAGGACACGGTGTAAAAACATGGAAAACTCTGAAGCGCCTTGGTTTAGATAAGAACTTTTTAGTATGAACATGATATTAACGTGCCGACGCCTTTTCTACTGGCACAGATTAAAGAATGTAAAGTGGATTATTATCAGCTTTATCTCAGCGTGTCTGCAGTCTCATGTAGTCTGCTGCATATTAGTCTTTAAACAGTGAAAAAACAAAAACTCTTGTTTTCCACGATAGACAGCGGCATGTTGCAATCAATAACCAAGTCTGACAGTATTGAATTAGTGATTGCTTTCTGTTGAGGATGAGTTGTGCTGTACTGCCCTGCACGGGTGTTCATGAACTGTGAGACTGACGGCTGTTGTGGCTCATTTATGATTCTTTTGTTGATCTGGTATTCTTCATATCTGTAAGAGAAAAGCATGTTAAACAGATGTCAGAAAATGCATTACAGGCCTACATGACTTGCAGATCAAACTATATTTATAACCAATCTAGTTAAAATAATTAGATTGTAAACTACAACGCCTAAATTAGCTTCAAATTTGAAGCAAACAATTCAGATTTTGAGGGGAATGTTAAGGAAAAATTATGAAGTTAAGTTATATTTTAAAGCCACAGTAACACTTAATGAAATTGGAATTAATTACAAAACAAAATAAATTGCAAACATTCAAAATCAGAACATTTGAATATACAATGCAAGGTTTTCACTGCGATCTGAAAATTAGCTGAAGTTGTCAGACAAACATACTGAAGTAAAAAGTACCGTAAATTCCGTACTATTGAGCGCACCTGGATATAAGCCGCACCGGCTAAAAATAAGTAAATAAATGTATTTGTACATATATAAGCCGCACTTGATTATAAGCCGCAGGTGTCCACGCTATAACAAGAGCTATTTACACAGACGTAGGTTACCGGTAACATCTGTAAATACTGTAGCGTCCGTACGGACGTTAAAGGACGACGAGAGCGTTCAAATAATAACTTTTAATAACCCGATCACTGTCGGCCGTGACCACGCCGTTTACAGCAGAGAACAACACATAACCTGCCGTAACAATCCAACTCTCTCCCCCAGCGTTCTCTCATACAGCCACTCAACACGTTCTCGCTGGTGCATTCACTGACTCTCCACATAATCGGAATTATGAACACATTATCAACTACTGACTTTACAACATGAACCGTTACAATACGAAGCCTAGCCGACGGTGTCTGTAACACGGCTGATGAAAAAGATGACCGTAATATATTTCACAAGAAAAAGTCCATCCATTCACTGCCTCAGAATGACTTCATTACTCACTTCCTCAGTCTCTGTTGTCGCTGTCAGTGTCATCTTAACGTGCAGCAGCTCTGTTAGCTTCTTTGACAGCCAGGTCGATCGCCTTTAACTTGAAAGCTGCATCATATGTATTTCTCCGTGTGTTTTCCATCATGAGGGTGCGTGCATGAAGCGCAAAATGACTGATATTAAGATCCGACGTGACGAAGTCAAATGTTTTTGCGGCAGAAGCTCATTGTCCCCCATAAAAAATCCATGCATTAGCCGCACCGGAGTAGAAGCCGCAGTGCTCGAAGTGTGAGAAAAAAGTAGCGGCTTATAGTCCGGAATTTACGGTAAATGATTTCCCTCTCAGATGTAATGCAGTAGGAGTATAGTGTAGCACGATATGGAAAAGTAAGCACAAGTAATGTAAACTGTATCGTTTATTAGTAGCCTGCAGTACTTAATGTCACCACTGTATAAATAGGTGCTAAAACAAATAATCAATAATTAATGCTATTTAAACTAGCCGTTTAGCTAACGTTATCTAATGCATTTACTCACAATAAATATTAGCCTCCACTTACCGTTCTTTGTGTGACTTCAAATGTTGAACGAAGTTTGAAGTTGTTGCATCCCCGTCTGTAATTCTTGAACTGCATGTTCTACATCTGGCAGCTCTTTGTTTGTTTACCACCTCGTAGGTTTTGTACGCAAATGTAATTATCTTTGGTAGCATGGTGTTTGTGTGGCTCGTATGGGCTCACGTCGCTAACATCCATTACACACTTCTTCATGGGCTATTCTGACATTTGATTGGATGTTGTCTGATGCTTCAAACAAGGTGGATTCTGGGGGAAAGGTGTCAGCTTGCTGAGAGTGGATGAGAAGCGTTAGTAGATTCAGGGAGTGAAGGGAAATATTTTATCTATCTATCTATCTATCTATCTATCTATCTATCTATCTATCTATCTATCTACATATCTATCTATCTATCTACATATCTATCTATCTATCTATCTATCTATCTATCTATCTAATCAATCATAAGTCTGTTATGGTGCACCTTGATTGAAATGTTTCATATTCATATTGAGTTCCATCATATTCAAAGACTGTCTGCATCACTAATGACTCTATCCTGTGAAATCCTTCAGACTCACCTTTCCAGTAGAGATCTCTCCCCTCTCACTCCCTGTGCTCCTCTGTCCTGACTCCTGCAGGTCAATGGGGTGGTGGAGTGATTATTATTATTATTAGTGTATTTTTATCATTATTATTATTGTTAATATCCAATGATGATAATCATAGTGAATGAGCTCAGCTCCTGTTTCAGGTGTGCATCCGTGCATAAAGTGAGAAACACAGCTGATGCTCCAGAAGGAAGGAAATCAGCCCAAAGATAGTATATGGTAAAGAGAGTGCACACTTAGCTCTATAAACAACCAGGGCCTTCACAATGCATTTCACACTAACTAGCTAGCTAAGTAGCAGAGTTGTTTTAGAGCTGGAAAGTAACTGTGCAAGCTAGGTTTTTACTTGTCACACAGGAAGCACTTGGTTCATTAATTACATGGGACTTTGTGCTGTTAGCTGGGGGCTAACTAATTATTACTAGCAGCAGAGAAGAATACTTACTTTGTTCAAAAACTTTCTTATATCCACTCTGCATTCACGTCCTTCTCCTCACGCTGTTCTAGCTGCTCTCTGTGGACTTCATCTTACACACACACGCTGCAGGAGTGCAAGCTAGGTCGCAGGGAAAACACGGACTGGATTTTCAGTCACGTGGGCGGTCTCTATATGAACAAGTGGAATGGATTGGATAACGACGCGCTGAAGGGTCTCTCTGCCTGACACGATGAAGTGAAGGGAAACTGACAGATTCATCATCATATTTAAGTCAATAATGACAGGTTATATGATTATTTATTTAAACTCATATTCTGGCCACTTTATATTGAATTTGTCAGCACGTTTTGTAGATTAGAAAAAGTTTTTTATTTATTTTTTTGGTGGTTTTTTATTTAAAAAAGAAGATTTTTTTACAATAAAAACACCAAATTATTTAGGGAGGCTTCAGACCCTCTAAAATCGGCCTAATGACTCTCAATATAATAATATAACAGATAATAGCTCAATTAGTTTAAGTGACAGCTTTCCCCTTTCCATCTGCATCAGTACCTTCTGGATGAACTCATAGTAGTATCTTAGCTCTTTTGGGTAAGTCATCTTTACAGCATGAATGACTCCAAGCATCATTGCACAGGCTTGAGCTTCAGATCCAATGTTCCTCAACATGAATGCCAACGTCATCAGAATGTCTCGTCTGTCCTCCCTCGTTGTTGATAACATAAATGTCCACAGGAGGTTTCTGCACATCTTTCAGGACGTCATCTCCTCCGATGTCCTGTATGTTTTAAGAAAACATAAAAGAAAGAAAACATTTATTATGACTGATGTGCATAAATGAAAGGCTTCACGTTATTTGTCAGGAAGAGTTTTTCTTTGAACTATTTAGCAGTTTAAAATTTGCCTTAAATTACCTATATTGAGTTGTGCTTTTACCTGTATTGTAAGTGACCCACACAAAGCATAATATTTATTTATACAGACACTTTAATGATCACGAGGGGATCAACTTCAAGATGGGGCTTTTATCTGGCTGTGAAGCCGCCTCCCCTAAAACAATTATTGCGGTAGGCTGAGTTTGCACCATTGGCTCGCAGGATCGGTAACTGAACACGGCAAAAATGTTGTAGAAAGAAGAAAACAGCTGCACAGAAACTGCAGGTTTCCTGCAAAGCCCTAAAAGAGTGTAATTCTGTCAGACACACGGAAATATGTCCTTGAAAGTCATTGTAAGGTTATGACGAACCTTCAGAAAAGAATTTAAAGCAGAGGAAAAAGTCAACAGTAATGATTTTCACATCCAAAAGCTTCCAACCTCACATAGTTGCATATACTTACTTTACTAATAATGACAGCACTAATGTTTAATTGGATGTGCCAAGTGACGTAGACCGTCTTTTAAAATGAAATGAATTTAATTTCCTTGGTTGACTTTTAGAAAACAGGAACAGCCAAGTATGCGGTCTAATCTTTCTCTCTTTATTGCTGAGTTGCTGCTTTAAGTTTGTTGAACACACATCATTGGACACTCGACTGATCTCTGTCAGAGATTACATTCTGTTGTTCAGTTGTGTCTTTAACCACGGCTGCCACTGTTGTGCTGATAACCCTTGTAGCTGACATCAGAGTTACATCAGGATTGCTAAAAGACATGTGAGAACAAATCTGGAAACATTTTTTTAAACAAGACAGACATGACAGACAGATGCAAAAACAAGACCATATAGTCCTTTATCAGAAGAGCATCCTCTTCTTCAAGGTATATGCAAAGTCCCTTGAGGACTGCTCCTCTTCTCACACTGATGTCTCACTTGTCTCCTAAATGAAAAGATTAGGTTACAATTATTAAAATTCTCCTTGATGCATCTATAACTCCAGATGTTACATATTTACAGCCCATTTTAACTTTAACCTATAGATACATATGACTTGAATAATGTTTTAGGGATGACTCCTTTTTTCCTTTTTCAGATCCTCAAGTTCCAAAGATGTTTCTTCAGTTGCTCCTTCGTCTATAAGATCATTTATATTCCACATTGTGTTCACATATTTACCTCTTCCAACACTTTCAGATGTTGTGCAAGTTTGTGGCCACCCTGAGCTGAAAAACAGATTTCAGCTGGGGTAGGTGTTTATCCAACTGGGCCATAAATGTTGTTTCCAGAGGTCGTGTTGTTGTTCTCTGGAATTCAGCATTTAACTGTAAAACAAACAAAAAAGAAGACGAACAGCAATGTGGCCTTCAGTTATCGCTGTGATATGTTGCAGCTACTGTATTATTGAAAAATCCATTCTTATCTTGACTTCCTCATTAAACAAGACCATTTCTGATAGCATGTGTGTTTGTGTAACATGTGGGCTAATATGACTCAATATTAAGGTTTTAATTTGACTAAAATATGAAATGAAGAAATTAGGTAAGTCTCTAAGGAGCCATGGTGTGTGCGTGTAACCAACAGAAAATCCAACACAGGTAAGTTTAAATAATAATAATTGTATTTAGAAAAAACTTGTCGTATTCTCAAAACATGTTAAAAAAATAAAAAAACAATTGTCCTCTTTCCGCTCTGGAAAGACGTTTTTTTAGGTCTGTTTCACAATAAAAGGGGAAAAAAGAAAAGTCGATGTCTTTCAGGGTATCCAGAGTTAGTTTCCTTTCCTACCACACTTGTAGGGGGGAGGTGAGGTGATCTTGCGGGTAGCTCGCCATCTTCATCATAGGATCCATCATCACTAAAAACAACCTGACCGCTGAGCGTTTAAAACCAAATCACTTTCCCGTCTTGGGCAACAAACAATTCTTCAGAACTTCTCTGCTTTGTTGTTTCTCCAGGCGATTGTTTGGGATGAGAGGGAGTGACCTCGTGAACCGGATCTTTTTGATAAGTGGGTTGAGCTCTGATTGGTTGATCGTTTACGGTGAAGTTATTAAATGTTTAAGGAAGATAAAAAAATAGTAAAGTTTACATCCAGTCAAAATAAAATAAAAAACCAGTGTTTATATTTATGGAGGTTCACGGAGGTCACTCCCCTCTTGCACAGAAAAAAACAAGAGGCTAAAAAATATTAAAATTAATTAACCCGGGTTCCATTTGTATAGAGTGTTTTCAAACATGTTTCTATACATTAAGGGTAAGTAATCTAAATCAGTTCAGCCAAAGCAGGCAGTGGTTCTGATCCAGCTCATGTCTGCTACATGCTGTGCAGCAAACATCATACAGTGAAAGAAAGATGGAAATGTGTGCGTCTGTGTATTTCTCTTTGCATTAAGGGGCAGGGTTTAGTAAATAACATGTTGTTTTTGACAGTTCTGCTCCACAGTGGGAGTGTACACACAAGATCTTTGTTTTCTGAAAGTTTCATTTTATATGTAAATGCATTTATTGATCGGCTGATAGACGTTTAAACTGTAATGTGACGTTTTCTGTGTTGGGTCTGGGAAAATCATCCTAGTAGAAACACTAAGTTATTTTAGTATACACTGTAAGCTTTTTAGAGCATTTTATTTCATTATTTAAGTAGAAGAATGCAGCAAAGTCTAAATGTTTTTAATACCAAAGGTTAAAAGTTTGTAGTCAGACAAACATTGTATAAATACAGTGGGGTAAAGTTTAGTAAAAGTACAAGAGAAAGCAAATGTACAACCAAAAGTAAAGTAGAAGAAGGCGACTTCAAATCTCTACAGTACTTCAGTATTTCATAGTTTCACCCTCGGTCAGGAAAATCTAAATAGTCAGCTGGTGCCAGCTTGATGAGCTGACATAACGTGAAGGCTGTCGCCAAACGGGTCCGTTTATAATGTGATTTATATAGCCTTAGTGTTACTAACCTGATGTGATGCTCTGATGTATCGTTGACTTCAGGTCAAATAAATGAAACAAAATGAAACAAGACAAACTATGTGCTTTGATAATAAATCCACTTCCTCGTCCTCCTCATCTGTGAGCGTCCATCTGTAAAGACCTCAGCAGAGATTCAGTGAGACGCAGCCCGGGTCTGCCTGGATCCATACACACAGCTGATTTCCTGTAAATGGAGGAGGGAGGGGCAACATGTGATCCAGGATCATGAGAGGGTCTGAGGAGGCGGGACGATGAAAGTGAAAGTGTTCAGTCAGTTAGACTCCATTTTAAACGGACAGACAGTGAAGAGAGAAGTAAAGAGTGAAGCGGGGTGAGTGTTTATCCAGAGTTTTTATATCTTCACTTCTGTACTCTCAGTTTCCTCCTGTGAACTGAACACAGACAGTTTATAATGACGTCACTACTTACATTCATATGAGCTGTGTGTGTGTCTGTGTCTGTGTGTGTGTGTGTGTGTGTGTGAGTGTGTGTGTGTGTGTGTGTTAGATCAAACTGTTTCCTGTTTCTCTTGTGTTTCCTCTCAGTGAGTGTTTCTGTGTTTCCTCTCAGACTCACAGTCACTCGAGTGATAATAACTAATGATCACAGCAACAATGATGTGAGGAGTATTTTAACTTTACAGTTTGACTCACATCCTGTCTGTTATCATTGAGGAGGCGGGACTTATGACCTATACTGCAGCCAGTCAGCAGGGGGAGCTCTAAAAATAAAAGCTTCACTCCACAGGGGTCCATTCTTTTTACAGTCTGTGGTGGTTGGGTGTTTTTGTGTGTGTGTGTGTGTGTGTGTGTGTATGAGAGAGTGTGTGTGTGTGTGTGTGTGTGTGTGTGTGTTAGATCAAACTGTTTCCTGTTTCTCTTGTGTTTCCTCTCAGTGAGTGTTTCTGTGTTTCCTCTCAGACTGACTTCAGATCAGATCATGGATGTGAGTTTAGAGGAAGAGGAGGACGGAGCAGAGTCTCCTGGACCCAGCTGTCTGTCTCTGAACAGTGATTGGTCCAAAGATTTGGTTGTAAACTTCAGTAAAGAATCTGGAGCCTCAGACTCAAAGTAAGTCTTCTTACTAACTCCTTGTCTCCTCACATGTTTCCTTGTAGGTTCAGTCACCTTGTAAAGCTGTAATCTAAGAGGACTCTTACAAACCTTTGAACCTGCCCGTTATCCTCCTACTTCTCATTAGTACGTTTATTAGCAGCAGAAGATGGCGCTCAGCACGGCCCCTGTTTCAGTTTGTTCTTGTCTCTGTTTAGTCTTTTCAGCATCATCTGATATGATACTGTGAGCTCATACGTAAGAAGGTGTTTGAGAAAGCAGAGAGCCAAAGGAAAAGTCTGTGTGACAGCTAAAGTGTAGAGAAGATGATAAAGTGAGTCTTTACTTCAACTTCTCTGATGTGCGGACGCAGACTTTACCTCACGTTAGTTCATAGTCTGCCTGTGTTGTAAACTAAGTACGCTTCAAGTTCACATGAAGCCGTGCATGTGTTGTATTACCATGTTATGAAGAAGAGGTAATCATGCTCAGGCCCAGTTAGTCCTGGAGCAGTGTGAGTGCAGGCCAGTGGGGGAATGAGGAGGGGGGTCAGTCGTTGGGTCAACTGGACCTAGAGTGAGTTCACCCTGATACTGCTGATCCAGCACAATGTAATTCACAATGTTTCACCACGTCTAAGCTGAGTTCAAAGGTGGACTAACCCGAGCTCAGCTGTCTGAAGTGAAACAGTGGATGACAGGATCAGACTCTTTGATTCTCTGACTGTGAAGAAGCTGCACATGGTGTTCAGTCTGACTGAATCAAATGAATCCAAACAGAAGAAAGAAGGCGTTACCTGCTCTCTGTGATCATCTGACTCTTTAGATTGTGTTTGATAAATCTTTATATTTTCTATCAGTCAACCATCAGTTTAGTTCTAAAGACATGTCTTCACAGGGGGACGAAGAGGACTCATGTTAGAGAGGAGCAGACGTCCTGTCCTGGGTGTCAGGACGTCCTGAAGGATCCCGTCTCTACCAGCTGTGGACACTGGTTCTGCAGACAGTGCATCACCTCATACAGGGACCAGTCTGGTTCAGCGGGAGACTCGTCCTGTCCTCAGTGTGGAGAAAGATCCAGACCAGGATCTGGACTGCAGACAGTCAGTCAGAGCAGCACTGAACAAAGTAAGACTGTACACCTTTGTGCTTCTGTGATCTCCTCCTAAAACACGACTTTTATTGGTCAATGTCAAAAGTCTAGAAATTAAAACTCTTTTTACTTCTTTTACAAAAACATCTGAAAACAATAATCAGATTCTATCATTCTCTCTTTCAGTAGATAGAGGTCAGCAGGAGGTTTTAGATCAACATAAGGTCAGTCTGAGGACGAGATGTGAACGTGTGACTGAAGGAAGTGATGAAACAGGAAGTAGAATCCACCTCAAAAGGATCTACACTGAGCTCCACATCACAGAGGGGCAGAGTGAAGAGGTGAACACCCAACATGAGGTGAGACAGATGGAGACAGCCTCTAAAAAGAAGACCCTCCATGAGACTCCAATCAGGTGCCAGGACATCTTTAAAGCCTTACCCGACCAACAGGAACCAAAGACAGGAGCTCAACCCGACCAACAGGAACCAAAGACAGGATCTCAACCCGACCAACAGAAACCCATCAGAGTGGTTCTGACAAACGGCGTGGCTGGTGTTGGAAAAACCTTCTCAGTGCAGAAGTTCACTCTGGACTGGGCCGAGGGCTCAGAGAACCAAGACGTCAGTCTGCTGATCCTGCTTTCATTCAGGGAGCTGAACTTGGTCAGAGATAAGCGCTACAGTCTTCTTGAGCTGCTCCGTGTTTTCCATCCAACATTACAGAAGGTGGCAGCAGAGACGCTCGCTGTCTGTAAACTGTTGTTCATCTTTGACGGCCTGGATGAAAGCAGACTGTCATTGGACTTCACAAACATGGAGGTTGTGTCTGATGTCACACAGAAGTCATCGTTAAACACACTGTTCACAAACCTCATCAAGGGGAATCTGCTCCCCTCAGCTCTCATCTGGATCACTTCTCGACCTGCAGCAGCCAATCAGATCCCTCCTTCATGTGTTGACAGGGTAACAGAAGTACGAGGCTTCACTGACGCCCAGAAGGAGGAGTACTTCAGGAGGAGGTTCAGTGATGAAGATCTGTCCAGCAGAATCATCTCACACATCCAGACATCCAGGAGCCTCCACATCATGTGTCTGATCCCGGTCTTCTGCTGGATCACTGCCACAGTTCTGGAGCACATGATGAGCACAAAGCAGAGAGGAGAGCTGCCCAAGACCCTGACTGACATGTACTCACACTTCCTGCTGGTTCAGACAAAGAGGAAGAAGAACAAGTATGGTGATGGACATCAGATGAGTCCACATGAGCTGACAGAGGCCGACAGGGAACTTCTTCTGAAGCTGGGGAGGCTGGCGTTTGAACATCTGGAGGACGGAAACATCATGTTCTACCAAGAAGACCTGGAGCGGTGTGGTCTGGATGTCACAGAGGCCTCGGTGTACTCAGGAGTTTGTACAGAGATCTTCAAATCAGAGTGTTTGATGTTCCAGAAAACAGTCTACTGCTTTGTTCATCTGAGCGTTCAGGAGTTTCTGGCTGCAGTCTACATGTTCCACTGTTTCACCAACAGGAACACAACAGTACTGGAGGCTTTTCTGGGAGAAACACATGTAGATTCATCTCTTGATGTTCTTCTAAATAAAACGATGCAGAAATCCCTTCAAAGTCAGAACGGTCACCTGGATCTGTTTGTTCGCTTCCTTCATGGTCTTTCTCTGAAGTCAAACCAGAGACTCTTAGGAGGCCTGCTGGGTCAGACAGACAACAGTCCAAAAAGGATCCAGAGACTCTTAGGAGGCCTGCTGGGTCAGACAGACAACAGTCCAAAAATGATCCAGAGACTCTTAGGAGGCCTGCTGGGTCAGACACACAACAGTCCAAAAATGATCCAGAGACTCTTTAGAGGCCTGCTGGGTCAGACAGACAACAGTTCAGAAATGATCCAAAGAGTCATCAACAACCTGAAGAAGATGAACAGTAGAGATATCTCTCCTGACAGAAGCATCAACATCTTCCACTGTCTGACGGAGATGAAGGACCTCTCAGTCCATCAGGACATCCAAAAGTTCCTGAAGTCAGAGAACAGATCAGAGAAGGAACTCTCTGTGATCCACTGCTCTGCTCTGGCCTACATGCTGCAGATGTCTGAGGAGGTTCTGGATGAGCTGGACCTGCAGAAGTACAACACATCATACCAGGGACGATGGAGACTGATTCCAGCTGTGAGGAACTGCAGGAAGGCTCTGTAAGTCCAGATGTGATGAGTATTATAAATCAGTGTCATGTACTAATTTACTTATTTTAATATAAACTAAACATAATCCTCTCTGTTCACTAAAAACTGTTCCTCTGTTATTGTTCAGGAGAAACAGTCAGTCGTAGTTTTTTTTACACGTGATGTTCTTTTTGTCCTGAGTTCATAAATATCTTTGATAGTTTTTTGTGAACACATTCAGGAGAGAATTCCCAAAGAAGTGACTGAAATGTGTGATAGTGTTAATCCCTGAAAAGAGAGATATCAGATGCTGTGAGCGCCCCCTGCCAGCCTCTGCAGGCATTACTAATCAATCATGAGCATCATCTCTGAACATCTCAGCAGGTAGATCACAGATAAACTGTTCTTACAGGAGATCCTTCACCTCACTACATTTGATTCTTTGCTGATTTTTTGATTTCACATACCTTATGTTAAGCTATCAGGTATGTGCCAACTCATTTATTTATTTTAATATGATTGCTCACTGTAGAGTATTATTTACATGTATGTAGTAAGTTCACTGTCAGATATATGTATAACATAGGCTAATTTGTATGAGCTATATTATTTGGGTGAGCTTTGAGCAGGACAGTATTTGATTTCTTCCTTTGTTGTTTTGCAGACTACACACACACACACTCACACACACACACACACACACACACACAACCACACACACACGCTTCTGCACACCCTCAAGATATAAACAGCTACTTGTTCAACTGCAATGTCATTCAAGTAATCAAAATAAAGGAGGAGTTCAAGATGGAAGCCTGCTGGTGTTCTTACCGACACCATCCAAACATCACTAATATCAGCCCAAGTTACAGTTCTTACCTGGTCCTCACCTACAGAACGTATTCACAGACATTCATACTATCAGTATACCTCTCTGTCTGCACAGAGATGTAGATTTGCTTGTTGTACTGTAACAAGATTGACAACAATTTCAACCAATCATGACTGACTTCAGATCTCAGAAAGTTGTGTGTTCTGAAGCCGACCACTCATTGATTTGTTGGAGATAACTTATAAGTTTTTTCTCTCCACGTCGACTTGGCTTCTTTGCTACTGATGTAGGTTTCAGATAAACACTCAGATTCATGCCCGAAAGCGTAGCTGGTTGTCCCCACCGCACACACACACACACACACACACACACACACACACACACACACACACACACACACACACATGCGCACAAGCTCTCCGCGCTCCCTAAAGGACCAGTTTTTAACTGGTTTTCTGTCAGAGGACAAAGAGTAACACATGTCATCAATCTTCACATCATAATCCAAGTCACAGATCAGATGTAACAAAGGCTAATGTTCATCTTTAAAACTTACTACAGAATTAAAGATATGACTTAAACACAACCAAAGTAAATCAGTAGATAAATAAATGAACTCATTCACTGCTACTTATTGGACTTCAACAAAGGAAACTTCCATCTTAAAGTGCATATTGCAGGTTAAAGACAAAACTTAACTAATCATAGGAAAATACGTTAACAATACTGTTTTTAAAGAAATTCTGAAATGAATAACCCACAGGGTCTCCTGGAGACGTTTTAGTCTTTGCTCTTTACTTCCACATTCAGCTGTGACGTAACATAAGGGAGTCCCGCTGAATCCCCGTCTGTTTAACATGGAAAATCATGGATCCGAGTGTCACTCCCGTCAATAAAGAGGAAGAAGACATGTATTCCTTTACATATAATGGTCCACTGGCTTATTATTCTGAACCTGTTAGATGTGATAGAGAGCAGAAACAGGCAGGATTAGAGGAATAACGGCCTCAGGAGAGAAGTGAAGCTGTGGTGTGAGGAGAGACCCGGAGCAGGCGTCCTGCTGAGTGACAGGTGTCAGCTCGCCATATATGGGCTCGTGCTGTGTTCACATCAGCTTATGTAAAGTTTATAATCACATTCAATCAATTAAAAAACTATTTGTAGAAGGTGCAAGTGCCGATCATTCACCTTTATATTGTATGGGAGCTGCTCGTAAAAAACGGCAAATCTATACAACGTATTACGGTGCCGCGCTGTGCGTGTGAGAGAGAGAGAGAGAGAGAGAGAGAGAGACAGACAGAGACAGAGACAGAGAGAGAGAGACAGAGAGTGAGAGAGAGAGACAGAGAGAGAGAGAGAAAGAGAGACAGAGAGAGAGAGAGAGAGAGAGAGAGAGAGAGAGACAGACAGAGACAGAGACAGAGAGAGAGAGACAGAGAGTGAGAGAGAGAGACAGAGAGAGAGAGAGAAAGAGAGACAGAGAGAGAGAGAGTGACATAGAACCCGATTACACGGCCTGTGCAAATGCAGCACTATGTCTTTATTGTTTATTCCTGATGCAGCCCAGTGCTCACGTTGTTATAGAAAATACAGGTGCAGGATTCTCCTGACGTGAGTTCACAGCGCACGTAATCCACACAAACATGCACAACAGCGCACACACTCCACACTTTAATGCGTGCACATATATTAGGCTACTACAAAAAGTTTAAAGTTTTAATGGGATAGAAGTAAAGCTTGTGTTTCTGTTTGTTTCCAAACTGCACGTTCCGTCTTTCCCCACTGCGCGCACACACACACACACACACACACACACACGCTCTCTTGCAACAGAGTTGGATTTATAATAAATCGTATGACTACATATATTAAAACAGACTGTCCGGTGTCTATTACGCACAAACTAGAGAATATAACAGAGGATTCCAGCAGATCAAATCATTAAACGCTTTCTGTCTGCGTATATAATATTATATTCTATAATATATAATATTCTATAATATTTGATGTTAAACAACCAGAGATTTAAATCATTAATAAGGAAACGCTTTTGTGTCTGATGCTGAAATATTCAACGTGTCTGTTCGATGGTTTCTGAGGTTGTGGGAATAATTCACCAAAACACACTTTGAATAATCAAGCCACTTACACTGTGCACACGAATGTGCACCGCGCAAGTTACACACTATTGCAGGGAGGCCTCCTGTCTGTTCTCACTCACTACCACGTATCATTACACCTCTTTCATCATGTTTTAGCCTGTTTTTTGTGCTTTAATTCTTTTGTGCTGCCTTCTAAATGTTTGTTTGTAAAGTGTTTGATGCTCTCGGTGCAAGACAAGTTCCCCCAGGGGCAATAAAGGCTTCATTCATTCATTCATACACGTACGCATAAAGCCGATCAAAGCAGAGTAACAGAACACGACTCCCTCATGTGACGTCATGTGACGCGTTGTTGAAAAAAAGCACGTTCTAAACAGCTACGCTAAAAACAGCCACTTTCTCCTCTAAATTAGAGCACTTATGTGTTGTAGAACATATTAAAAAAATAACCTACTTATTTTACAGCCATTAACAGACTATATAAAATATTAATTACAATTTTTTTTTAACCTGCAATATGCTCTTTAAGCTCACAGTCCAAACTATCAGGATTGATGAGGCATTCACATGCAGTCAGCTCCATTGTTCCCAAAGAGTTCACAGCAGGTGAGCTGGCTGCCTTTATCAGCTCTGAAGCTCCGCCCATCCAGGAAACATAAAGCCAGGTAGAGGAGAGTGAGAGAAGGAGGGGGGATTTTACACCATAGACATGATGTCCTCCTAAATAAAACTCCATTAGTTTCCATTCATCAGTCACATTTAGTGAATGATTGACAGGTGAAGAATGTGCAGGTTTGAAAACCAGTGATGAGTCAGTGTCTTTTTGTGTCAGTGACAGATTCCACTGATGTGTAAAGTTAAGACCAAACAGGACAAACAGTTTAATCATCAGATGTGAGACGTGAATATCAAACTCTTCTTTTATAAATCATGTTTCTCTATTTTATGTGTCACTACAGACTTTCTAACTGTGAACTCTCAGAGACTCACTGTGACGTCGTGGCCTCAGCTCTGAAGTCCAACCCCTCCCATCTCAGAGAGCTGGACCTGAGTGTGAACAACAACCTGCAGGATTCAGGAGTGAAGCTCCTGTGTGAGGGACTGCAGAGTCCAAACTGCAGACTGGAGACTCTGAGGTCAGATCACTGACTGTAATATTTATATGAATTTCATCACATATTTTGATCATCCAGGCACATTTATAATTCTTTGTTTATATATACAATACAAGAAATAATAATAAAGAACCGAGGATATGTTACGAAGAGAAAAAGATCATTAAATTCAGATTAAGAAAGTAAAGAAATAGGATGGGGGGGTCCTTCAGTCCTCTCTTAATTTAATTAAATGTATTTACATGTTATTATTCCACTCCATCGTTTCCTTTACTCATTTACTCCAGTTACTCATGAAGTCATCTTCTGTTTCTTAGTCTAAACATGATTCTTTACATTTCTTTAATTTCTTCAGCTGTTACCTTCCATGCATTAATAGATGGAGATTTATCATCCAATCACCTCCCTGTCATTTGCTTTCATGCTGCTATGTGCAGGGGCAGATCTAGAAAAATATTTATGGGGTGGCAAGAGGGGGCAGGAAATTTTTAGGGGTGGCAACATATGGCAGACATACTTTATGCAATCACCGTTATTATAGTTTGATGAGAAATAGTATGTACAGTATAAAAGGACAGGGGCTTCCATTTAAATACTCACACAGACCAATTGAATCTTACACAATTAATGTCTTGCATTTGAGGTTTCATGAGAAACAGTTACATTTTGATCTCACTTAATAGGAGATAAAAGTATGAGAACATTTGGTCGGGTATTATCACAGGAAAGGCAGTAAGGTGAGACACAGGTGATGAGTGGCAGATGTGTTCGAGGGCAAGCAAACCGTTTTTCATCCTTCCAAATGTCTGAACAGTTTGTACAGTGAGTCAAAGGAGAGAAATGAAATCTGTGATGGGATCGTTTTCTGTCTTCACAGACTCAACATTGTGCTCCATCAGTCAGAGTGTAACAGTCTGAATGTTGTTGTAGTACCACACAGCTCCACCAGGTGGAGCCTCTGTTCTGTTCTGAGTGTGTGATAGAAAGAGTTGTTGATCTCTGACATCCATCTTCATGTGTGTGAGACGGTGAGAGGACTCTGACCCTCAGTGAGGAGTTGGTGCAGGTCACGTCTTTATATCACTGCTCATGTTTGATGAGTGAATATAGAGCCGTAGAGACCTGGCTCTGTGTGCTCCATATCAAGTCTTGGAGAATTAAAGTGCTGTGTGGAAATCCCCACTCTGCTGTCTGTCAGCTATCTGATGCTAACCAGCTATCCAGGGACTTCTGCTAATCGCTACCTGCTGCTAGCTTCTCCACCTGTAGCAGCCACGTGACCTGATGATGTCAGTGATGATGTCACTGGTCCAGAGTGAACTCATTCGTCCTCTCTTTCATACCGTTCATGTTTTTTATGATCTTATATCAAAACAAACTCTGTGATTTAAACGTACTGTGAGGAGGTTTGATCTGCTGATGAAACACACTCAAAGTAATCTGGATTTCTCTTGATGATTGTCTAAAGTCAATGAGACCACCAACATTATAAAGTCCTTTTGAAAGTCTGTCTGTTTCCAGCTGCTCGCTGTCACATGAGGAGAATCACAGGACGCTGTCTGGAAAAGCCTTTCTTTACATTTCCTACAGAAGAGATTCACACTGACTTGTAGTTTGTAGAGTTCAAAGAAAGCAGGAGGAGTTTTTAGTAAGGGAATACTGTACAGGACAAGATCAGTAAAGAGAGAAGAGGTTTCACTTTGTCCACAGGGGGGCGCCAAAACACACACGTAATGAAAGTTCCTCACAGGAGCTTTGAGTGTTTGAATCTAAGAAGGATCAGGAAGAACTAAAGTATTAATGCATCCTAATAAAGTCCTTCAATGTTGGAATGAACAGATGATGATCACATCAGTGTGTTCATGTGGACAACATCACACATTCATGTATAAAGCTCACTGTCATCTACATTTACTTCTTTTATTCTTTATTCAGATTGTGGGGCTGCTGGTTGTCAGAGATCAGCTGTTCTTCTCTGGCCTCAGCTCTGAAGTCCAACCCCTCCCATCTCAGAGAGCTGGACCTGAGCTCCAACAACCTGCAGGATTCAGGAGTGAAGCTGCTGTGTGATTATCTGCAGAGTCCAAACTGCAGACTGGAGACTCTGAGGTCAGATCACTGACTGTAATATTTATATGAATTTCATCACATATTTTGTTCATCCAGGCACATTTATAAATCTTTTTTTAAACATACAAAAAATAATAATAAAGAACCGAGGATATGTTACACAGAGAAAAAGATCATTAAATTAAGAAAGAAAATAAATAGGATGGGGGGTCCTTCAGTCCTCTCTTAATTTAATTAAATCTATATACACTATATTTTTCCACTCCATCGTTTCCTTTACTCATTTACTCCAGTTACTCATGAAGTCATCTTCTCTGTTTCTTAGTCTAAACGTGATTCTTTACATTTCTTTAACTTCTTCAGCTGTTACCTTCCATGCATTAATCGATGGAGATTTATCATCCAATCAGCTCCCTGTTATTTGCTTTCATGCAGCTATGTGTATTATTGTGTACAAGTATTTATCCCCTTCTTCTCTATTCCTGCTGGAGTGATACCAACTATTTATTTTATTTTTATTGAAGCTTTTATTTAAGCAGGTTGGTCCCATTGAGATTAAGAACCTCTTTTTTCACAGGAGACCTGGTCGAGACAGGCAGCAGCAAAAACACAAAGTTACAGACACAAAGGGAGACAAAGGACAATTTACAAAACACAATATTGAACAATATGATAGAACCATCTATGAGTCAAATCTGGGAGTCAGTAGCTCAAGCAGTCAAACTAAAACCATGTGCATCCTGTAGAATCTGCTTCCAGGTCTTTCATTTTAGATTTAAAAACCTTCAAGGACTCCATTCTGCAACAGATTCCAGGCTGAGGGTGCAGAAAACACAAAAGCACTTTTACTCATTTCTGTTTGAGCGTTTGGAACAGAGAGCATGAAAAGGTCCTGAGAACACAAAGAATACTGTCCAGTACTTTTCTGTGTGATAAAAACACAGAGATAGTGAGGAAGCAGACCAAGAATGACCTTCTACTGTATATAAAGGTGTACCAGTGTAAGAGCCTACGGGTCACCAGAGCACGCCATCCAACCCGAGAGGACATGTAGAATATGAAGTGGATGAAGCCGTTTCTGTAAATATTAATATTTGTAATCTTCTCCTGAACAAATCCCCAAAACCTTCCCAACACGGGACAAGAGTCAAAGATATGCTGATGATTGTCTTCCTGATCCCCACACTTCCTCCAGCAGGCTCTACTTCCTGATCAAATGTCTTTTGTCTTCAGTTTGTATCTATTTTAGAGTTCTGCAGAGATCTGTTTCTTAAAAGTACATTTAAAAATGTATTTAGTTGATGTGGATCCTTCCAAATGTCTGAACAGTTTGTAGAGTGAGTCAAAGGAGAGAAATGAAATCTGTGATGGGATCGTTTTCTGTCTTCACAGACTCAACATTGTGCTCCATCAGTCAGAGTGTAACAGTCTGAATGTTGTTGTAGTACCAAACAGCTCCACCAGGTGGAGCCTCTGTTCTGTTCTGAGTGTGTGATAGAAAGAGTTGTTGATCTCTGACATCCATCTTCATGTGTGTGAGACGGTGAGAGGACTCTGACCCTCAGTGAGGAGTTGGTGCAGGTCACGTCTTTATATCACTGCTCATGTTTGATGAGTGAATATAGAGCCGTAGAGACCTGGCTCTGTGTGCTCCATATCAAGTCTTGGAGAATTAAAGTGCTGTGTGGAAATCCCCACTCTGCTGTCTGTCAGCTATCTGATGCTAACCAGCTATCCAGGGACTTCTGCTAATTGCTACCTGCTGCTAGCTTCTCCACCTGTAGCAGCCACATGACCTGATGATGTGATGTCACTGATGATGTCACTGGTCCAGAGTGAACTCATTCGTCCTCTCTTTCATACCGTTCATGTTTTTTATGATCTTATATCAAAACAAACTCTGTGATTTAAACGTACTGTGAGGAGGTTTGATCTGCTGATGAAACACACTCAAAGTAATCTGGATTTCTCTTGATGATTGTCTAAAGTCAATGAGACCACCAACATTATAAAGTCCTTTTGAAAGTCTGCCTGTTTCCAGCTGCTCGCTGTCACATGAGGAGAATCACAGGACGCTGTGTGGAAAAGCCTTTCTTTACATTTCCTACAGAAGAGATTCACACTGACTTGTAGTTTGTAGAGTTCAAAGAAAGCAGGAGGAGTTTTTAGTGAGGGAATACTGTACAGGACAAGATCAGTAAAGAGAGAAGAGGTTTCACTTTGTCCACAGGGGGGCGCCAAAACAGACACGTAATGAAAGTTCCTCACAGGAGCTTTGAGTGTTTGAATCTAAGAAGGATCAGAAAGAACTAAAGTATTAATGCATCCTAATAAAGTCCTTCAATGTTGGAATGAACAGATGATGATCACATCAGTGTGTTCATGTGGACAACATCACACATTCATGTATAAAGCTCACTGTCATCTACATTTACTTCTTTTATTCTTTATTCAGATTGAGTTGGTGCAGTTTGTCAGAGATCAGCTGTTCTTCTCTGGCCTCAGCTCTGAAGTCCAACCCCTCCCATCTCAGAGAGCTGAACCTGAGTGAGAACAACCTGCAGGATTCAGGAGTGAAGCTGCTGTGTGATTATCTGCAGAGTCCAAACTGTAGACTGGAGACTCTGAGGTCAGATCACTGACTGTGTCATTCATTTGGATCATTTCAATCCACATCCTCCATTGTTGCACATTTCAGGATTTATATGTTTTCAGTTTTTGTCTGAATTTGAATCTTGTGATCTTAAATTATTTTGGAGATTTTTCATTTTTTTCCAAGTTGTTGAATAATTTAGAGATTTGATGTGAAAATGTTTTTGTGACTCTGTGAAGTAAAGTTGAACAAGGTGCACATGAAGCCTCTGGTTTCCTCTGGTTCTGTTAAGAAGTGAAATCATGAAGACTTGTGATTGAATAATGTGTGATTTGATAAATGTAGTAAGATCACAGAGCTGACTGAGATCAGCAGCCTGTTCTTCATCTGTGCACATGAACAGCTGGATGAATGTTGAGCTGACATTTGGAGGATTTAGATTTAGTGAATACACAATCAGAAATGATCCTCTAATCATTTAGAGAAAACTTGATTCATCAGGACAAAGTGATGTTGAGATACTCATCACAACCTGAACACATGTGACTGGATTACACATTATTTTGATTCTTCTTTTATTCTTTATTCAGATTGAGTTACTGCAGTTTGTCAGAGATCAGCTGTTCTTCTCTGGCCTCAGCTCTGAAGTCCAACCCCTCCCATCTCAGAGAGCTGGACCTGAACTGGAACATTTACGTGACGGTTTTAGGACTGAAGCCGCTGCGTGATCTTCGGAAGAATCCAAACTATCGACTGGAGACTCTGAGGTCAGTCTCTCAGTGTTCTTTAGTAAACCCTCCACATGTTTGAATTTATTTATTTAACAGGGACAATGTGATTGAACATAGTCTCAATACAAAGCATGAAACTGATGAGCTGCATAAAGAGTTTATAGTTGTTGTTAGTTTCCAGCTCGTGTCTCTAATTGGTCCTTTGTGTAAACAAACACATTAAACTCCAAAACACTTGATGAGGATCCATTAAAATACATGAACCACAATATGACAATACAAATGCTTTAAAGCAGAGAACATTACAGATTGAAGATACAATCTAAAAGTGGCTACAGCTCTCATTTCATTCATTCAGATTCTTGTTTGTTGTTGGAGAAATCCTTTTGTGGGTGGACACTATGAAGAGAGTTCAACATACTCAGGGTTTGTTTTCTGTGATCTGGCTTCACTAACCCTGACAGAAGAGATGGTGCTGAACAGTCACATGAAGCTGCTTATCAACCTGACAAGTAAACCCAGAGTTTCAGAGAGCACGCTCACATAAAAGGGGCGGAGCTATCTTCATTTAACCTATCACAATCATCACAGAGTCTGCAGTCAGCAGATCATCATATCTAACAAACTGTGAACAAACTATATGAATAATATGAAGAAGTTGAAGACAAACAGGCTCAAAGACTAAAGTTACACAGCTGCAGGAACAAATGCAGGAAGGACAACAGACAGAAACAAAGAAACATCAGAGAGGATTCATGTCCAAACTACGGCTTCTTCTATTTCCTTCCCATCGTTAGTTCACCTCAGAACTGAGCAGAAGAACTCGTGTTTCTTCTCTGAACTGAATGTGTTGCTCTGACTCTTTCATGTGGAGACGAGAACAGTTTGAGAAGTTCAGCTGCAGCTCTGAGCATCACAAACAGAGCGGCATGGAGACACTAAACATTCATATGAAGATATCATTCAAAGGCAGAAGAAGCTCTTCATCATTGAACATCTTCAAAACAACTCAAAGGCTGCGCTGCTTTTTCTCTGTTAAAGGATGAAGGATATCAGGAACAAACAATCATGACCTTTAAGGACTATGATGTCAAATCAGACGGGACACAGGAAGTGTTTGTCGCTCTCTCTCCATCAGCTCACAGAGCGCCACCATCAGGAGATCTGATTGGTCAGTGAGATTTTCACAGGTTGATCTCTTATCTCCAACATATCCTGCTCCTGAGCAGGTTAGGTGTGCAGCGTCAGTTACCATGGCGATATTCCCAGTTTAGAAGTGAACCACCTTCAGGACTGTAAACCCAGGGTTAACCCTGAAGTGACCCTGAATCCTGCTTCATGGTGCAGGCCCCAGGTCACTACAGGTTGTCATGACGACAGAATCTAAAATGTAAACATGACAGTAACTTCTGATTTCTGTCATCTCTCTTCTTCTCTCATTAGCTGGAGATGGAGTCGATGCTGATGGTCTCAGTCATAATGTGAGTGATCAGGACTCTGGTGGAGCAGAGAGGAGCAGCTGATGATCCACAGAGGAGGAACCTCCACCATCTTGTGTGTGGAGAAGCTCTGCAAGCTGAGGAGATCTTCATCCATCAGGGACTGACAGAGGAATCAGCTCACAGTTCATTTCAGTGATATTTCTAATGAATCTGTTCTCCACACATTACAGGAGAGGAAGGTCAAACAGGAAACAGCTGCTAGAAATGTTCAGAGGTCAAAAGCTACCAAGAAATGCTGCAGTTCTTCTTCTCATGTGATGATTCTTTTGACTCCAGACTTCAGTGTGATGTGTTTCTACTCGAACTTCTGTCACTTGTTAGTCTGTATGTTGGACTGACATGTTGACCTTTGACCTGTGTCAGCAGCTGAGAAAAACTTCATTGGTCTGATGGTGAGTGGTTTATTGACGAGCCTCTGAGTGATTCGAGTCGACAGCTCCTCAATATGAGAGCTCTGTAGATGTCATTTTGTTTGAAAGGACAAACTGAACTTCACAGAGCAAACAATGAAATATGGAACGGATGCAACAATGCAACGCCATGTAAACGTCTGGCGTGCTGTTAGGACACGGTGTAAAAACATGGAAAACTCTGAAGCGCCTTGGTTTAGATAAGAACTTTTTTGTATGAACATGATATTAACGTGCCGACGCCTTTTCTACTGGCACAGATTAAAGAATGTAAAGTGGATTATTATCAGCTTTATCTCAGCGTGTCTGCAGTCTCATGTAGTCTGCTGCATATTAGTCTTTAAACAGTGAAAAAACAAAAACTCTTGTTTTCCACGATAGACAGCGGCATGTTGCAATCAATAACCAAGTCTGACAGTATTGAATTAGTGATTGCTTTCTGTTGAGGATGAGTTGTGCTGTACTGCCCTGCACGGGTGTCCATGAACTGTGAGACTGACGGCTGTTGTGGCTCATTTATGATTCTTTTGTTGATCTGGTATTCTTCATATCTGTAAGAGAAAAGCATGTTAAACAGATGTCAGAAAATGCATTACAGGCCCACATGACTTGCAGATCAAACTATATTTATAACCAATCTAGTTAAAATAATTAGATTGTAAACTACAACGCCTAAATTAGCTTCAAATTTGAAGCAAACAATTCAGATTTTGAGGGGAATGTTAAGGAAAAATTATGAAGTTAAGTTATATTTTAAAGCCACAGTAACACTTAATGAAATTGGAATTAATTACAAAACAAAATAAATTGCAAACATTCAAAATCAGAACATTTGAATTCACAATGCAAGGTTTTCACTGCGATCTGAAAATTAGCTGAAGTTGTCAGACAAACATACTGAAGTAAAAAGTACCGTAAATTCCGTACTATTGAGCGCACCTGGATATAAGCCGCACCGGCTAAAAATAAGTAAATAAATGTATTTGTACATATATAAGCCGCACTTGATTATAAGCCGCAGGTGTCCACGCTATAACAAGAGCTATTTACACAGACGTAGGTTACCGGTAACATCCGCAAATACTGTAGCGTCCGTACGGACGTTAAAGGACGACGAGAGCGTTCAAATAATAACTTTTAATAACCCGATCACTGTCGGCCGTGACCACGCCGTTTACAGCAGAGAACAACACATAACCTGCCGTAACAATCCAACTCTCTCCCCCAGCGTTCTCTCATACAGCCACTCAACACGTTCTCGCTGGTGCATTCACTGACTCTCCACATAATCGGAATTATGAACACATTATCAACTACTGACTTTACAACATGAACCGTTACAATACGAAGCCTAGCCGACGGTGTCTGTAACACGGCTGATGAAAAAGATGACCGTAATATATTTCACAAGAAAAAGTCCATCCATTCACTGCCTCAGAATGACTTCATTACTCACTTCCTCAGTCTCTGTTGTCGCTGTCAGTGTCATCTTAACGTGCAGCAGCTCTGTTAGCTTCTTTGACAGCCAGGTCGATCGCCTTTAACTTGAAAGCTGCAGCATATGTATTTCTCCGTGTGTTTTCCATCATGAGGGTGCGTGCATGAAGCGCAAAATGACTGATATTAAGATCCGACGTGACGAAGTCAAATGTTTTTGCGGCAGAAGCTCATTGTCCCCCATAAAAAATCCATGCATTAGCCGCACCGGAGTAGAAGCCGCAGTGCTCGAAGTGTGAGAAAAAAGTAGCGGCTTATAGTCCGGAATTTACGGTAAATGATTTCCCTCTCAGATGTAATGCAGTAGGAGTATAGTGTAGCACGATATGGAAAAGTAAGCACAAGTAATGTAAACTGTATCGTTTATTAGTAGCCTGCAGTACTTAATGTCACCACTGTATAAATAGGTGCTAAAACAAATAATCAATAATTAATGCTATTTAAACTAGCCGTTTAGCTAACGTTATCTAATGCATTTACTCACAATAAATATTAGCCTCCACTTACCGTTCTTTGTGTGACTTCAAATGTTGAACGAAGTTTGAAGTTGTTGCATCCCCGTCTGTAATTCTTGAACTGCATGTTCTACATCTGGCAGCTCTTTGTTTGTTTACCACCTCGTAGCTTTTGTACGCAAATGTAATTATCTTTGGTAGCATGGTGTTTGTGTGGCTCGTATGGGCTCGCGTCGCTAACATCCATTACACACTTCTTCATGGGCTATTCTGACATTTGATTGGATGTTGTCGGATGCTTCAAACAAGGTGGATTCTGGGGGAAAGGTGTCAGCTTGCTGAGAGTGGATGAGAAGCGTTAGTAGATTCAGGGAGTGAAGGGAAATATTTTATCTATCTATCTATCTATCTATCAATCTATCAATCTATCTATCTATCTATCTATCTATCTATCTTGTAAGAGCCAATATGCTTATAATTGATTTGATTACAAATATTTAGTTAAAAATGATTAAAATCTGATTTTCTGTAATTTCATGTTTCTTCATAATGTTTAAAATAGTTTGTAAGGTCATAATTTAGTCATTAAAATGGTGAAAAGGTTATTTTTTATGTTTCTGAATGTTTCGGTCGTGACATCACTGCGTAGTTAAATGTGACGGATGTAACGTCAGCAGTTGGAGTCAAATATTAAAGGAAGCTACACAGTTTTTTGACCGTGCGTTAGACCTTCTGTTAAACCTGTATTTTACTTTGACATTTTTTCAGTAAACCTTTCGAAACGAAGGAAAGTTGTCTTGTTTTTTCACTCGCGTTGCAAATACTGTGAGTTGACTCCAATAAGTGAAACAGAGGACGAAGAAAGAGACGGAGTGCCACTACATATCTATCTATCTATCTATCTATCTATCTATCTATCTATCTATCTACATATCTACATATCTATCTATCTATCTATCTATCTATCTAATCAATCATAAGTCTGTTATGGTGCGCCTTGATTGAAATGTTTCATATTCATATTGAGTTCCATCATATTCAGACTGTCTGCATCACTAATGACTCTATCCTGTGAAATCCTTCAGACTCACCTTTCCAGTAGAGATCTCTCCCCTCTCACTCCCTGTGCTCCTCTGTCCTGACTCCTGCAGGTCAATGGGGTGGTGGACTGATTATTATTATTATTATTAGTGTATTTTTATCATTATTATTATTGTTAATATCCAATGATGATAATCATAGTGAATGAGCTCAGCTCCTGTTTCAGGTGTGCATCCGTGCATAAAGTGAGAAACACAGCTGATGCTCCAGAAGGAAGGAAATCAGCCCAAAGATAGTATATGGTAAAGAGAGTGCACACTTAGCTCTATAAACAACCAGGGCCTTCACAATGCATTTCACACTAACTAGCTAGCTAAGTAGCACAGTTGTTTTAGAGCTGGAAAGTAACTGTGCAAGCTAGGTTTTTACTTGTCAAACAGGAAGCACTTGGTTCATTAATTACATGGGACTTTGTGCTGTTAGCTGGGGGCTAACTAATTATTACTAGCAGCAGAGAAGAATACTTACTTTGTTCAAAAACTTTCTTATATCCACTCTGCATTCACGTCCTTCTCCTCACGCTGTTCTAGCCGCTCTGTGTGGACTTCATCTTACACACACACGCTGCAGGAGTGCAAGCTAGGTCGCAGGGAAAACACGGACTGGATTTTCAGTCACGTGGGCGGTCTCTATATGAACAAGTGGAATGGATTGGATAACGACGCGCTGAAGGGTCTCTCTACCTGACACGATGAAGTGAAGGGAAACTGACAGATTCATCATCATATTTAAGTCAATAATGACAGGTTATATGATTATTTATTTAAACTCATATTCTGGCCACTTTATATTAAATTTGTCAGCACGTTTTGTAAAAAAAAAAAAAGAAAAAAGAAAAGGTTTTTATATCAAAACACTAAATTATTTAGGGGGATTAAGAACATTTTAGGGAGGCTTCAGACCCCCTATAATAGGCCTGATGACGCCACTGGGATGAAGGATATCAGGAACAAACAATCATGACCTTTAAGGACTATGATGTCAAATCAGACGGGACACAGGAAGTGTTTGTCGCTCTCTCTCCATCAGCTCACAGACCATCAAGAGATCTGATTGGTCAGTGAGATTTTCACAGGTTGATCTCTTATCTCCAACATATCCTGCTCCTGAGCAGGTTAGGTGTGCAGCGTCAGTTACCATGACGATATTCCCAGTTTAGAAGTGAACCACCTTCAGGACTGTAAACCCAGGGTTAACCCTGAAGTGACCCTGAATCCTGCTTCATGGTGCAGGCCCCAGGTCACTACAGGTTGTCATGACGACAGAAACTAAAATGTAAACATGACAGTAACTACGTGTTCATCTCTCCCTCGTGAACCTTCTGTCATCATCGCTCCCTTTGACCTTTAACTCTCTGGAATAAACAGGATTTCTAAATGGTAGGTCAAAGTAAACGCCCACAAAGAAAGCAGCCATCAGTGGGAATTAAAGTGCAGCGTTATCAGCCACGTCATTCGGACGCATTTGCCCCCCCCAAGAAAAAAAATAAGTCTGGGAGATGGTGTTCACATCAGCTCAGCACATGTTGATGTCACTCCCCTTAAATGATGAATTAGTGTTTCTACCATTGAAGACACAGATTGGCGTGACCAGACAAGCGTGTCCATAAAGAAGTCTAAAACAACAGAGTGGGAAGCCTTTAATTACTGCACTCAGAAGCCAAGGCTTCTCCTGTAGAAATCTCCTGAATACTGATGCAGTTCTGCATTTCAGCAGGTGATGGACGACTCTTACAGAGCATTTAAAGAAACAACAGTTTACAGGCTTCTTCAGAGAATGCAATGAACTTTATTTAATATTGAAAAATATTTGTCTTTTTAGTGAGACTGCTGGGTGCTGGAGTAAACTTTGTGCAGTATTGCACATGTGGGGAGGATGATGGTTTCAAGCAGAGGCTGCAGTTTATGGCAGTGGCAGCTGGTGTTCAGCAGAGGTTTTCCTTAGGTTTCCTTGGACAGACACACTTCCTTGGTTTTCCTCCTCTCCTTATCGGAGAGTGAATTCTGTCACTAAACCCGACTCTGTCCCTCTTCTGCGGATGGATGATTGTGTCGATCGGGTTGGTTCGGCTCGGTTCGTAACTAAACTGGATCTCCTTAAGGGTTACTGGCAGGTCCCGCTTACTCAGCGTGCGTCCAAAATTAGTGCTTTTGTCACCGCAGACCATTTTCTACAGTACACGGCCTTTTGGCTTCAGAAATGCTCCAGCAACCTTCCACAGGCTCATGAACACTGTACTGAGAGGAGTCGATAACTGTCAAGTTTACCTTGATGACATCATCGCGTGTTCAGTAACCTGGAAAGACCACGTGAAAACTCTGTGTAACCTCTGTATGCCTCGCTCAAGTGTAACCACGGAGGGTCGTTCATTAGATTTTTCTCGGGCGCAGTGGATGGTGATGTGATTATCCCCCGTGCACTCTCCACGACGGGGAAATAATTCAGTGAGGGAGCGTGGAAATCCATGTCACTCACTTAACTCTGTTTCTGTAATCCAGATGTGGTGTGTGCATCACAGCCTGATGTATCTTCATCTCTGTGATGGAGAAACCTTGACACACACACACACACACACACACACACACACACTGTGTTTTATTTGCAGCCTTTATAAGTGTTCCACTGCTACAAGGTGTCATTAGAGCACCACATGCAGATTCAGACGTTTTGTTCATAGCAGATGCAGATAAGACTTTAAAGAACATGAGATGACTTTGTCTTTCCACACTTCTTTTTCCACTCTTTGGACAAAACAAAAGACACTTTATAAAGACTTCAGTGTGAAATAGTTGGACAAACACCAAACACATTGAGAGAGAAGCCAAACAACCCTTTGAGGAAATCTATTCTAACATTATTTAGTTGACAAGTGAGGAAGTGATTTTGCTGGTCAGTGTTTAAGTCGTATGCTAGCTCTCTTATTAGCACTGTTCTTTGACAAATCACCTTTCTACACTAGTCTGTACACAAATCCAGTCCATGTAGCGTCCTCCATCACCACACTGTCAACTTAGACAGTTTGCTGGGGTGGCAGGAGCTCAGTCAGTTGGGACTTGGGTTGGGAACTAAAGGGTTGCTGGTTCAAGTCCTGATGTGCACCAAAAATATGGGAGTTGGTCTGGTAGCTGGAGAAAGAATGTAAAGAATCAAAGGAAGGTAATCTTACAAAAGCATCTGAAACGGAGAGACGGATGAAAGAACAAGGAAGAGGAACAAAGAAATCACACATTTTACCACTTATTCACAAGAGCAATTTACTGATTTTGTTCCCTTCTTTTTCTTTCATAAACAAAAAAATAACTGAAACAGATCACCTCTCAAGCACTGCCCGAAGTGCCCTTGAGCAAGGCACTGAACCCCCAACCTCTCTGGTGTATTCCCTGAGTAGCAGTGTGAAGCAGCTGTGTGTGTGATAAGCATGTCTCTACAATAACAGAGTGTAAAATCCAAATGTTCCTGTGACAGCAGCATGGTTACATTAGACAGAGGCCACAAAGGTTATTATACAGCCATACAGACATTACTGACATTTTAAATGTAAGTTTACATTTAGTGATGCGCCACCTTTGAGACTCTTTCAAATTGTTCTGGTGAGTTCTTGTTTGTTCTTAAAGCATGAGATTAGAGCAGTGAGAATAAATCTCCTGGCATGAGCGCTCTCAGATAAGAGGAACTTCCTGTCATAAAAGGGAGAGCAGAGTCTGAGAGCACAAATCTGTAGCAGAGAGTTGTCCGCATGAATCAGAGAAAACACACATGAGAGCAGGCGGTGGCAGCTGGAGGAGGAAGAGAGTCGGAGAGTGTGATGAGTGAAGACGACTTTAAACCTACAAAGATGGTTTGAAGATCAAACGGTTGAGGACTTGAGTCTGTCCTGAGTATTTCAGAGATAAAGTGAAGATGGTGAACAGAAAGTCTGCTCTCCTGCTGTCTGTCAAAGAAATACAAATCCAGTCACGTAACAACAGCTGGTTAAAAACCCACAGACTTTTACAGAAGCTTCTGGAAAATAAAGTCAAAGATTTGTTCACATCAAGAAACAAAACAAAACAACATCAGTAAATGGGAAAGAAACTTCTCTTCAGCAAGAAGAATATTTGATGAGAGCCTCTCAGTCTGTTTGACAGATAATGACTGATTTAAACTTGAAGTGTATATGTTGTTTTGTTCCCTTATTGGCAGTGTGTTGTGTTTCTCTAGTACTGAATAGTCATGTGAATCTGCAGCTCAGCTTAAGGAACCTGTACTGTGAGTTTCTACAGGAGCATGTTGCTGCCACGCCAGAGAAAAGAAAAGTCAGAGTCCTTGTAATGCTGTAATGGTTCGTTAGCGTACAGAGGCATGGACCTTGAGTGGCCCAGATACTTTGACTTCATGAAATGAAAACGGACCAGTTATTATAAAAAATGAACTGTGTGTTGTCATGGAGACAGGAGCTAATCAGAGCGAGTTCATTCTTTGAACCAGGCCGGAAACATGTTATTTAATGTCTGCTGTAAAAACAGGCATCTTTGAGTGGGCTGTGTTTGTGACTTCAGCTGCTTCTGCTGCCGGGCTCAACTGGACACATTTGACCAACTGCAGGATTTTGCACTCAACCATTGACTCAGTTTTTGAACACTGGAGGTTGCTGCTTGATGACAACATACAAACTTACGTTAGCTGGTGAAACAGGATATAACGTCTTATACAGTCTTCTGCTACGACCTGCTCAGAGCCTTGAATACAGGAGATGTATTTTTTGTGTGAGTGACCAAAAATGACATGTTCAGACATGCGATTAATATCCACATGAACATCTCTTTATTTCTTTGGCTCAGAAAGATGGTACCAGCATGTTGTAAACACTTAGTCATTGATGTGGATCCTCAGAGAAATGTGGGATAAACGTTTAGTAGAATTGGAACAAAGCAGACTTTATGTCAAGAAACAAATAGGAATGTGTCTCTGTCATTCAGTCCCTGTGATCCTCACCAGGAGTTCATCACTTCAAGTCTCTCTTCACTACAATGGGGCAGAAAACAGCAGTAGAGTGGAGTGAAAGCTGAAAATCATATGAATGAGTCCTTATGATGTGCTCTCTAACTGGGTTCGTTTCCAGTCAATTAAACTGTGGTGAGTTCAAACGGCTTCCCTTTGTTTTCTCTTTATGACACTTCATCTCTCTTAAAGATCTCTGGGTGGCTTTACTGCAGAGTTTCCCCTCGACCCGACACCTTCATGTTCATCTCTTCAAGCCTCAACAATAAGATGCTGTGTGGTTCGCCTGATAGGTCCATTGACAAATACAACTCGTCCACAGAGAAGCTTCATAGTAAAGGACCTCTGGTCTTCTGATGGACTTGTTCTTAATCCTTGGACTTGTTGCTTTAGACTGACCTGTGATAAGACTTAGTCAGACTTGTTAGTCTTTACTAGAACACATTGAACTAGTTCTTGGACTCAACATACAGTAGCTATTGCTGATCTTGACTTCGGACCTATGAATAGGAACCTGCTCATCTTGATTTAGGATGTTTGTTGTTTCCTTTAAAAAGTGTTTCTATGGCAACATTCCCCCACGAGGATCTTTAAAGCAGCCTCCATCACTTGCTGTGTGCTTTCCCCAGTGTATATTTCTGGTGACGTTTTGTCCAGTTCATGCTGAGAAAATAGGACTTCAGGGTCCAATTAGCCCCTTTGAAAGATTGGTTTACATTCCTGTGATGTGTGTTGTGACCAGGTCACTGCGAAGCTTCTTTTCAATGGTTTGTCAGGCTTTGTTTAGTTGTTTTAACCTGGTCTGTGCTCATTAGCCACCTATGTTTACCATACAGGTGTCTTTACACAGAGAAAGGCAGTGAAGGTGTTGGGGAAGCCTGACCAGCCCCTCGTCTTTCATCTTCCTGAAGATGCGTCTGGTCAGACCGCCACGCACCGTGGGCCCCTGGCACCTGAGCTGCACAGTCTGATCACGCCTGCCACTGCTTCCACTGATGGAGCCTCTTCACCCAGGCCTCCACCTCCACGGATGCTCCGACCACGTCCTCCTCTGTGCCCCGTACCACCGCCTGGCAGAGGAAGGTCAGGGAGGAGCAGCAGAGGAAGGTCAGGGAGGAGCAGCAGAGGAAGGTCAGGGAGGAGCAGCAGAGGAAGGTCAGGGAGGAGCAGCAGAGGAAGGTCAGGGAGGAGCAGCAGCGCCTGGCAGAGGAAGGTCAGGGAGGAGCAGCAGAGGAAGGTCAGGGAGGAGCAGCAGAGGAAGGTCAGGGAGGAGCAGCAGACGAAGGTCAGGGAGGAGCCGCAGAGGAAGGTCAGGGAGGAGCAGCAGCGCCTGGCAGAGGAAGGTCAGGGAGGAGCAGCAGAGGAAGGTCAGGGAGGAGCAGCAGAGGAAGGTCAGGGAGGAGCAGCAGACGAAGGTCAGGGAGGAGCAGCAGACGAAGGTCAGGGAGGAGCAGCAGAGGAAGGTCAGGGAGGAGCAGCAGCGCCTGGCAGAGGAAGGTCAGGGAGGAGCAGCAGCACCTGGCAGAGGAAGTGGGTGCTCTCTACAAAAATCCGGCATGCCCAACCCACATGGTGTGCAGTATATAGTGCTTTAACAGTAGCCCACTACATCCAAAGTGCTTTCCCGGCTCAAACGGCTGCTACATAGGCCCCTGCACACACCTATAAATCAGAATGACTATTAGAGATCTTTCAGCTCACAGAACCAGTTGCCTAAACTTCAGCATCAATGACAGAAACAAAAACATTTTCAGCTTGGTCAGAACGGATCAGTTCACTGTCAACAAGCACCATTGTTTTCTCCTACTAATTTACGTTGGTCTCAAAAAGACCCTTAAGAATCTGGTCAAACCTTCAAGGTTTCAATAATTTCAAGAAGGGTTTTACAAAGCTGATTTAAAAAATAATTGTCCACATAGGATTCCAGTGCACATTGTATTTAAACCTCACAAAAACAGACTTCAGTAAACATTTTATGTTGAACCTCAAACACTAAAACATTTTCACAAGTAAACAGCTGCAAACATGGCTACACTTAACAGCTCACTTTGTCTTTTTAGCCACAAAGACAAATGTCTCAAGCATTGATATTGAATTTGTCAGCACGTTTTGAAAATAAACAAAAGAGATTTTTTTAAAATAAAAACACCAAATTATTTATAGGGGGGCTTCAGAACATATTAGGGAGGCTTCAGACCCCTAAAATCGGCCTAATGACGCCACTGCTCAGAATAACATCAATAAACACTGAGCGAGTCCGACCGGGTTTATGAACTTGCTGCTCATCTCTTTTCTACAGGTTAACATAACTCCCTGTCATCAAACAATGACCCTTCACCCACGGAGAGCCCCCTGCCCCGGGTCTGACAAGTTCAAAATCCTGGAGGACTGAAGTCCCGTACTCAAGCCGGGCTACAGTACCGATAGCCGGGCAGCCGACTCAACAAAGCCAGCGCTCAACCAGAGCTCATTTCTCAAAGTGTATTTTATAGCCTCCATGTTATAAAGTGGTGTTTGTGCTCAATAGACAGCGGGGCACGCTCCCATGGTGTTAATCAGTATGTGCTTTGATAATAAATCCTCTTCCTCGTCCTCCTCATCTGTGAGCGTCCATCTGTAAAGACCTCAGCAGAGATTCAGTGAGACGCAGCCCGGGTCTGTCTGGATCCACACACAGCTGATTTCCTGTAAATGGAGGAGGGAGGGGCAACATGTGATCCGGGCTCATGATTAACAGGTAGGTCACCTGAGGAGGCTGAAGGTGAAAGTGTTCAGTCAGTTAGACTCCATTTTAAAGGGACAGACAGTGAAGAGAGAAGTAAAGAGTGAAGCGGGGTGAGTGTTTATCCAGAGTTTTTATATCTTCACTTCTGTACTCTCAGTTTCCTCCTGTGAACTGAACACAGACAGTTTATAATGAAGTCACTACTTACATTCATATGAGCTGTGTGTGTGTGTGTGTGTGTGTGTGTGTGAGTGTGAGTGAGTGTGTGTGTGTTAAGGTTTGTGTGTGTGTGTGTGTGTGTGTGTGTGTTAGATCAAACTGTCTCCTGTTTCTCTTGTGTTGATCTCTCAGTGAGTGTTTCTGTGTTTCCTCTCAGACTGACTTCAGATCAGATCATGGATGTGCGTTTTTTTTTTTTTTTTCTTTTCTTTTTTTTCATATACTTTATTAATCCCGCAAGGGGAAATTCGGTTTTCACGGCTGCCCACAGAGAGCGCCCCAGAGCGGTTATTGGGGTTCGGTGCCTTGCTCAAGGGCACCTCGGCAGTGCTCGGGAGGTGGACTGGCACCTCTCCAGCTACCAGACCAATTTCCGGACTTGGTCCGTGCCGGGACTCGAACCGGCGACCCTCCGGTTCCCAACCCAAGTCCCTACAGACTGAGCTACTGCCCCCCGTGTGTGTGTGTGTGTGTGTGTGTGTGTGTGTGTGTGTGTGTGTGTGTGTGTGTGTGTGTGTGTGTGTGTGTGTGTGTGTGTGTGTGTGTGTGTGTGTGTGTGTGTGTGTGTGTGTGTGTGTGTGTAAGTGTGTTTAGGTGTGTGTGTCAGACAGTTTATAATGACATCACTACGTACATTCATATGAGCTGTGTGTGTGTGTGTGTGTGTTAGATCAAACTGTCTCCTGTTTCTCTTGTGTTGATCTCTCAGTGAGTGTTTCTGTGTTTCCTCTCGGACTGACTTCAGATCAGATCATGGATGTGCGTTTAGAGGAAGAGGAGGACGGAGCAGAGTCTTCTGTACCCAGCTGTCTGTCTCTGAAGAGTGATCGGTCCAAAGGTCTTCCTCTGATAAACTTCAGTAAAGAATCTGGAGCCTCAGACTCAAAGTAAGTCTTCTTACTAACTCCTTGTCTCCTCACATGTTTCCTTGTAGGTTCAGTCACCTTGTAAAGCTGTAATCTAAGAGGACTCTTACAAACCTGTGAACCTGCCTGTTATCCTCCTACTTCTCATTAGTACGTTTATTAGCAGCAGAAGATGGCGCTCAGCACGGCCCGTTTAATTTTTATTTTTTTTTGTCAAATATTTGTATTGATTTTTTCATTGGGATGGGGACAAAACATACAAAAATACTTCAGATGCACAACAGTATAACCTCACAAGGGCATCAACAGTCACAGTGGAGCATAATCATAAAATAATAAACCAAAGTCCATTACAGGGCAGCGCCCCTTCCTTAGAAACAACCCATTCACTAACAACCATTCACACCACAATGACAAAGAGGACGAGTCAGTCAGAAGTCAAAACATATAAACAAGTGAAATAGTCCAATAAAATACTTAAAAAAGGAGAGAAGGAGAAAAACAAAACAAAAACAAAGAACTCACAAACGAAAAAAAAAAAAGAGGGTGGGGGGGAGAGAAAATAAATAAACAAACTCAGTAGTTCATAGTTTTTCAGCTTCAATGTGCAAGGTATCTATATGAAGTAGAAAAGGCTGCCAGGTTTTTTGAAAGGCCTGTAGTGAACCGTTCAGGGAGAATCTAATCTTCTCAAGTCTAACGCAATGTAACATCTATTGAATCCATCTATTGTGTGTCGGTGGGGACGAATGCGTCTATTTGAGTAGAATGAGCCTCCTCGCCAGCAAGGTAGTGAAAGCAATAACGCGTTGTGAGGTTTTGGACCAACCAAATGACGGGGGCATTCCAAAAAGGGTGACAAGGGGGTCAAAGTTCACTGTGCGACCAAGGACCTTCCCCAACGTACCGAAGATTGCACACCAAAAATCAAAAAGTCTGGGGCGCGACCAAAACATGTGCATGTGATCAGCCGGTGTGAGTTTACATTTATTGCAGGAGTCAGCTCTGTCTGGATGAATCTTAGCTAACCTTGCATTACTGAAGTGACTCCTGTGCAAGATCTTGCATTGTAGAAGTTTATGGCGAGCGCATATCGAGGATGTGTGTACAAGATGAAGGATACAGCCCCATTGTTCATCAGATATAGTTATCTGGAGGTCTTGATCCCAGACAGCTCTCAGGGAATTCAGAGGGGTCGGGTTTATCCTAAAAATGTAATTGTATAAGACTGAAGTCAGGGATTTTTGTGTAGTTTTCAGCAAGAGAAGGGAGTCCATCAAAGACTCAGGGGGGCGATTAGGAAAGTGATGGAAGGATTTTGCACAAAATGATGAATCTGAAAGAAACAGAATAAATGAGATTGAGGGAGTGTGAATTTTTTTCGACAAGTCGGCAAATGAAGAGAAAGTACCATCAATATAGAGGTCATCAAGGAGTTGGAGACTTTTATTTGACCAGGATTCAAATACGAGGTCGGAACAAGGTGGAGAAAAAAAAAGGTTTTGAAAAACTGGGGCTTGTTTCGATGAGGCGTGTAGAGCAAGTTGCTTTCTAAGTTGACTCCAAATTTTTAAGGTCTCAGAGACAATAGAGTTCTGTGTGACTTGTTTGGTTGGTAGAGGTAACTGCAAACAAATCACTGACCATAATGTAGACAGGTGTAGAAGCTAGTTCCATGCTGGCCCAGAGAGGACGGTCACTGACAGCAATCTTAACATCCAGAAAAGGATTTTTTTGACATTGGAAGCCCAATAGTATCTGCAAAAGTCTGGTAAGGCCAAACTTCCAAGAGTTTTGGGGAGTTGGAAAGATTTAATTGGAAGGTAACTCACTCTTGTTCAGGTTAATGTTATAGCCAGAAAACTTTCTGAATTGCTCGAATGTATCCAAAATAGCGGGAATGGAAGAAGTTGGATTGGTGACGTAGAGCAGGAAATCATCTGCATATAGAGATAGCTTATGAGAGACGCCAAATCTGGAAATCCTGGGACTTTTTGAAGAGTCTTTACGACCTTCTTGATCCAAAGCAGCGGGCACAAACACTTAAAGGAATCATGCTGTTCATGTGTTTCTGTTCATGACAGCAGTCAATATAACAAGTGAACAATGATTTGAACTGAACATTGAACTAAACATGGGAACATTTCTTGTTATGACAATGATCCACAGAATCAAGATTCAAATCACATCATTAGTGCAGCTCTAGTATAAAGACCCTCCTGCCAGGGAGCATGCTGTGTTCAGGTGCAGGTTGTGTCAAAGTCCAGCACTGACTTTATGTCCCAGTCTGACCCAGGAGAGGAAAGATAAGATAATCCTTTATTCATTTCGCAAGCAGAGAAATTTACAGTGTTACAGCAGCAGAACAGGATAGCAGAAGCAAATCACACAGTACAAAAATTAAAATGGATAAAAATGTAAGTGTTGAAAAAATATGCATCAAAACAACAATTATAGAGCCAGTAAAAGCTAGAAGAATCCATAAAGAGAAGGACAACAAATGAAACCAGAACCTCACTAAGGACACACTCACACTAGCTAATCTGTACCGTGACTAAGCAGGTTTGACCCCCAAAGTCCAGTTCCTTTGACTCGTGTGAGCGCTCTGATCCGTGGTCTTGGCCCGGCACGGATGGAAGAGGTGATCTGAGGCATGGTACGGTTTCTCATGCACGAGCAGAAGCACGGAAACTCAACGTGAACATGAAGTATAATCCTGGAGTGTTATATCTGTTTCTGACTAAATGACTCAAAATAATCCTCAAAGTCCTTCAAGTAGCTGTCATGTTCTCCGTGTTGTTCTCTGATGTGCGGACGCAGACTTTACTTCACTTTAGTTCATAGTCTGCCTGTGTTGTAAACTAAGTACGCTTCAAGTCACATGAAGCCCTGCATGTGTTGTATTACCATGTTATGAAGAAGAGGTTACCGTGCTCAGGCCCGGTTAGTCCTGGAGCAATGTGAGTGCAGGCCAGCGGGGGAACAAGGAGGGGGGTCAGTCGTTGGGTCAACTGGACCTAGAGTGAGTTCACCCTGATACTGCTGATCCAGCCCAATGTAATTCACAATGTTTCACCACGTCTAACCTGAGGTCAAAGGTGGACTAACCCGAGCTCAGCTGTCTGAAGTGAAACAGTGGATGACAGGATCAGACTCTTTGATTCTCTGACTGTGAAGAAGCTGCACATGGTGTTCAGTCTGACTGAATCAAATGAATCCAAACAGAAGAAAGAAGGCGTTACCTGCTCTCTGTGATCATCTGACTCTTTAGATTGTGTTTGATAAATCTTCATATTTTCTATCAGTCAACCATCAGTTTAGTTCTAAAGACATGTCTTCACAGGGGGACGAAGAGGACTCATGTTAGAGAGGAGCAGACGTCCTGTCCTGGGTGTCAGGACGTCCTGAAGGATCCCGTCTCTACCAGCTGTGGACATTGGTTCTGCAGACAGTGCATCACCTCATACTGGGACCAGTCTGGTTCAGCAGGAGACTCGTCCTGTCCTCAGTGTGGAGAAAGATCCAGACCAGGATCTGGACTGCAGACAGTCAGTCAGAGCAGCACTGGACAAAGTAAGACTGTACACCTTTGTGCTTCTGTGATCTCCTCCTAAAACACGACTTTTATTGGTCAAAGTCAAAAGTCTAGAAATTAAAACTCTTTTTACTTCTTTTACAAAACATCTGAAAACAATAATCAGATTCTATCATTCTCTCTTTCAGTAGATAGAGGTCAGCAGAAGGTTTTAGATCAACATAAGGTCAGTCTGAGGACGAGATGTGAACGTGTGACTGAAGGAAGTGATGAAACAGGAAGTAGAATCCACCTCAACAGGATCTACACTGAGCTCCACATCACGGAGGGGCAGAGTGAAGAGATGAACACCCAACATGAGGTGAGACAGATGGAGACAGCCTCTAAAAAGAAGACCCTCCATGAGACTCCAATCAAGTGCCAGGACATCTTTAAAACCTTACCGGACCAACAGGAACCAAAGACAGGAGCTCAACCCGACCAACAGGAACCAAAGACAGGAGCTCAACCCCACCAACAGGAACCAAAGACAGGAGCTCAACCCCACCAACAGGAACCAAAGACAGGAGTTCAACCCGACCAACAGAAACCCATCAGAGTGGTTTTGACAAACGGCGTGGCTGGTGTTGGAAAAACCTTCTCAGTGCAGAAGTTCACTCTGGACTGGGCCGAGGGCTCACAGAACCAAGACGTCAGTCTGCTGATCCTGCTTTCATTCAGGGAGCTGAACTTGGTCAGAGATCAGCACTACAGTCTTCTTGAACTGCTCCGTGTTTTCCATCCAACATTACAGAAGGTGGCAGCAGAGACGCTCGCTGTCTGTAAACTGTTGTTCATCTTTGACGGCCTGGATGAAAGCAGACTGTCATTGGACTTCACAAACAGGGAGGTTGTGTCTGATGTCACACAGAAGTCATCGTTAAACACACTGTTCACAAACCTCATCAAGGGGAATCTGCTCCCCTCAGCTCTCATCTGGATCACTTCTCGACCTGCAGCAGCCAATCAGATCCCTCCTTCATGTGTTGACAGGGTAACAGAAGTACGAGGCTTCACTGACGCCCAGAAGGAGGAGTACTTCAGGAGGAGGTTCAGTGATAAAAAAGTTCTGTCCAGAACAATTATCTCACACATCCAGACATCCAGGAGCCTCCACATCATGTGTCTGATCCCGGTCTTCTGCTGGATCACTGCCACAGTTCTGGAGCACATGAGCACAAAGCAGAGAGGAGAGCTGCCCAAGACCCTGACTGACATGTACTCACACTTCCTGCTGGTTCAGACACAGAGGAAGAAGAACAAGTATGGTGAGGGACATCAGATGAGCCCACATGAGCTGATGGAGGCCGACAGACAAGTTCTTCTGAAGCTGGGGAGGCTGGCGTTTGAACATCTGGAGGACGGAAACATCATGTTCTACCAAGAAGACCTGGAGCGGTGTGGTCTGGATGTCACAGAGGCCTCGGTGTACTCAGGAGTTTGTACAGAGATCTTCAAAACAGAGTGTGTGATGTTCCAGAAAACAGTCTACTGCTTTGTTCATCTGAGCGTTCAGGAGTTTCTGGCTGCAGTCTACATGTTCCACTGTTTCACCAACAGGAACACAACAGTACTGGAGGCTTTTCTGGGAGAAACACATGTAGATTCAACTCTTGATGTTCTTCTATATAAATCAATGGAGAAATCCCTGGAAAGTAAGAACGGTCACCTGGACCTGTTTGTTCGCTTCCTTCATGGTCTTTCTCTGAAATCAAACCAGAGACTCTTAGGAGGCCTGCTGGGTCAGACAGACAACAGTCCAAAAATGATCCAGAGACTCTTAGGAGGCCTGCTGGGTCAGACAAACAACAATCCAAAAATGATCCAAAGAGTCATCAACAACCTGAAGAAGATGAACAGTGAAGATATCTCTCCTGACAGAAGCATCAACATCTTCCATTGTCTGACGGAGATGAAGGACCTCTCAGTCCATCAGGAGATCCAAAAGTTCCTGAAGTCAGAGAGCAGATCAGAGGAGGAACTCTCTGAGATCCACTGCTCTGCTCTGGCCTACATGCTGCAGATGTCCGAGGAGGTTCTGGATGAGTTTAACCTGAAGAACTACAAAACATCAGACCAGGGACGACAGAGACTGATTCCAGCTGTGAGGAACTGCAGGAAGGCAAAGTAAGTCCAGATGTGATGAACATTATAAATCAGTGTCATGTACTAATTTACTTATTTTAATATAAACTAAACATAATCCTTTCTGTTCACTAAAAACTGTTCCTCTGTTAATGTTCAGGAGAAACAGTCAGTCGTAGTTTGTTTCACACCTGATGTTTTTTATCTTTTTGTCCTGAGTTCATAAATATCTTTGATAGTTTTTTGTGAACACATTCAGGAGAGAATTCCCAAAGAAGTGACTGAGATGTGTGATAGTGTTAATCCCTGAAAAGAGAGATATCAGATGCTGTGAGCGCCCCCTTCCAGCCTCTGCAGATATTACTAATCAATCATGAGCATCATGTCTGAACATCTCAGCAGGTAGATCACAGTTAAACTGTTCTTACAGGAGATCCTTCACCTCACTACATTTGATTCTTTGCTGACTTGTTTGATTTCTGGATCATTCTGCAGCAGTCTCTGTATGTTCACGTTTATAGAAGTGAGTCAGACGAGAATGAGATGGTCCTCCTCCAGAGTTACTGTTCAATGAGTTTCAAATGGTTTTCTACTGCAGAGAGAGTCCTCTGAATAGATCACACTTCAGATCACAGACTATAGATGAAGGATATTTGAGAGGAAGGAGGCTACACCAGTTCCAGGGAATCAGTCCAACCAGGGCTGGACTGGGACCAAAAAAAGGCCCTGGCATTTTTGGCAAAAGACATACCAGACGATATATGCGCACATTATGTTGGTTAAAAAATTCAAATTAAGCGCAGTAGCCTACATGGAAAAGAGTAACCATGTCAAAAATTGGATATGCTCTTTCACTACATGTTCATTTTGGGAGAGATGGCCACAGAAACATAATTCCCATCTTGAAGTTAAAGACAATTCTCTCTCTCTCTCTCTCTCTCTCTCTCTTTCTCTCTCTTTAAACACACTCTCTATATCTAACTGCCCAGACCTAGCTAAGCCTCACTTGTCACCGTTTCGTCCACGGTTGATGAAAGGAGCAAAGGGGGTCCTGGAACGATCTTCCTGCAGTTGTTTGGAGATGGCGGCGCATCCAAGGGGGTTGAGCAAAGGGCCGTAGTGTCCTCCGTCGAGCGAGGTGATCTCCGTGGGTGTCCTTTCTTTAAAGGACGGAACGAGACGTAATCCTTACAATCTCTCTCAGTACCGTTTCAATACGGGAGAAATAGACGCTCTTCTTTGGAGATGCGTTCAAGTGGATGATCTAAGCTCGGAATTTCGGACGTCGGTGTGTTTCAAGGCCTTTGGATCAGCTGCGCGCCAAAACTTAAACAAAGAGCAGCGTGCTGGAAACAGGAACAGAGTTGGGTATC
Organism: Symphodus melops; assembly: GCF_947650265.1. Lineage (NCBI taxonomy): Eukaryota > Metazoa > Chordata > Actinopteri > Labriformes > Labridae > Symphodus > Symphodus melops. The sequence goes on from NC_136706.1 coordinate 24,261,410, forward strand.
CTCGGACGTCGCCAGACGACGTTTGAAAGAGAGTGAACAATGGGGCATGGCCGGTTTTATACCTCCCAGACTTCACACCTATGTGTTAGGTGTGGCAAAGCATTCTGGGAGTACCTGCAAGGCATGCTGGGATATAGAGTCTGTTGTCGTAGTTCTCCAAACATACACAGCCTGAACTTTGCCATCCTGGCTGGACCCAACAATGTTGACGGCCCTGCCTGTCGTTGCTTGTCTGTGTGCGTCCATGAGACCTCAGTAAGTATTGTAGTGGTATATTTGATTGAGTTTGTCATAGTAATTAGCAGTATTTGTTTGTTGCATGTTAAGCTATGAGGCATGTGCCAACTCATTTATTTCTGTTAATATGATTGCTCACTGTAGAGTATTATTTACATGTATGTTAGTAAGTTCACTGTCAGATATATGTATAACATAGGCTAATTTGTATGAGCTATATTCTTTGGGTGAGCTTTGAGCAGGACAGTATTTGATTTCTTCCTTTGCTGTTTTGCAGACCACACACACACACACAACCACACACACACACATGCGTGCGTGCACACACACGCTCAAGCTCTCTGCGCTCCCTAAAGGAGACGTCTCTTTTTATTCTGCTAACATTTCGGCTACTTCTTACCGGGCTGACAGTAGCTACTCCTCAATCTGTGCCTGCTGCTGGCTCAAGTCTCTCTCCTCTAAGTCCACCTGTGCACTCAATGGGACTGCTTCTGCTTCTGCACTTGTTGACACGGACGGCCCTGCAGCTGCTGCTAGTAGTGTGTAGTTGTGTACTAGTGTGTAGCTAGTAGTGTGTACGCCCGATGGCCTGTCCATGGCTCAGTCCAACTCAGTGGTTTGTCTGTAAGGACCAAAGAGCTCAGATCTTTCCACTCCAATCGTTTATTCTCCAGTTTTTAACTGGTTTTCTGTCAGAGGACAAAGAGTAACACATGTCATCAATCTTCACATCATAATCCAAGTCACAGATCAGATGTAACAAAGGCTAATGTTCATCTTTAAATCTATCAGAATAAAAGATATGACTTAAACACAACCAAAGTAAATCAGTAGATAAATAAATGAACTCATTCACTGCTACTTATTGGACTTCAACAAAGGAAACTTCCATCTTAAGCTCACAGTCCAAACTATCAGGATTGATGAGGCATTCACATGCAGTCAGCTCCATTGTTCCCAAAGAGTTCACAGCAGGTGAGCTGGCTGCCTTTATCAGCTCTGAAGCTCCGCCCATCCAGGAAACATAAAGCCAGGTAGAGGAGAGTGAGAGAAGGAGGGGGGATTTTACACCATAGACATGATGTCCTCCTAAATAAAACTCCATTAGTTTCCATTCATCAGTAACATTTAGTGAATGACTGACAGGTGAAGAATGTGCAGGTTTGAAAACCAGTGATGAGACTTTTTGTGTCAGTGACAGATTCCACTGATGTGTAAAGTTAAGACCAAACAGGACAAACTGTTTAATCATCAGATGTGAGACGTGAATATCAAACTCTTCTTTTATAAGTCATGTTTCTCTATTTTATGTGTCACTACAGACTTTCTCAGTGTAAACTCTCAAAGACTCACTGTGACGTCGTGGCCTCAGCTCTGAAGTCCAACCCCTCCCATCTCAGAGAGCTGGACCTGAGCTGGAACAAGAACCTGCAGGATTCAGGAGTGAAGCTGCTGTGTGAGGGACTGCAGAGTCCAAACTGCAGACTGGAGACTCTGAGGTCAGATCACTGACTGTAATATTTATATGAATTTCATCATATATTTTGTTCATCCAGGCACATTTATAAATCTGTTTTTAAACATACAATACAAAAAATAATAATAACGAACCAAGGATATGTTACGAAGAGAAAAAAATCATTAAACTAAGAAAGAAAAGAAATAAAATGGGGGGGTCCTTCAGTCCTCTCTTAATTTAATTAAATGTATTTACATGTTATTATTCCACTCCATCTTCTCATGAAGTCATCTGATGCTAACCAGCTATCCAGGGACTTCTGCTAAATGCTACCTGCTGCTAGCTTCTCCACCTGTAGCAGCCATGTGACCTGATGATATCAGTGATGATGTCACTGGTCCAGAGTGAACTCATTCGTCCTCTCTTTCATACCGTTAATGTTTTTTATGATCTTATATCAAAACAAACTCTGTGATTTAAACGTACTGTGAGGAGGTTTGATCTGCTGATGAAACACACTCAAAGTAATCTGGATTTCTCTTGATGATTGTCTAAAGTCAATGAGACCACCAACATTATAAAGTCCTTTTGAAAGTCTGCCTGTTTCCAGCTGCTCGCTGTCACATGAGGAGAATCACAGGACGCTGTCTGGAAAAGCCTTTCTTTACATTTCCTACAGAAGAGATTCACACTGACTTGTAGTTTGTAGAGTTCAAAGAAAGCAGGAGGAGTTTTTAGTGAGGGAATACTGTACAGGACAAGATCAGTAAAGAGAGAAGAGGTTTCACTTTGTCCACAGGGGGGCGCCAAAACAGACACGTAATGAAAGTTCCTCACAGGAGCTTTGAGTGTTTGAATCTAAGAAGGATCAGGAAGAACTAAAGTATTAATGCATCCTAATAAAGTCCTTCAATGTTGGAATGAACAGATGATGATCACATCAGTGTGTTCATGTGGACAACATCACACATTCATGTATAAAGCTCACTGTCATCTACATTTACTTCTTTTATTCTTTATTCAGAGTGGAGAGCTGCAGTTTGTCAGAGATCAGCTGTTCTTCTCTGATCTCAGCTCTGAAGTCCAACCCCTCCCATCTCAGAGAGCTGGACCTGAGCTGGAACAAGAACCTGCATTCAGGAGTGAAGCTGCTGTGTGATTATCTGCAGAGTCCAAACTGCAGACTGGAGACTCTGAGGTCAGATCACTGACTGTGTCATTCATTTGGATCATTTTAATCCACATCCTCCATTGTTGCACATTTCAGGATTTATATGTTTTCAGTTTTTGTCTGAATTTGAATCTTGTGATTTTAAATTATTTTGGAGATTTTTCGTTTTTTTTCAAGTTGTTGAATAATTTAGAGATTTGATGTGAAAATGTTTTTGTGACTCTCTGAAGTAAAGTTGAACAAGGTGCACATGAAGCCTCTGGTTTCCTCTGGTTCTGTTAAGAAGTGAAATCATGAAGACTTGTGATTGAATAATGTGTGATTTGATAAATGTAGTAAGATCACAGAGCTGACTGAGATCAGCAGCCTGTTCTTCATCTGTGCACATGAACAGCTGGATGAATGTTGAGCTGACATTTGGAGGATTTAGATTTAGTGAATACACAATCAGAAATGATCCTCGAATCATTTAGAGAAAACTTGATTCATCAGGACAAAGTGATGTTGAGATACTCATCACAACCTGAACACATGTGACTGGATTACACATTATTTTTATTCTTCTTTTATTCTTTATTCAGATTGAGGAGCTGCAGTTTGTCAGAGATCAGCTGTTCTTCTCTGGCCTCAGCTCTGAAGTCCAACCCCTCCCATCTCAGAGAGCTGGAGCTGAGCTACAACAACCTGAATGATTCAGGAGTGAAGCTGCTGTGTGAGGGACTGCAGAGTCCAAACTGCAGACTGGAGACTCTGAGGTCAGATCACTGACTGTAATATTTATATGAATTTCATCACATATTTTGTTCATCCAGGCACATTTATAAATCTGTTTTTAAACGTACAATACAAGAAATAATAATAAAGAACAGAGGATATGTTAGGAAGAGAAAAAGATCATTAAATTCAGATTAAGAAAGTAAAGAAATAGAATGGGGGGGTCCTTCAGTCCCCTCTTAATTTAATTAAATGTATTTACATGTTATTATTCCACTCCATTGTTTCCTTTACTCATTTACTCCAGTTACTCATGAAGTCATCTTCTCTGTTTCTTAGTCTAAACATGATTCTTTACATTTCTTTAACTTCTTCGGCTGTTACCTTCCATGCATTAATAGATGCAGATTTATCATCCAATCAGCTCCCTGTCATTTGCTTTCATGCAGCTATGTGTATTATTGTGTACAAGTATTTATCCCCTTCTTCTCTATTCCTGCTGGAGCGATACCAACTATTTATTTTATTTTTATTGAAGCTTTTATTTAAGCAGGTTGGTCCCATTGAGATGAAGAACCTCTTTTTTCACAGGAGACCTGGTCGAGACAGGCAGCAGCAAAAACACAAAGTTACAGACACAAAGGGAGACAAAGGACAATTTACAAAACACAATATTTAACAATATGATAGAACCATCTATGAGTCAAATCTGGGAGTCAGTAGCTCAAGCAGTCAAACTAAAACCATGTGCATCCTGTAGAATCTGCTTCCAGGTCTTTCATTTTAGATTTAAAAACCTTCAAGGACTCCATTCTGCAACAGATTCCAGGCTGAGGGTGCAGAAAACACAAAAGCACTTTTACTAATTTCTGTTTGAGCGTTTGGAACAGAGAGCATGAAAAGGTCCTGAGAACACAAAGAATACTGTCCAGTACTTTTCTGTGTGATAAAAACACAGAGATAGTGAGGAAGCAGACCAAGAATGACCTTCTACTGTATATAAAGGTGTACCAGTGTAAGAGCCTACGGGTCACCAGAGCACGCCATCCAACCCGAGAGGACATGTAGAATATGAAGTGGATGAAGCCGTTTCTGTAAATATTAATATTTGTAATCTTCTCCTGAACAAATCCCCAAAACCTTCCCAACACGGGACAAGAGTCAAAGATATGCTGATGATTGTCTTCCTGATCCCCACACTTCCTCCAGCAGGCTCTACTTCCTGATCAAATGTCTTTTGTGTTCAGTTTGTATCTATTTTAGAGTTCTGCAGAGATCTGTTTCTTAAAAGTACATTTAAAAATGTATTTAGTTGATGTGGATCCTTCCAAATGTCTGAACAGTTTGTAGAGTGAGTCAAAGGAGAGAAATGAAATCTGTGATGGGATCGTTTTCTGTCTTCACAGACTCAACATTGTGCTCCATCAGTCAGAGTGTAACAGTCTGAATGTTGTTGTAGTACCACACAGCTCCACCAGGTGGAGCCTCTGTTCTGTTCTGAGTGTGTGATAGAAAGAGTTGTTGATGTCTAACATCCATCTTCATGTGTGTGAGACGGTGAGAGGACTCTGACCCTCAGTGAGGAGTTGGTGCAGGTCACGTCTTTATATCACTGCTCATGTTTGATGAGTGAATATAGAGCCGTAGAGACCTGGCTCTGTGTGCTCCATATCAAGTCTTGGAGAATTAAAGTGCTGTGTGGAAATCCCCACTCTGCTGTCTGTCAGCTATCTGATGCTAAACAGCTATCCAGGGACTTCTGCTAATTGCTACCTGCTGCTAGCTTCTCCACCTGTAGCAGCCACGTGACCTGATGATGTCAGTGATGATGTCACTGGTCCAGAGTGAACTCATTCGTCCTCTCTTTCATACCGTTCATGTTTTTTATGATCTTATATCAAAACAAACTCTGTGATTTAAACGTAGTGTGAGGAGGTTTGATCTGCTGATGAAACACACTCAAAGTAATCTGGATTTCTCTTGATGATTGTCTAAAGTCAATGAGACCACCAACATTATAAAGTCCTTTTGAAAGTCTGCCTGTTTCCAGCTGCTCGCTGTCACATGAGGAGAATCACAGGACGCTGTCTGGAAAAGCCTTTCTTTACATTTCCTACAGAAGAGATTCACACTGACTTGTAGTTTGTAGAGTTCAAAGAAAGCAGGAGGAGTTTTTAGTGAGGGAATACTGTACAGGACAAGATCAGTAAAGAGAGAAGAGGTTTCACTTTGTCCACAGGGGGGCGCCAAAACAGACACGTAATGAAAGTTCCTCACAGGAGCTTTGAGTGTTTGAATCTAAGAAGGATCAGGAAGAACTAAAGTATTAATGCATCCTAATAAAGTCCTTCAATGTTGGAATGAACAGATGATGATCACATCAGTGTGTTCATGTGGACAACATCACACATTCATGTATAAAGCTCACTGTCATCTACATTTACTTCTTTTATTCTTTATTCAGATTGTGGCGCTGCAGTTTATCAGAGATCAGCTGTTCTTCTCTGGCCTCAGCTCTGAAGTCCAACCCCTCCCATCTCAGAGAGCTGGACCTGAGATACAACAACCTGCAGGATTCAGGAGTGAAGCTGCTGTGTGAGGGACTGCAGACTCCAAACTGCAGACTGGAGACTCTGAGGTCAGATCACTGACTGTGTCATTCATTTGAATCATTTTAATCCACATCCTCCATTGTTGCACATTTCAGGATTTATATGTTTTCAGTTTTTGTCTGAATTTGAATCTTGTGATCTTAAATTATTTTGGAGATTTTTATTTTTTCCAAGTTGTTGAATAATTTAGAGATTTGATGTGAAAATGTTTTTGTGACTGTGAAGTAAAGTTGAACAAGGTGCACATGAAGCCTCTGGTTTCCTCTGGTTCTGTTAAGAAGTGAAATCATGAAGACTTGTGATTGAATAATGTGTGATTTGATAAATGTAGTAAGATCACAGAGCTGACTGAGATCAGCAGCCTGTTCTTCATCTGTGCACATGAACAGCTGGATGAATGTTGAGCTGACATTTGGAGGATTTAGATTTAGTGAATACACAATCAGAAATGATCCTCTAATCATTTAGAGAAAACTTGATTCATCAGGACAAAGTGATGTTGAGATACTCATCACAACCTGAACACATGTGACTGGATTACACATTATTTTTATTCTTCTTTTATTCTTTATTCAGATTGAGGGGCTGCAGGTTGTCAGAGATCAGCTGTTCTTCTCTGGCCTCAGCTCTGAAGTCCAACCCCTCCCATCTCAGAGAGCTGGACCTGAGTGAGAACAACCTGCTGGATTCAGGAGTGAAGCTGCTGCGTGATCTTCAGAAGAATCCAAACTATCGACTGGAGACTCTGAGGTCAGTCTCTCAGTGTTCTTTAGTAAACCCTCCACATGTTTGAATTTATTTATTTAACAGGGACAATGTGATTGAACATAGTCTCAATACAAAGCATGAAACTGATGAGCTGCATAAAGAGTTTATAACTGTTGTTAGTTTCCAGCTCGTGTCTCTAGTTGGTCCTTTCTGTAAACAAACACATTAAACTCCAAAACACTTGATGAGGATCCATTAAAATACATGAAGCACAATATGACAATACAAATGCTTTAAAGCAGAGAACATTACAGATTGAAGATACAATCTAAAAGTGGCTACAGCTCTCATTTCATTCATTCAGATTCTTGTTTGTTGTTGGAGAAATCCTTTTGTGGGTGGACACTATGAAGAGAGTTCAACATACTCAGGGTTTGTTTTCTGTGATCTGGCTTCACTAACCCTGACAGAAGAGATGGTGCTGAACAGTCACATGAAGCTGCTTATCAACCTGACAAGTAAACCCAGAGTTTCAGAGAGCACGCTCACATAAAAGGGGCGGAGCTATCTTCATTTAACCTATCACAATCATCACAGAGTCTGCAGTCAGCAGATCATCATATCTAACAAACTGTGAACAAACTATATGAATAATATGAAGAAGTTGAAGACAAACAGGCTCAAAGACTAAAGTTACACAGCTGCAGGAACAAATGCAGGAAGGACAACTGACAGAAACAAAGAAACATCAGAGAGGATTCATGTCCAAACTACGGCTTCTTCTATTTCCTTCCCATCGTTAGTTCACCTCAGAACTGAGCAGAAGAACTCGTGTTTCTTCTCTGAACTGAATGTGTTGCTCTGACTCTTTCATGTGGAGACCAGAACAGTTTGAGAAGTTCAGCTGCAGCTCTGAGCATCACAAACAGAGCGGCATGGAGACACTAAACATTCATATGAAGATATCATTCAAAGGCAGAAGAAGCTCTTCATCATTGAACATCTTCAAAACAACTCAAAGGCTGCGCTGCTTTTTCTCTGTTAAAGGATGAAGGATATCAGGAACAAACAATCATGACCTTTAAGGACTATGATGTCAAATCAGACGGGACACAGGAAGTGTTTGTCGCTCTCTCTCCATCAGCTCACAGACCATCAAGAGATCTGATTGGTCAGTGAGATTTTCACAGGTTGATCTCTTATCTCCAACATATCCTGCTCCTGAGCAGGTTAGGTGTGCAGCGTCAGTTACCATGGCGATATTCCCAGTTTAGAAGTGAACCACCTTCAGGACTGTAAACCCAGGGTTAACCCTGAAGTGACCCTGAATCCTGCTTCATGGTGCAGGCCCCAGGTCACTACAGGTTGTCATGACGACAGAAACTAAAATGTAATGACAGTAACTTCTGATTTCTGTCATCTCTCTTCTTCTCTCATTAGATGCTGATGGTCTCAGTCATAAAGTGAGTGATCAGGACTCTGGTGGAGCAGAGAGGAGCAGCTGATGATCCACAGAGGAGGAACCTCCACCATCTTGTGTGAGGAGAAGCTCTGCAAGCTGAGGAGATCTTCATCCATCAGGGACTGACAGAGGAATCAGCTCACAGTTCATTTCAGTGATATTTCTAATGAATCTGTTCTCCACACATTACAGGAGAGGAAGGTCAAACATGAAACAGCTGCTAGAAATGTTCAGAGGTCAAAAGCTACCAAGAAATGCTGCAGTTCTTCTTCTCATGTGATGATTATTTTGACTCCAGACTTCAGTGTGATGTGTTTCTACTCTAACTTCTGTCACTTGTTAGTCTGTATGTTGGACTGACATGTTGACCTTTGACCTGTGTCAGCAGCTGAGAAAAACTTCATTGGTCTGATGGTGAGTGGTTTATTGACGAGCCTCTGAGTGATTTGAGTCGACAGCTCCTCAATATGAGAGCTCTGTAGATGTCATTTTGTTTGAAAGGACAAACTGAACTTCACAGAGCAAACAATGAAATATGGAACGGATGCAACAATGCAACGCCATGTAAACGTCTGGCGTGCTGTTAGGACACGGTGTAAAAACATGGAAAACTCTGAAGCGCCTCGGTTTAGATAAGAACTTTTTTGTATGAACATGATATTAACGTGCCGACGCCTTTTCTACTGGCACAGATTAAAGAATGTAAAGTGGATTATTATCAGCTTTATCTCAGCGTGTCTGCAGTCTCATGTAGTCTGCTGCATATTAGTCTTTAAACAGTGAAAAAACTAAAACTCTTGTTTTCCACGATAGACAGCGGCATGTTGCAATCAATAACCAAGTCTGACAGTATTGAATTAGTGATTGCTTTCTGTTGAGGATGAGTTGTGCTGTACTGCCCTGCACGGGTGTCCATGAACTGTGAGACTGACGGCTGTTGTGGCTCATTTATGATTCTTTTGTTGATCTGGTATTCTTCATATCTGTAAGAGAAAAGCATGTTAAACAGATGTTAGAAAATGCATTACAGGCCCACATGACTTGCAGGTCAAACTAGATTTATAACCAATCTAGTTAAAGTAATTAGATTGTAAACTACAACGCCTAAATTAGCTTCAAATTTGAAGCATACAATTCAGATTTTGAGGGGAATGTTCAGGAAAAATTATGAAGTTAAGTTATATTTAAAAGCCACAGTAACACTTAATGAAATTGGAATTAATTACAAAACAAAATAAATTGCAAACATTCAAAATCAGAACATTTGAATACACAATGCAAGGTTTTCACTGCGATCTGAAAATTAGCTGAAGTTGTCAGACAAACATACTGAAGTAAAAAGTAAATGATTTCCCTCTCAGATGTAATGCAGTAGGAGTATAGTGTAGCACGATATGGAAAAGTAAGCACAAGTAATGTAAACTGTATCGTTTATTAGTAGCCTGCAGTACTTAATGTCACCACTGTATAAACAGGTGCTAAAACAAATAATCAATAATTAAATATGTGAGGAGAAATGAAGAGAAATGATCCCCGACAAGGTAATGCACGACTCTGACACAAAATGGGGGGGGGCCTTAACGTTCCCCATAACTTCAGCTAACGTACCTTCAGAGTTGTAGTTTCCAGTAATGCTATTTAAACTAGCCGTTAAGCTAACGTTATCTAATGCATTTACTCACAATAAATATTAGCCTCCACTTACCGTTCTTTGTGTGACTTCAAATGTCGAACGAAGTTTGAAGTTGTTGCATCCCCGTCTGTAATTCTTGAACTGCATGTTCTACATCTGGCAGCTCTTTGTTTGTTTACCACCTCGTAGCTTTTGTACGCAAATGTAATTATCTTTGGTAGCATGGTGTTTGTGTGGCTCGTATGGGCTCGCGTCGCTAACATCCATTACACACTTCTTCATGGGCTATTCTGTCATTTGATTGGATGTTGTCGGATGCTTCAAACAAGGTGGATTCTGGGGGAAAGGTGTCAGCTTGCTGAGAGTGGATGAGAAGCGTTAGTAGATTCAGGGAGTGAAGGGAAATATTTTATCTATCTATCTATCTATCTATCTATCTATCTATCTATCTATCTATCTATCTATCTATCTAGTAAGAGCCAATATGCTTATAATTGATTTGATTACAAATATTTAGTTAAAAATGATTAAAATCAGATTTTCAGTAATTTCATGTTTCTTCATAATGTTTAAAATAGTTTGTAAGGTCATAATTTAGTCATTAAAATGGTGAAAAGGTTATTTTTTATGTTTCTGAATGTTTCGGTCGTGACATCACTGCGTAGTTAAATGTGACGGATGTAACGTCAGCAGTTGGAGTCAAATATTAATGGAAGCTACACAGTTTTTTGACCGTGCGTTAGACCTTCTGTTAAACCTGTATTTTACTTTGACATTTTTTCAGTAAACCTTTCGAAACGAAGGAAAGTTGTCTTGTTTTTTCACTCGCGTTGCAAATACTGTGAGTTGACTCCAATAAGTGAAACAGAGGACGAAGAAAGAGACGGAGTGCCACTACATATCTATCTATCTATCTATCTATCTATCTATCTATCCATCCATCCATCCATCCATCCATCCATCCATCCATCCATCCATCCATCCATCCATCCATCCATCCATCCATCCATCCATCCATCCATCCATCCATCCATCCATCCATCTGCTTTCTCCACTTTCTAATCAATCATAAGTCTGTTATGGTGCGCCTTGATTGAAATGTTTCATATTCATATTGAGTTCCATCATATTCAAAGACTGTCTGCATCACTAATGACTCTATCCTGTGAAATCCTTCAGACTCACCTTTCCAGTAGAGATCTCTCCCCTCTCACTCCCTGTGCTCCTCTGTCCTGACTCCTGCAGGTCAATGGGGTGGTGGACTGATTATTATTATTATTAGTGTATTTTTATCATTATTATTATTGTTAATATCCAATGATGATAATCATAGTGAATGAGCTCAGCTCCTGTTTCAGGTGTGCATCCGTGCATAAAGTGAGAAACACAGCTGATGCTCCAGAAGGAAGGAAATCAGCCCAAAGATAGTATATGGTAAAGAGAGTGCACACTTAGCTCTAGAAACAACCAGGGCCTTCACAATGCATTTCACACTAACTAGCTAGCTAAGTAGCAGAGTTGTTTTAGAGCTGGAAAGTAACTGTGCAAGCTAGGTTTTTACTTGTCAAACAGGAAGCACTTGGTTCATTAATGACATGGGACTTTGTGCTGTTAGCTGGGGGCTAACTAATTATTACTAGCAGCAGAGAAGAATACTTACTTTGTTCAAAAACTTTCTTATATCCACTCTGCATTCACGTCCTTCTCCTCACGCTGTTCTAGCCGCTCTGTGTGGACTTCATCTTACACACACACGCTGCAGGAGTGCAAGCTAGGTCGCAGGGAAAACACGGACTGGATTTTCAGTCACGTGGGCGGTCTCTATATGAACAAGTGGAATGGATTGGATAACGACGCGCTGAAGGGTCTCTCTACCTGACACGATGAAGTGAAGGGAAACTGACAGATTCATCATCATATTTAAGTCAATAATGACAGGTTATATGATTATTTATTTAAACTCATATTCTGGCCACTTTATATTGAAATTGTCAGCATATTTTATAAAAAGAAAAAAAAGTTGTTTTTTAATATAAAACACCAAATTATTTAGGGAGGCTTCAGACCCTCTATATAATAATATAATACCCTCTGTAAAGCTTTCTGTAGCTTCAGTGTTTAGCCAGCTCTGCATGTGTTGGACACTGTAGCTTCAGTGTTTAGCCAGCTCTGCATGTGGTGGACACTGTAGCTTCAGTGTTTAGCCAGCTCTGCATGTGGTGGGCACTGTAGCTTCAGTGTTTAGCCAGCTCTGCATGTAGAGACACTGTAGCTTCAGTGTTTAGCCAGCTCTGCATGGGTCTGTAAAGCTTTCTGCGTTCTAACCTCTCTCCATGTTTCATCTCCAACATTGATCCTAGTTTGAGCAGCTTTCTGCTGCTGGAGCTTATTAGAAACATGCAGAGGCTTTTTAGCTCGGGTACAATCACTTCTATCTGAAGCAGTTCCACTGCCCGCTTCCATCGCTGCAACACCTGTTCACCTGATAACTGCTCTCATATCTGACAAACCCAGGGGCGTCCAAAACGGCCTTCAAAGCCCCGCCTACCTTCTCTGGTCCAATCAGATCCAGAGCATTCAGGAGCAGAATCTAAAGTTAGAAGGAGGACATACTGGCTGCTGCATTGTTGTCAGAGAAGCTTCAACACAGCAGGTTTCCTTCATGATCACACAGGAAGAGAGCAGCTCTCTGATTGGCTGATTGATCACAGGGTTAGAGATCAGCTCTCTGATTGGTCCTTTCACTGATGACATGACCAAACACAGACAAAAGTCGGTGCATTTACTGTATTTATTGAAAGATTGCAGTACTGAGCTGATTGTAGACCGATGCAGGTGACAGTGTGATAGAAGACAGTGTGAAATAAGTGTGCAGTGATTCAATGCAGTCCACTCTAACGATACATCAACAAGAGCTCTACGTCCCGTTTCACTTCATCACTATGTACAAATCGTGTTTTGAATTTGAGCTTGGAGCTGCAGGGAGGAAAGGAGTGAGCGTCTGTGAACCTGCTGCTGTGCAGGTCTGTCTGTTTGCACCTGTGCTGCCTGATGTACAGGAAGACATCGATGAAGAGTCTGAGAGAAGCAAACGTTCATGTTTGTAGAAGTGGAATCTGAAATAATAAAATGTTCTTATTGTTTTGCACAAAGTTGTTTGTCGCTCCCTCGATGCATCCAGTCCTGAAGAAAACTAACCCTGATGTTTTCCCTCAGCCGATGATTCATAAAAGCAAGTCACTGTCAGGAAGAGAACTATAAAAGTACAGACATCCTGGACTGTTCGAGCACAGTGAATATATGAACAAACATGAAGAGTTACAGTCAGCTCACTGCAACGTGCCGAGGGTTCCAGTTTGTAACGTCAAACCAAATGAAAAGGCACATCACATGTTCTCAAGCCCACGTTTAAACCACACCGCCTGGAGAAAACAAGAGGATTACATTGCACACAACAATGTACCAAAACCACCTCTCCAAGACCGACTCAGCACCCGGGTCACTGCAGGCTGTCTGAAACCCCGTCAGGGACTTCTTTAAAGGGGAGCGCTGGTCCCGTCTGAACCCGACCGGAGACATTCAGAAACTTTTTGTACCTTTTAGTCGTTTTGATGCCAGAATACCAAAACAAAAGGTTTTAGTTTAAAACTGGCAGCGCTCCCCTTTAAGGTGACCATGTGACCTCACATTCTGCGTTATGTACATCGTCTGTATTTAAGGCTCCTCTTCTCCATCTCTCATGTTTCTGCTGATCTGCTCGGTGAACATCGTGCAGGTTTGTCTCCAGAGGCCGACGTCGACCCCGAGACGATGACCGAGAGGTCGGCTACAAACACAGCACAGCGCAGAAACATTAACCCTTTAGATTCTACGCCGGTGTTTATTTTTGACAGATTCTTAAGTTGCCACTGACACATGTTGGCTTTGAAAAAGTCGTTTTTCCTGTCCGTCTTTGTCCGCCATCAGAAGACTGCAGAGAAGTTTACGGGTTTCTGCAGAGTCCAGAGTGTGTGTGTGTGTGTGTGTGTGTGTGTGTGTGTGTGTGTGGAGCAGGACTGTATGCTGAGGAAGAAACAAATAAAAACAAAATGCTTTGGTCCATGCATTGTGTATCTTGGCTGTTTGGAGCACCCGTCATGGCGGCTCGTGTCCCCGTCCTCTATCCGTTCTCCCTCCACAGGACTAAGTGAATGCTATGGTCGGGCATGCTGGTGGCAAACACCAGTCCAGAGTCATTGTCCCCGTCCAGCCCGTTCAGCCACGACGTCACGCCGGCCAGGAAGCTGGACCCTCGTTTGGACTTTCTGTAGGCCGGCAGAGGCCAGCGTCCCGAGATCGCCTCAGTCCTCAAGTCCATCACGTACAGGAAGTGGTTATCAAAGAGGAGCGCGAAGACCTCGCCGAAACTCAGCAGGGACAGGTTAGCCGGGTCCTGGGTCTTTATCACCCTGAGGACGAGACAAAGAAGAGCAGCTGGGTGAACAGACACGTTCTCTGGGTGAAATCAGAGTTTTTTTAAACGTTGAGTTTGAAGGAAAATGTGGATTTTTTTTCACACGTCTCGATGACAGAGACTTCCTGTTGCCATGGATACCATGGACTGAAACATAAAGGTTTCTGCACGTCCCCCAAGTTAAAGTTTTTAATATTAAGTTAAGCAAATTAAATGGAACTGTTTGGACCACCAGTCAGCCAATAAGATCAAAGCGGGCCTCTTCCTGCAGAATAAATCCGAGGAGGCTGGAGGAGAAACTCGGGACAAAGTCTGAGCGTTGGGTTCCTGCAGTGAAAGTCTGAATAGCTGCATCATGAAGGAGCTACAGAAAAGAGCTGAGTGAACTCTTTCCTGCTTCCTCGTTATAAATCAGAAACCGTGTTCGCTTCTCTTTGTACCTGAGAATCTCGAAGCTGGCGAAGTCCCACTGATAGACCCCGAGGTCGGAGCTGCACACGATGTATTTCCCGTCAAACTGCAGACGAGGCTGCAGGCTGATGCTGCGATCCTCCGACACAGACAGAGTCTTCAGACACTTACAGTTGATCTCTCTGCCTAAAGGCCAGACCTGCAGAGGGAACACAGCGTGAGCACCATCTGCTGGCCTCCTCAGGTACTGCATCACAAACACAGCCAGGAGCTTTACCTTGATTTCATATTTATCAGCGCTCAGGAGGATGTAATCCCCCGGACTGTGCAGCATGGACTCCACCTCGCTCTTCTGTAGAATCACCTGACGGGACACAACCACACGTTTTACATTATTTAAGAAAATCTGAAAAACACGTTTCACAAACAGACAAATAACTTCAGACTGTCGTGACGTGATCAGACCTTGGTGACCCACTCGGTTTGTCCCGTTAGAGTATTGAGACACGCCCCGGCCGACAGAGCCCACACCTTCACAGAGAAGTCCGCAGAGCCGCTGACCAGCAGGTCCAGCTCGTCGTTATAGTCCACGCTGAACACTGAGCGCACACACACACACACACACTTTTAAACGACAGTCTGCAGACTCCCACACGTCCTCTATGTTTGGATGGATGACCCAGATCAGATGAACAAGTCGGCTTACCTGCTCCTGTGTGGCCTCTAAACTGCTGGATTTTAGCACCAGAGCTCCACTCCCAGCATGCAATAGTGTTGTCGAAGGAGCCCGTCACCAGCTTCTGCTCGTCAAACTTGACCGTGGCACAGGTGTGAGTCTGGATCCCGTAGATGCACTGGCCAGTTCGTACGTCCCAGAGTTTGGCAGAGAGGTCATCAGATCCTGAGAGAGAAGAAGAAGAAGACGTCAGGACATCACGAACGCCCGAGCTGAGCCGTCCTCTCACAGTTTAAAGAAGGCGTGGCACACCTGTGCACAGGAGACCGTCCTTGTAGTAGAGCGCGTACACTCGAGCGCTGTGTCCGATGAGGGACGACGTCTCGAAGGCCTCCTGGTCCTTCAGCTGCGTCATCCTCAGTCTGGCCTTCAGGTAGACCCCCTTCCAGTGAGAAGCGTCCTGGATGGACTCATCGATCCTCCAGCCCAGCTCCCGACACACCCCCTGCCACACCTCAGGGCACGAGCTGATGACCTGCGAGGAGAGGGCCGCCGTCCACGTTTACATGTGAACAACCAATAAGATCCCGTGAGCCGAGACATTTATCACTACACAATGCATTTTCATCAGGACGGATATAAGAGCAGATAAAGTCTCATGGAGTCAGACCCGTCTCTCTGTCCCCGATTGTTTCCACCATGATGGTGAAGTTAACTCTCTGCAGCTGCAGATACCGTTTACAAAGGCAGCGAGAAAGAGGTCGCAACAATAGCCCGATTAAATTCATTTATTAGGTTCAGCAGAATTCAGCCGAACAGTGAACTCTTCTGATTCAGTTCTGAGTTCAAAGAAAAGGTCCAGGCTGTTTGAAGATCTACAGTTCTCTTCAGATAATCAGGTCGGGCCTTGAACGCTCAGAAATCAGAACTGGACAAAGAAATACAACTTGTGCATCCAAAGTGAAAATACTAGTCTTTGTGATTTATCGATTTTCTCGTCTCTCTCCGGCTCCATAAATTCTGGTTCTGGTCACATCAGCACTGAACCAGGAAGAGAAAGCCGAAGAGGAGCTTGACCTCGGAGACGACTGACGTGAAGCTCAGCAGACATCTTTCTCTCTTTACAGGAAACAAGTCCATCCTTTATCTATACCGCTTTTACTGTCCAAGGTCACAGGAGCTGATCCCAGCCGTTACTGGGCGGGTTACATCCTGGACTGGTCTTCAGCCAATCACAGAGCTGACATATAGAGAGCATATAGAGGGCAAAGCATGTGTTTGGACTGTGGGAGGACGCCGGAGAGAACCCACGCCATGCACGGGGAGAACATGCAGACCCCACACAGAGAGGCTCCTGACAGACAGGGATTCAAACCAGCAACCTCCTCACTGAGAGGGGACAGGGATAAGCACTGGACCACTGTGTGGCCCATGGGACAAAGTCCGAGAGGAATGAAAAAAGAAAAAGCATTTGTTGGAAGCTAAAGTCTCAAGGATCAGAAACAAAGACGGCCTGATGTTTACCTTATTCCACTGTTTACAGACGCGGCAGCAGACCAGCAGGGTCTCAGGGTCGAGCCAGCGCATCAGGTAGAAGGCGAGCTCCAGAGGAAGGAGGCGCAGGAAGTCCCGTTTGAGCAGCGTCTCCAGCCCATTGGACAGGTGACGGAGCTGGACAGCACCGCTGAGAGAGATGAGGTGGTCCAGAGACTGGTTCTTCTGCTGGTCATTCAGAGTAAGGAAAGTGGTGGAGATTGACTCCAGCCACCCCTCAAAGGCCACCTTCTCCATGGGCACATGAGAGCGACCTGCAACACCTGCAGGAGAGAGGAAGAACACCAGATCTTAACTACGCACCATCTTCAGGTCGCGTTCACATATAAAGTTCGGTGGACTCGGTTCGATTCAGGGTTAACATTTAAGTTCAGACTGCACGTTGTGAAGCGCACCAAAGTTAGACAGGCGTCACCAGTTGGGCTGTAGCTGCTTTCGGGTGGTGTCGGACATCTCCAAAAACGAGTTTCTGAGTTGTGAAATATACAGAAACGCCGACTCAAGTCGGGACGATGACCTACATAACTAGATTCCCTACTTGCTGACATTTTTCGTCATCAACTTGGGAGGCAAAATATGATTTGTTAATGTTAAGATACTGTGTAATAGGCAAACTTACGTATTTTACTGTCTGTTGTTGTTGTTGTTGTTATTAAGGCATTCCGACTTTTGAAACTGAAAACATGTGAAAACACTGAAGTCGGATGAGTGACTTTCCAGCTCCTACGAGCACCTGAATGCATCAAGCAGCTCCGCTCAGTAGCTGCTGTGATCCAGCTCGTACTACGACCTCAAAGTAAACAACATAGTGGAAGATTGGCACTGCAGTACCCATTTTAAACACAAGAGGGCAGAGTTACATACTGCTCCTTTAAAAGGAGAAACAGATAGATAAATACTTTATTGATCCCGAGGGAAATTCATAACTCATACCTGATTAATAATATATTATAATAAGAATCAGGAATAGCTCAGTCAGTGTGTTTTTGTCCTAATCATACTGACTGACATGTTAAAGCATTTAAAGAACATTTAATGACATAATTAATAAATCAGCAATATTATCTGTGCCATAGCAGCTCACACAGCTTCACCTTAGATGATTAAACTGCATATTTACCTGCTACTTTGCTGATTATCAGTCTTATTACTGAAATAAGTCGTCTAACTTTAACCTTTCTATCTGAGTTAGCCACCTGGCTAGTTAGCAGCCTCTGAGGAGGTTTAACACAAACAGCCTTTTATAGCCGGGACAGAAACAGACAGAGACATATCACAACACGTCCTTTTAAACATGATGAGGATGATGATTGTGGACTCACCCAGCTGAGAGCTGCAGGGAGTTTCTTCCTCTCCTCTGAGTTATCTTCACATAGCGGAGTTAGCCGCGCTAAGCTAACCTGTCAGCTAGCAACTTCAAAGGGATTGTCAAAGTAACCTAGCTAGCCTGGTAGCTAACGTTAGCTCAGCACCATGATGACAGGACTGGACTCTGTCGGTGGTTAACTACATTATGCTCCTCGTTCTGTACTCTTCTCTTGACTTGTTCGGTAGTTAGACAGAGAAAAGGACGGCAGCTTCTGACAGCATGAAAACATGAACATAATGGAAAACGCTATCCCTGCCCCGCTGCTCTTTTCTCCCTCAGCGCGGTCTGACAGGAGGCTTCGTTTACGCGTTTAGCAGCGCCGGAAACAAATGTGTGACATGGAAACTGTCAGCTAAGCAGCAAGCACACATCCTTAACATAAATGATCACTTACATTTAGATTTAATTTCTAGTTCTACACTTCATGGTGCCCAGTCTGCCTGTAAGACAGCGCCGCGGGGAATTTAATACAGGTGAATTTACAGTAACTTCCGGTGTAGCGTACAATGTGGAGCGGTGAGAAACACACTATAAATCATAATATAGGTATATAAATAATACAATGAATACAAATGATAAAAAAAGATGATAATAAAATAATTATATTATGTCTATGGTGCGAAATGTGTGACCGGAAACAGTCTGTATGTTTCGAGGGTCTGATAACGGCGGGACACCGGCCGGAACTGATTATCGGTAAATGATTTTTCTACAGGCAGGGCCACTTTAATTAGGAAAAATAAAATATATATTTAACAATAACAAAATGGATCAAAACATTCATTAAAACATATAAAACACATACAAATGTAAACAGATTTAAAGAATACATGAAACAATTAGGGATGTTGATGTAGGAACAATTCTCTAAACTCACAATACCATTCCGTCGCCTTTATTTGACTAAATTAGAATGTAGATAAACTAAGAGTGACACAGATTCCTGTAGGAGCTGCTGACCTGCTTGTCAGTGTGGTTTGGTCTTTTAATGTTTATTTCTCTCAACAAGGGGGTGATGATTGGAGCTTGTTGGTTGGTTTGTGTTATTTATGTAGTTCTCCATCTTCTTGTAATATGTGCACATAGGTTTTGTCTCGTCTGTTATCTTCTCACTTCTTTACTTTTCTGTCTTTGGGAAGACAAAAGGCCATCTCTAAATCTTTCTCTGCAGCTGCTGACACTCACCGTATTATTGAGATTCATTTTTATCGATGTGAACCTCGACACCTTTGAATCGATTTGTCACAAGTTTACGATTAATCTTTATATCCCTTAAAAAAAATACAACTGAGACATAAAAAAATAAGAAATGTAATAAAAAAACATTCAAAACACAAAATAAAATACATAGAAATCAAATAAAAAAGTTTGAAAATAAAATAGAATAATTGATAAAAAATAAAGCACATTAAACTCAAAATAACAAAATACATTTCAAAATAGAGATACAAACAATAATAGTTTAAATAAATGAATGAAACACTGATAGTAATACATTTGAATACATATCAACACAGTATGCAACTTTCGTGTGGAAAAAAGAAAATCACCACCAGAGGGCAAACTTACTACCAAAATAACTTCTTCTTGGCCTGACAATTTTTGTAATAATATATATGTGACATGTTTGAGTAACTGATGGACTAATACATTAATAGTTAATTTTTAAGATAGATAGATTTATTACATTTTGTGTTTTTATTTACTTTATTTTATTTTTTACATCAATCTTGATATTTCACATTTTTTTAAATTCTGTTTTATATATTGGTAATTTCTTCTCATATTCTATTTTATTTAAGTTCTTGTTATTTTAGCCTTATTTTTTCTTTCTCACCCATACACCAATATAAATAACTCAAATATGTAAATGTACTTGGCAATAAAACCGTCAATCATCCAGCCTCCTCTCCTGGTCACCCTGTTTCTTCCACATGCTCACTGTTGTGAACGAACATAAACTCACCACTGTGTCACACATTTCACCCCTCATATAATTTGTCTGACTGCCAAAAAACCTCTCACATCTCACAAACAGTACAAAGTCCTGACACACACACACACACACACACACACACACACACACACACACACACACACACACACACACACACGCAGAGCGCTCAGCTCAGGACCCCTCTCACCAACTCATTCCCCCCTGTCTCTTTTCTGCCATCAGGTGAGAGCTTCAGGACTTCAGGACCTGGAAGAGCTTTACCCCCTCAGTTCTTGAGGCTCATAACAAGTTTCCACCCTGACGGTTTCTTTGGCTTCTTTCAATACTGTTTTTGCTCTTCATGTGTTTCTTCGCATGTTTATGTATGTGTATCCGTGTCCCAACATGTGCAAACTGCGACCTGCAGAGCACTTTGTACCCTTATTTTGAAAAGATCCTACTTAAATAACGTTAACTGTGATCAACAGGAAAATTGTCGCTGACTTCAAAAATTACCCTGACGTGAAGAATTGTTGTCAGATTAACGTTAAAAACATGTGCGTTGTCTGTCTGTTATCGGCTCAGATTAGAGAAGAAGCTGTGAAGGACAAAACATCCGATCTCTCAGAGCAGTTTAACATGACTCATGGTGTGTTCAGCACAGTTTACATTCATGTTACTTTACTGGGAAGAAAACATCTGACTCTGCTCTGACTCACTGTGATAACAACATTTAATCTATCACGTCCAGAAATAATCTCGTGCTGTCTGACTCCTCTGAACACTGTCACTTCACCTCATAACCACTCGTCATATTTCACTATTACATGAAATAATATAAAAACAAATACAATATGAGTGGGCCGTCATCCTGTAATTCTATTAACGTGAAGTCAAATTCTGTCTTTTGGTGAAATTGGAAGCAAAAATGTGAAACAATGGTGTGAGCAAACTTTCTGCACTCTGCATGTAGCTGTGTGTAACTACTGTGGCAAAGTGTAGAAGGATTAAGAAGCAAAGAAGTCGATGCTGAAGTGTAAAATCCTGCAGTACCTGGAGCGTCCACTAGAGGCTGGCTGCAGTTCCTGGAGTGTCCACTAGAGGCTGGCTGCAGTACCTGGAGTGTCCACTAGAGGCTGGCTGCAGCAGCACAGGAAGTCACATACACACCCATTCAAACAGCCTGTTTTTACAGCAGACATGAACATGTTTACAGCCTGCTTCAAAAAACCAAATAGGTGTGATTAGCTCATGTCTCCATCCACACACACTGTACGGGGGGAATGTTTTGATGTCTCAGCAGTTCTGATTGGATGAAGGATCAGAGTTATTCACAATAAGGCGTGTAGCTGAGCTGATTGACAGGTGGGCGCCGTGTAGCGGTTTGTGGGGAGCTTGGCGCGCTGTAATGGAGTCTGTTTTTCTATATTTGCAGCTGCAGACTCAAACAGGCTTTAAAGCTAATTATAAATGTGTGATTGATGTTCATGATAAATACAGAGACAGGGGGGAATAAACAGAGAAGAGTCGAAGCAGTGTTTGAATCAAAGTCATATATATTCATCTCGCAAACTTACAGTGTAACAGCAGCAAAGCAGGAGAGCAGAAGAAAATCACAGTGCAAGAATTAAAACAGATAAAAATATAAAAGTGCAGGAAAAAATAAATGAAACACTTAACATGTTGAAGTCTGTGAAAAACGTCAGTAAAAATATTTTAAGGAGACTGAATTGTCTTCTCATTAATCAACGGAGCTCCATGACACTGACACACAAGCCTCTTAAACACACAGCTTCTTTTCCCCGAGGGATTTAGTGACTTGTATTTTACACCATGCTGATAAATACAGTATCAATCCATGGACCACATGCAGCCTGAACAGCGGGGGGATCAGATGCACCTCCAACCACTATCGGTCCTTCATTCTGTACGAGTGTTTGTGTTCCTCATGCAGAATCAAATATCGGTACTTTTTAAAAAAAAATCAAAACTACACGAACAGCTCTACCAACCAAAACTACACTGATGCACGAACCACCTCTTCACAAGCTTGAAATCATATGAGGACAAATGCGGACCAGACTACCTCAGTATGTGGCCTCAATGTGTCCTGGGTGACTTCACACCACAGAGTGTATATACAAATGGACAGCGTACCTCTCCTCCTTCCTGTCACGTGCATATTGTCAGTTTTCATTCAGAGTCTGTGCAGGGATCACCGTATTGAGTGTGTGTGTGTGTGTGTGTGTGTGTGTGTGTCTGTGTGTGTGTGTGTGTGTGTGTTACCTGTAGCATATTTAATATAAACAAGTCGTGGGGGGCATCATGGAGAATTCAGTGGACAGATGACGCTCAGATCAGCGGATAATTCCTTTTGCTTTCCGGACCACCTGTTTCTCTCGCTGTGTTTAAATTCAGACTTTTCACTCCCTTCACAGATAAGAATGCTCGTTACAGTAATCCTGATTTACTGAGTCTGTGGGTGTGAATCCGTCCTTTTGTCCGGGGGGGTTTCAGGTACAGCTGGTGTGTGTGTGTGTGTGTGTGTGTGTGGATTGGGGGGGGGGGGGGGGGGGGTAGACTGACCCTGACCCTCACCCTAACAGGCTAAGTGATTGATGCCTGGCTTGCTAAGCTCCCCGATAAAGAGCTGCTAATGCTGCTGGTGAGCCGGGCACCAAAACCTGGACTGGATTAACTGGAGCGCAGATTCAGCACAATGTGAGGCTGAAGGTTCAGAGCGGGACACACAGAGGACACACAGAGGACACACAGAGGACAGACAGAGGACACAAAGAGGACACAAAGAGGATGCACAGAGGACTCACAGAGGACACAAAGAGGACAGACAGAGGACAGACAGAGGACGCACTGAGGACAGACAGAGGACTCACATAGGATGCACAGAGGACACACAGAGGATGCACAGAGGACACAGAGGATGCACAGAGGACTCACAGAGGACACAAAGAGGACACAAAGAGGACAGACAGACGGCAGACAGAGGACGCACAGAGGATGCACAGAGGACACACAGAGGACACACAAAGGACAGACAGACGGCAGACAGAGGACGCACAGAGGATGCACAGAGAACTCACAGAGGACAGACAGAAGACACAGAGGACAAAGAGGAAACACAAATGACACACAGAGGACAGAGGATGCACTGAGGACAGACAGAGGACACACACAGGATGCACAGAGGACACACAGAGGACGCACAGAGGACACACAGAGGACACACAGAGGATGCACAGAGGACACACAGAGGACAGACAGAGGATGCACAGAGGACGCACAGAGGATGCACAGAGGACAGACAGAGGACCCACTGAGAGAAGCGAGCACGTCTTCGTCTCTAATTAGAGAGACATACACACTTTAAGATCAAACAAAGAACTGGGAGAGCTGGGGGATTTTCGCTCCAAACTTAAGGACTGATTTGACTTGTTATAATTAATTAATATTTGTCAATATTTATCAATATTTCTAACAGACTGTTGATCTGTTTCTAAAAGTGATATTTCCCAAAGAGAATTCATCACGCTTTGTAACACCAGGCACAATATTCAGAGATGTGATTCTTTCTAGTTTACGTCGCTGATGGAAGAAGAAGACGAGAAAGAGGAGGAGGACGAAGACGAGAAAGAGGAGGAGGACAAAGACGAGAAAGACAATGAGGACGGAGGAAAATCAGAAAAATGTAGAAGAGTTAGACAAAGCTGAGGAAGAGGAAAAAGAGACAGATGAAGGAGGGAAACCAGAAAAAGGCAGAGGAGGAAGAGATAGAAAAAAAGAGAAATGGAGGAGAAGGAAGAAGCTGAGAAACAGGATAAGGAGGAAGTTTCATATATAGGAGAAGGAATATATATTGTTGAATGTCTGGCTTTTGTAAGAGCTGCACATTTTTTGTTTTTGCAGTTTTTGGGACAGTTACAAAAACTGTGTTCAAGACAGACAAACTGTAAAGATAAACGTTTGGAGAGCGATTTTAACAGGTTGGTATTAACAACGTATGAATTTCACAAAAACACTCATTTTCTATTTAAATATAATATATTTATTTAATAAATATATTTAATATATCTCATTGTTTTCCTTCATTATTCTCCTGCCTAGTTATGATGCGTGCGCGTGTCGGCGCGTGATGACGGAGGTAAGCGCGTGCGCGCTACTCGACCGTTAACAGTTGAGTCAGAGGTAGGTTAACGGTCGTTCACGCTCCGTCAATAAACTCATTTAAAAGTATTTCTATTGATTGTTTAGATGTAATTAAACGGAGGTGTTGTATTTAGGATTATATTCGATTTATCCTGTATCATTTTTGCAAAGTTTTGAATATTATTTATAAAGTTATTTATAAGTTTTATCGTAAATGTTAACGGCTGATTTAATGTATGTTAAGCTAGCGTCTCGCGCTGTGGGAAACCCCGTAGTGTCTTCTAAATTACTATTTATTACTATTATATAAGCTATATTTATAGTAATATACAGTAATATATTACTATTTTAAATGACAAGTTGTTTTCTTTGACTCTGTTTCTGTTCATTTATCTCTTCATACAGGAACGGAGAGGTTTTTTTTGTGTTTTATTAATATATGTACCCGTAAATTGGTTATTGCTGACATGTTTTAAACGTACTTTTGAAAGCTTCTAATGTTAATGTATTTGCTATATTTATATGCTATAATGTATAGGAGGATGGCTATACAGAGGATGGCTTCATTATTATTATTAATTTGCTGTCTTACTGTTTAATTTATTGAAGTTAATTTGTATATATTGTTCCTATGTTTTATTATTATGTATTTATTTATTTTAACATTATTTAGGATAATCTAGTTTTTTTCCCCACAATTGTATTGTTGATTTAATGACATCATTTTGAATGAATGTGTAAAGGATGAATAATAATAGCATAGGTCAGAGAGGAGATGATTGATCCCGGGCTCACAACACACAACTCATCAGTTTCTGTTCATTTGTCTGTTAATACAGAACCAGAACCAGAACCCACAAGCTGTCGTCTGAGTCGTTACATCCTCACTTTCTCACGGCTAACAAGATGATGTTCAACAAAATCCTGTCTTTTTTTTTTTTTCCACTTTAAAGTATAAAACCTGTAAACTCTTTAAAGTGTGCTCCATCTTCAATCTGCAGCGTGGGCTTAAAAATCATGAATCCGATGATGTCGGTTAAAGAAGTGAGTGATTTTATTCATGGCCAAAGGAATGTAGACATGCCTGATAGTGTGATTAATCCTCCCACTCTCTCTTGTCTTCATGCAGAGTGTGTTCTTGTTCAGTGCGGGCAGCAGGTGTTGGTCCAGCTCGTGTTTTGCCGCCGTCTTTCGGCTCTCACGGCTGATTAGACTCTGTGTTTGGAGCAGGGAGGGTTGTCTGTGTCACTTCTCTTCATTAGAGCTCGAAAACACAGACGGAGCAGTATGCCACATCCTGAACACGGAGTGGACACCCACAGAGGAGCTTCTCCCGCTGTCAGCAGCATGTCAGGACTTTAGGATCCTTGATTTCTGCAGATTTACCGGGCTCCTCCTGTTCAGGGGTTTCATCATGGAGCTGGGGAAAGTTCACCTGAACCTGAAGACGCTGCTGCTGACCATGATGATGTTCAAATGGGGTGAGTGGAAACACTTCTCTGATACTTTTGATCATTTCTGTGTCCTAGAGGGAAACTCAGTCAGCGTTCAAATCCCTAGAAAATCTCTCTGTGCTGGCTGTTTTAGAGTTTAAAGTCTAATCCTGTTTATGTGAAGGCGGCAGGCCGCAGGAGAAGATTTAACACCGCCACATGAGGAGCAGTTTTCTCACCCTATACTCTCTAATTTAAACAAACCTCTCAGTGATGTATTGAGTCCAGAGGAGGAGAGCGTGGAGCAGGAGACGCTCTCAGAGATGCTGCTGCTCCAACAAAGAGGCACAAGTGCATTCTTGGAGGAGGGACCGGTTTGTGCTCCCACAGACTCAAGCACATGCTAACTAGTTAGTGAGGAGGTGGGTGTTATTGTCACTGGGAATGTTTGGGATAATTGAGGTGGATACTCTCTACAATTATCGTCATCAGTATCATCAATAATTTAAAATCCTTGGAAAAGTCTCAGCCGTTTTTGACACGGCTGCAGAAGCACAGAGGGACAGTCAGACACAAAGAAGGCAGGGAGAGTGAGACAACTTAATATGCCAAATTTAAAGGTACAATGAGGAACTAGGTGGATAAAGCAGCAGGGTTCGTCTCGTTGGTTCAAAATGTAAATCAAATGAAGTCACTCAAACTGAATCTGTCAAACTTGAATCTGTAGATGCTTCTGTTTGAATGGTTAACGCGAGAAGGTTTGGCTTAAATCAAACTTTATTTCATGTTTTCACTCTCCCATCGTGTTGCATTTGACACATGACTGGTCGTGAATCAGCGCTCCTCAGTCATGCATACTCACACAGAACAAACAGGGATGAGATCAGCTCATTCATGAGCGTCTGTGCATGACCCGAGTCACACAACCAGGTCACTGAGCGTCTCTTTTCTTCAAGCTTTTTAAAGCTGGTTATCTGATAGAAGAGATTGATCAAACTCGGAGGAGGCAGTGACAAGTGACAGACTGTTGCAGAGAAAACACCAAACACTCTTTGTGTTGTGATCTCAGAGAGGAGCCTTCTCAGAGTGTGACAGGAGCTTTTTAACTGATGTGATTTTCCTTTTTTATGTTGCTGTTAGGAGCACACATAAACATAGAATCCTGACTCTTAATCCTGTTTGGTGTTGTATGTAACCTGTAACTTCACATTACTGACCACCACATCCTTGTAAGTTGGCGTGTATCTCGTCAATACCCAAATGTTGGCGTTTTGATTCCTATGAT
The DNA here is from genome assembly GCF_947650265.1 of Symphodus melops. Taxonomy (NCBI): domain Eukaryota; kingdom Metazoa; phylum Chordata; class Actinopteri; order Labriformes; family Labridae; genus Symphodus; species Symphodus melops. The sequence continues at coordinate 24,288,687 of NC_136706.1, forward strand.
TTTTTCAAACACCAGTTTCCGATTATGCAACACTCTGCTTGTTTGTGTACAGGAAACAATGGCAACTGAACCGAGCATCTTTTTTTTACTTGGAGCTGATAACAGAACATATGATGCTATGCTAAGGTTGAATGGAACTTGATGCTACATACGTTGGCTTCTCTAGAGGTAAAAGACTACGTGAACCTGCCTGAAAGGAGCAGCATGTAACTGCCCCCTAGTGTTTAAAACAAGTACTGCAGTCTAAACTCTAATCATCACAGAGAGCTGTCTCCCCCCCTCCTCTCACACAGGTCAGCATGTGGTGGACACTGTAGCTTCAGTGTTTAGCCAGCTCTGCATGTGGTGGACACTGTAGCTTCAGTGTTTAGCCAGCTCTGCATGTGGTGGACACTGTAGCTTCAGTGTTTAGCCAGCTCTGCATGTGGTGGACACTGTAGCTTCAGTGTTTAGCCAGCTCTGCATGGGTCTGTAAAGCTTTCTGCGTTCTAACCTCTCTCCATGTTTCAAAAGCATCTCCAACATTGATCCTAGTTTGAGCAGCTTTCTGCTGCTGGAGCTTATTAGAAACATGCAGAGGCTTTTTAGCTCGGGTACAATCACTTCTATCTGAAGCAGTTCCACTGCCCGCTTCCATCGCTGCAACACCTGTTCACCTGATAACTGCTCTCATATCTGGCAAACCCAGGGGCGTCCAAAACGGCCTTCAAAGCCCCGCCTACCTTCTCTGGTCCAATCAAATCCAGAGCATTCAGGAGCAGAATCTAAAGTTAGAAGGAGGACATACTGGCTGCTGCATTGTTGTCAGAGAAGCTTCAACACAGCAGGTTTCCTTCATGATCACACAGGAAGAGAGCAGCTCTCTGATTGGTCCTTTAAAGCTGCCTCTAGCTGTAAAGTCTTGATTGATAGAATTTGGTTTGGTAAAAAGACAAACACCAGCTTCCTGTGTTAGCTGTGAGTTCTGTCTTAAGTTCTGCTGCTATACATCAACACAAAAGCCGATGTTGAAACTAGTTAGTTTGATATTTAAATTGTGTTATTGTTTGGTTACCATGGGAGATGTTTATCCCAACTAGTAGACCATTTTAACTTGATGTGACCAATCAGTGAGCAGCATTTTTCTTCATGCAGTGTCTCCTCTCCTGTCTGATTGTCTCCGACTGCCTGCATGGCTAAAACATTCTGTTAAGTGTCTGCTGTGTGTCCTCAGGGTTTTAATAGGTGAAGCCGATTCGATTAAAGGAAGCAGAAGAATGAGATCATGTGATGGAGACAAACAAAAGGTGACAGAGGTGATGCATGCTCTGTGCAGCTCGGAGCTGTAATCTGTGCAGGTATCCTTCCACAAGGAGATTAGACGAGCAGGGGGCAGATTGTCCCAACGAGGCCCGAAGGATTACTACTGAGAAAAAGTCCAGAGGTCAGGGAGGTCATCAAACCTGCTCGGGTGAAAGGGGGGGGAGGGAAAGTCAATTGAAGAGCAGGCATTGGTGGAGGACACAAAGACAGAAGACAGGGATCAATCAAGAGGGACACAAAACTGAAAGGTGCACAGTGGGGCAGTGGTTGGAGCTGAAGGTTCCTGGTTTGAGTCCCCGGGGGGTCGGATGCCTTTTTGTGTGGAGTCTGCATGTTATCTTTGTATGCTCGATACTTCAGCTTCCTCCCACAGTTGAAACATGCTCGTTAGGGACTCTAATCTGCCTGTAGGGGTGAATGTGAGTGTGGCTAGTTGTCTGTCTCGATAGGTCAACCCTGTGATTCACTCTTCAGGTTGTACCCAGCCTCTCAACCAATGGCAGCTGGGATCTGCACCAGCTACCCCCAAACAGCCTAAACAGTAAAGACACTGGATGACGGATTTCAAGGGTAAAACAGGTGTAGACTCTCCTGCGACTTTTGAATCAATTAAAGAGTTCACAGAGTTGATAAGTTAGTCAGTCTGTTGTCCTCACATGAAACACCAACATCCCTCGTTGATTATAATTTGATCCAATCAGCTCCACAGGTGAGCTTGGGGCTGATTTCAAGGTGTTCGTGTCACAACTGAGGAGGAGTCTCAAACATGGAGGGAATATATCATCTTAATACTGCAGGAATACGTCACCGTTCTGCCCTTTTGTTCCCTCATCAGAACCTGTATAGTGGTCGGTGTAGGCGTCAGTGTTTCTTTATTTTCCATCAAACCCGGGCAGAGTTGTTGGACTCCAGTCCAATCCCACCCTCCATATTTTTACCTTTAAACAGTTCCAGTTCATCCGTTTGATGTTGAAGCACATAATAAGTTCACTTTTCTCATTTCATGATTTCTTGTTGTTTTCATTCACTCTGAGATTTACACAGGTGCCCAAACGAGTTCATGTAAAAGTAAAGTAAAAGAGAGCACGCCTCTAAGTACAGGAAACAAAGAAGAAGGCCATGACTCGAGCTTTGAGGTACACCACAACGTAAATGATAACAAATTATAATGTTCAAAACATTTTGCTTTGTTCGGTTTGGAGAGGTAAAAGTTTCACTGTCTCAGTGTAGAGTAGATTTTTATTTGTGTAGTATATTAAAAGTACTTTTGTATTCGTTCAGTTTTAAAGAGCTGAAAACATTCGATCCTTAATGAACTCTGATTGGACGTCTTCCTGTTTGACTTGATGTTTGACACAAACAACCTCGAGTTAAGTTTCTTATCAAGCAAGCAATGGGATCATCACCTCGCTCAATTAACATGTTTATCCTGAGCTCCCTCTTTGATCCAGCAGAACCTGATCTGAACCGTCCACAGCCACATGGGACTCTACCTGTCTGCAGGTGGCTCACGGTCGCCCGCTGTAATCTGTGTGGCTCAAACACGTTTAGTGTCTGCGGACTGAGGGGAAAAACATGTCAGTCACAATTAGAAATGACAACAATCTTCTGCGTCTAAAAAGGTGTTGCTGGGCCACAGAGGTAAAACTTTCCTTTCCTGGAAGGCTGGCTTTACCATCTGCACCCTCCTTCCTCCTTAGACTTTGATTCAGATCAGGAATGAATCCAAGAATACCATTTAAATAGGGGTAAACATGGACCAGAGGTCGGGTCAAGCCACAGAGAACAGGTTCATCTCTAGGTCAAACAGACTATGTCACCTCCGGACATCACGCCAAGGTGACGATCCAAATCATAGTCTGGACGAGAAACCAGCAGCTGGAAGAAGGTGATGGAGAGAGAGTGGTCCAAAAACAGCCGATCATCCTTTTAATCAATCCAATCATCTGTGATCATAAACTATCATTTTCACACAGAATAAAGAATTCAGATTCAGTTAATCTACAAGAGAAAACATCTGAGCGAGTTGCACGCTCTCGTAATCTTATCACAACGCAAACTACTTTTTTTTTATCAGATTCTGTAGTTTAGTTGAGCCAGGGTTTCATGTTATCTGCATGTATTTCACATCACATCTGTACTAAAAGAAAAGACTGAAGTCCATGTGGAAACATCACGTGATGTCTGCAGGAGAGATTATTGAACAATCAGTGTGAACTGCTGGAAACAACCAGCGTTTTCCCTTTGTAAAAAAGAAAGAACTTCACCTGACTTAAAGTGGCGTTATGATACTTGACGTACATTTCTTCACAGTTTGACGTTACATTACTTGACTTCCTGTTTCCTGATCTTTCGTTACTTGAAACTTATTGTACTGTTTCCCTTTTCATGCACTGATTCAGGCCTTAAGGTTCTGCTTTTATTCAACATATGCTACATTATTTTTACATTTAATTATGTTATGTCATGTTCACTTGAACCACACTCTCGTCTGTGTAATTCACTGTTTTTTTTTGACCAACCAATAAATACAAAAAGTCACCTGAAGTGGTCCAGGACCAGCTGACCCTTGACCTGTGTTCAGTGTCAGCAACAACAACAACAATAAATCCCAGTTTACTTCACATGTCCATTCTGACTCTACCAGTTAGTTTAAAACACAACACACATCACTATCACCGGTTATCACAGGTTGTGGTTATTTTATATAACCCTAGTATACCTGGTGTATTCTCCCAGAGGAGACTCCTTACTTTGGAAAAAAAGGACATTTCCAATGTGAAATTGTTAAAGTTGGGTTTTAACTTTTGCAGGAATTTTCTGTTGATGTTTGACTCCAACTCTGGAGTCAGGAAACATTTTCAGGGTCCTTTTATAACTATTCTTTAAACTCTGTAGCACTTTGAGATTCTCTACAAGTGCACTACTCATAAAATGCATCATTATTATTATTATTATTATTATTATATTAACTTAAAGGGTCCACCACACCTTTGTGATTCTATCTCTTCTCAGAGTTGAACCCCGAGTCAGACGACATAACGTTCTGATTTGATCCAAATAATGTCAGACCCTTTCTATGAATAAACAGTGACCCTCTCTCACACTGAACTTCCTCATTAAATATCCCCCCCCCCCCCCCCCCCTGCCCCTCCATAACTCCCTTCACTGTTAATAACTTCCACTTCAGTGAGAATTTGGAAACAGGGCTCTGATCAAAGTGTGGGGTTGCTGGGAGGCTGATGGTGGGGGGGTGTAGACCGGCCTCGTAACAGGAATGTGGAGCGTTTCCACCCAGACCTCATGGCATCTGCTGTTGGGGGGAGACAGCCTGAGTATTGTGATTATTTTTCGTCAACCCCCCCGTTCAAATTAAAGTGTTTATTTCCTCTGTGAAATGACAAACAGATCGCCCCCCCAGGCTGAGAGAGGTTATTCATGGAGGATAATACAGTGCACTCATTATTTACTCTGGCTTCAGGCTAATTGAGACAAAAAACAACAATTAATTTATGTAACAGAAGGACGAACCCAACGTTCATTAACAGAGGAAACTTGTTGCTTCATTGGTCTGTGAAACAACGCTGACAATTCCCAACAGCGACCCCTGGAGGCCGTGGATAGACTCTGAGACTTTCAGTTCACACAGTCCGAGACGTAGGCGTCTTTCCCACAGGACAGTTCATGTCCACTCTGAAGTTCTGTTGGAGGAAGTCATCGTTCTTCATGACTTTGTTCAAATACTGAATTTTGGTTTTTGAAGTGCAGATACGACTCTAATACGGTATTGTTGACGAATGTTGAAGAGAACCTGTTTTTATATTTTCTAAAACTGTCAAAATTTTATAATTAGCTTATTTGTGTCAATGCAGGATCAGCGTTATAACGGTTTGGGGCAGTAAGTTAGCCATATGTGCACAACCACACGGGCCTGGGGCAGTGATGTTCCCCTGGTCCTGACTATTACTCTAGTCTGAGATTTCCACACTGCTCGTTACACATCAACCTTACAAAGGCTGTGCGGCTACCATTTTATGATACATGAGCAAAATCGTTTTGACACATGACGAACCGTCGCGTCTCTGTTGAGAGAAAAAGGAAAGAGGGCGCTCGGTTACAGACACCGAAGCTTAAAGCTAAAAACAAGACGTCTTACAGACTGTATAAAACATGGACGTTGTCTCAGTGATGTCACACATTGGTGTCTGGAGATGATGATGATGTTAGTCGCCATGTTGGAAATGCAGACTCGTCTTAACTTTAGATCAATGTAGAAATAACCAACCAGGCCGTACGCCTCGTGGCAAACAGCTGTGACACTCCTATATGTCACTCAACTCGGCCACGCCCCTTTTTATTCAAATGTTTACAAAACACTTAATGCTATCATACAGCACAGTATCAAACAGCAGCCCGCACTCTGCAGGTTTTATTGTAGCACAGCGGATTTATTGTCTGTTGAGTCACAGTAGAATTTGAACCTGTGTGAGTTAAGAATACACACGAACAAAAGACACTGTGACGTGTGTGAGGGTTTAATCGTACAGTGTGTGTGTGTGTGAGAGGGTTTAGCTGAATAGCGTGTGTGTGTGTGTGTGTGTGTGTGTGGAGGTTTAGTCGTACAGTGTGTGTGTGTGTGAGAGAGGGTTTAGCTGAATAGCGTGTGTGTGTGTTTGTGTGTGTGTGAGGGTTTAACACTCCTGGACATCAGTGCCAAGGAGGAGTGTGAGCAGATTAGGAGCATGTCAGAAGGAATGAGTGTAACAGGTTTAAATGGCAGAAACACACTTGGTCATTTCTCATCATCCACTTGTTTGTTGCTGCTGAATGGAGACATTTTAAAAAGTTCCCAGCAGCAGTGAGTCATGTGAAGGACCTGGCATGAACCACGGTGTCATTATGTGTCCAGTTAAAGTCACCTGCAGACGTTATTCAGACTGAAGGTTTCTTCCAAATTATTCTACAAAGAGAAGCTGAAAAAACTTTGACTTGTTTGTAAATCAGGACGGAGATATCAAAAGGTTTGAACGTGCTGATTCTGCTTTTATTTCTTACTTTTGATGAGAGATGTTTTGAATCCCCAAACTTGTCTTCATTGAGCAGAGTAGTCCAAGGCCTAGTCCACATGTAGGAGGCTATTTTTTTAAAACTAAGGTCAGGTTGTCTTTCTCCATTTAGAAAAATAATCCTGTTCATACACGTTAAGTTCTCAGAAACATCTTCATCCACATGAAAATAAAAAAATGCATTACTACAGATGTCACGAGCAGCATGAGTAAACCATTTTCAAAGTTGTCCTAACAACCTGTAGTCTGAACTGTTTACATCCCAAACCGTCAGCCTGGGCGGCTGGGTGTGTGTGTGTTTTTTTTTTTTATAAAGAAACCCCTTTTTTAAAAATACCTGCGTACATGTGGACGAGGCCTAAAGCTCTTGCCCAAATATGGTCGTATAAATTGTGTATTTGTCTGCAACTTTGTGTGTTTTTTTTGTCCTAGCCAGGTCTCCCTTAAAAACAGTTTCTTAATCTGAATGGGACCAATCTGGTTAAATAATAAATGATCACTTGTAGCTTTGAAAGAACAAGTGTTCAGGTGTTTGTAAATTCATGATGTCCGTTAGTTTGCTTGGAAACAAAGCGGAGCATGATATGACGACTGCTGGAGACATCCTGAGCCCTGGGCTGGAAGGTCTTGTAATCAATGTGCATAAATTAATAATCTTTCCTTTGTCTTCCAGGAATCCTGTGCAACGCCACGTCAGACAGTTGTTTGTCTGCTCCCTGTCAGAACGGAGCTTCCTGTGTGGACAACATGGACGACTACGCCTGCCTCTGCCCCAGAGGGGACGTCAGATTCATGGGTAAGAACTGTGATGAACTCTATGACGCCTGCTCCTTCGCTCCATGTGACAACTGCACCAGCGTCCCGGGCACCGCAGAGTACCACTGCACCTGTCCGGAGGGTCTGACAGGCGATAACTGCACCGAGGAGGTGAACGAGTGCGAGAGTAACCCGTGTTCTTGGCCTCGCTCGTTGTGTGTGGACCGACTCAACGGATACTTCTGCAGGTGTCCTGAAGGTTACGGAGGATGGGACTGCAGGACTCATGTCACAGACTGCATCGACGAACCGTGCAGGAACAACGGGACCTGCGTGCTGAGACCGGAGGGGTTTGAGTGTCACTGTGCACCTGGGTTCGAGGGAAACACCTGCGAGGAGGATGTCAACGAGTGTTCATCAGAGCCCTGTCAGAATGGAGCCATCTGTGTGGACGCGGTGGCAGAGTTCCACTGCTTCTGCGTGCCCGGGTTTCAGGGTTACAACTGTGAGATCGACATCAACGAGTGTGCATCACGGCCTTGTGAGAACAACGCCACCTGCATCAACGAGAAGGACCACTACGAGTGCGAGTGCCTGTTGGGATTTACAGGTACGTACCCGTTGATGTGATCTACCCCTCCATGTAGCCTGCGGTGGATGTTCTTGAGTTCTCACATCAACTCCTCCAAACTTTAGGCCGATGACTAACGGGGGGCTGGCAGGGAAAAAGCTTTGTGGTTGTGTGAAAGTGCCGTAAGACTCCCCAAGTGTGCACTAATGACTGTTTTAACCCCAGCAAAGAGTCTAAATATCTGTGACTGGTGTTCAGGTCCTTTAATAAATACGGTGAGTGTGACGTTTCTCAGGAGGAAAGATGCGATATGAAAAAGACGCTCTGGAAGTTCAAGAACCAAACGACAGATTCCAACATTATGTGCAATTAAACATATTCAAAGTATCAACAAACAGGATGAAAATAAAGATTATTAAGCAGCTTTGTTATCTGCATGAATACTGCACAGTCATAAATGTTTATTATGTGTCATGATGAATCATCTCCTCAGCAGTGAGACGGACACTTTCTACTCACTGACAGTCTTCATTCCCTCGTCTACGTCTCGCTCCTTGGTTTGTTAATCCCACAGTGTTTAGTTTGTTCCTGATAAACGGAGCACGAGGAGTATTTTAAGAGCTCACTAAGATGTTCTCTTATCAGCGGCTCAGATAACGCAGAGCGGGAAACACTCTCGTCTTGCTTTTCTTACACTGCTTTCTTTCTGCACGGCCTGCTCAGTGTCAGAGGAGCTGCATGTTATCAGAGTGTGTTACGGTCAGATCAGCAGCTTTACATTCCCACCTGTCAATCACTCAGTTCAGAAAGACGTTATCAGCTCAGAACAGACACAATGGGACTGATTGTTTTTATAACATTTAACACTTTTTCCTAACTCCCCCTTCAGGAATAAACTGTGAGCTGGAGATCGACGAGTGTGAGTCGAGTCCCTGCCGTAACGGAGCGACCTGCCGTGACCTGATCGGCATGTACACCTGCGAGTGTCCTCCCGGGTTCGATGGCGTCAACTGCGAGGTGGATGTTGATGAGTGTGCCAGTGAGCCCTGTCAGAACGGAGCGGTGTGTCATGACATGGTCAACAGGTTAGTGTGCAGGGGAGAAAACAGGTTTTCCTGGATGGGTTTAAAAGCAAGAAACTCTGTGATTAACTGATTTTTTGGGTTCAGTCAATGACTGACCTTCTTTTTTAGTCTGAAACAATGTGGCCGTAGAGCTCCACATGTTCACTGGGGGGGCTGCTGGCTCTTTTATGTGGGGGCTCAAAGTCTCATAATCCGTCTCTCACGTAAAAACATCCCAGGAATGTCTTTGTTAGGACAGAATTTGCACACATACCAGAATTAAACTTTTCTACCAAGCAGCAACCTCAAGTGGGAAAAGTTCCTCCAGTGTCCACTAGAGTCTGTCTCCTGCAGTGAGTCAGTCTCCATAGAGCTCTATGTTAAAATGTCCAACTTTACAGCTGCAGTTCCTCCTGTGTCCACTAGAGTCTGTCTCCTGCAGTGAGTCAGTCTCCATAGAGCTCTATGTTAAAATGTCCAACTTCACAGCTGCAGTTCCTCCAGTGTCCACTAGAGTCTGTCTCCTGCAGTGAGTCAGTCTCCATCCATTATCTATACCACCTTTCCCGTTCTGGGTCACGTGGGCTGGAGTCAATCCCAGAGGCGGGGTTAAACCTTGGACTGTTCATGAGTCAATCACAGGGCTGACATTTAGATACAGACAACCAGCCATTCTCACATTCAGATTTAGAGCCATCAATAAACCTATTATATCTTTGGACTCCAAACAGCCCCATGTAAAAATATCCAACTTCAGACCAGACACAACACGTTCACAGCCTGACACAAAAAAACAGTTTGCATCTCTAAAGCTCATTTCTACTTTCAGTGAGTCAAGAAATGCTGAATTCTTGTCGAGGTCACTTCGATTGACAGGAGTCTCCTACGTCAGCTTGATGTTGACTGAGCAAATCAAAAAAACAAAAGACCATAACACAGAGGCGCTGCTTGTCAACAGATGATGGCTGACGTCACTAAGCTAGTACTGGTGCTAACGGTGCTAACTGGACAATGTTTAATTTTATGTAGTAGTCTAATCAGGCGTCTCTCTCAACTCAACTCAACTCAACTTTATTTATAAAGCGCTTTTAACAGCCGTAGCTGTGACAAAGTGCTGTACATACATGAAGAGCACAAACATAAAAGTAAAGTAAGTAAAACACTAACAGTGTTAAAACAATAAAAACAATAAAACACTAAAACAAGAACAGAGTCTCATGCTGGGTTAAAAGCCAAAGAATAAAAATGTGTTTTAAGATGAGTTTTAAAAATGGACAGTGAGGGGGCGTGTCTTATATGGAGAGGGAGGTCGTTCCTGAGTTTGGGACCGGCAGAAGAAAAAGCCCTCTCCCCTCTGAGCTTCCACTTAGACCTCGGTACCTCCAGGAGCAGCTGGTCAGCTGACCTGAGGCACCGGGCAGGAGTGTAGGGATGGAGCAGCTCAGAGAGGTAAGGTGGGGCGAGATCATTTAAAGATTTAAAAACAAATAAAAGAATCTTAAAATGAACTCTAAAATGCACAGGCAGCCAGTGGAGGGAGGCCAGAATTGGGGTAATGTGCTCCCTCTTTCGTGCTCCGGTTAGGAGGCGAGCAGCAGCATTCTGAACTAACTGGAGCCGAGCGAGGGAGGACTGGCTGACTCCGACGTATAGTGCGTTGCAGTAATCCAGCCGAGATGTGACGAAGGCATGGATTACTGTTTCAAAGTTCTTTTGTGAAATAAAAGGCTTCACCTTTGCCAGCCGCCTTAGGTAAAAGAAGCTGGACTTCACAGCTGCACCAATTTGCCGATCCAATTTAAAATCGTTGTCCATCTTAAAGCCCAGGTTTGAGACTGTCGGCTTCAAAAAGTGTGCCAAAGGGCCCAAGTCAACAGTGGGGGTTTTCACAGAGCCACTCGGGCCAAACACCATCACTTCAGTTTTGTTGTCGTTAAATTTTAAAAAGTTCAACGACATCCAGGACTTGATGTCTTCAAGACATGACAGAAGTGGATCCAGACAGAAGGCATCTTTCTTTTTCAGTGGCACATAAATTTGACTATCGTCAGCATAACAGTGAAAACAGATACCATGCTTTCTCAGGATGGAACCCAGGGGAAGCAGGTACAATGAGAAAAGCTCTGCTCGTCAACATCGTGGGAGATTAACTGTGAAAAATTTTACCGTGTCAAGGACATCGTCGTTCACTTTGCAGTAACTAGAGATGCACTGATAACCACTTTGTTGCAAACCAAGTACAAGTACCCACTCATTGAAGTACCATTACAAGTACTTAATAATGCCACAGAATTTCTCTTCATCACTTTGAAGGTAAGTTTTATTTTAATCAGATATGATTCCTTACTTTTTGATTTTAAAACTAAAAAACATTCCTGTTGCGGACATTTTAACAGTTTTTAGAAACAAACATGGCAGACATTTCCTTTTTATGTAACCTGTAACATGTTCAGTGGATCTCTGTACCACAAAGAAAGAAGAACACTGAAACTAGTTAGTGCTGCAGACTGTGTGGATTAAGTCCATCCATGTTGGATTCAGTACATCCATCACTTTTGTTCCGGGGCCGGGTCGTGGGTTCAGCAGTCTAAGCAGGGATGCCCAGACTTCCCTCGCCCCAGACACTTTCTCCAGCTCTTCTGGTGGTACCCAGAGGCGTCCCAGGCCTGCTGAGAGACAGAGTCTCTGGAGCATGTCCTAGGTCGACAGCATGACTGCGGATGCTGTACCGATCCGTCTGTCAATCTCACACTCCATCCTCCCCTCACTCATGAAGAAGACCCCGAGATACTTAATCTCCTCCACCTGGGGCAAGGACTCCCCATGGCTCATCCCAGCTGCCTCACACCGCCCCAATGCGCACTTGAAGGTCCAGGTTCGATGGAGCCAAGAAGACCACATCCACAAAAAGCAGAGACAAGATCCTGTGGTCCCCGAACCAGACCCCCTCTGGCCCCTGGCTGCGCCTAGAAATTCTGTCCATAAAAGAAATGAACAGAACCGGTGACAAACGGCAGCTCTGCCTGAGGCCAACACGCACCGGGAACAGGTCTGACTTACTGCCGGCAATGTGAACCAGGCTCCTGCTCCGACCATACAGGGACCGGACCGCCCGTAGCAAAGGGACCCAGACTCTCTGAGCACCCCCCACAGGACGCCATGGGGGACACGATTGGACACCTTCTCCAAGTCGACAAAACACATGTGGACTGGTTGAGTGAACTCCCATTAACCTTCGAGCACCTGATAGAGAGTGTAGAGCTGGTCCAGTGTTCTGCTGCCGGGATAAAACCCTCATTGTTCCTCTTAGATCCGAGGTTCGACTAACGGCCGGATCCGCCTCTCCAGTATAGACTTACCCAGGGAGCAGCTTCGACAAAGGAGGCGGAGAACATGGTCCACTCGGACTCCAGCCTCCGGACTCCAGATCTGTGAGAAGCTCTCCCGGAGGTGGGAGTTAAAGACCTTACTAACAAATGGTTCTGCCAGACAATCCTAACACACATAGTCACAACACGTTTGGGCCTCCCGAGTCTGACCGGCTTCCTCCCCTGCCAGCGCATCCAACTCACCATCAGGTGGTGATCAGTTGACAGCTCAGCCCCTCTCTTCACCCGAGTGTCCGAGACACACGGCCGGAGGTCAGATGACACGACCACAAAGTCTATCATCGACCTCCGTCCTAGAGAGTCCTGGTGCCACGTGCACTTATGGATCCCTGTGCTCGAACATGGTGTTCGTTATGGACAAACTGTGACAAAAACAGAACACCGTTCGGGTTCTGATGAGGGAGGCCGTTCATCCCAATCACCCCACTCCAGATCTCACTGTCGTTGCCCACGTGAGCATTGAAGTCCCTCAATAAAACAATGTAGTCCCCAGTCGGAGCACTATCCAGCACCCCTCCCAGGGACTCCAAGAAGGCCAGGCACTCCGCACTGCTGTTCGGTCCGTAGACCAAGACCACTGCTTGTCCAAATATTAGTGGTGAAGCTGAAGGCTGAAATGCCCTGCAGCAGTCCGTGGATGTGCTTTTTCACGAACTTTAACAAACTTAATCAAATTAGTCGTATTAAAGAAGCTCATTTTCGCTCCTTCCTTTGAGAATTTTGCATCGCAAAGTTTTCAGTTTGCTCTTCTTATGTCGTCAAGTACTTAAAGGTAAGTTTTGAATGAAGGAGGAAAACCTCTGTTTTTAAAAAAATACCTGCCTACATGTGGACGAGGCCTGAAGTGTCAATGGCAGGTAGAATAAAGGACAAATCACAAAAACATCTGTAACTACTTCTTGACTGGTCGAGGAAGAGAGCGAGGAGCATCACAGCAGATACTTCTTATCCTCTCTTCTGCCAGTTTGAGCCTCTGACCTCTGGGAGGCGCTAAAGAGTCCCTCTGGCAGCTACACATGTATTAAAGAAGTCATTTATCCAGACTGATGAGATCTGAACCCTGATAGGAATGTTCTTGGAAAACTCATGAACAGAAAGACTTTTTAACATTTGGAATATGGGCACATTATTCCAGTGACCAGAAAGATTCAGTGTTGTTGAGTATCCAATGATATCAAAGCACTTTTATGAACCTTGATCCTGATAAGCTGTAATAAAAACTCCTCTAACGGACTCACCTGACACAACCTGGGCAAAGGTTGTTATTCTCCGTCACTGAGAAGAGACGACATGAAGGACTGACATTAAGATTCACCTTCAGAGCAAAACCAGACCGCTGCAGGACGGAATACTGGGAACACTGGGATTATAAGGATACTAGGAAGATCTGCACTTTTACCTGAAACTGAATCCACAAAACGGATGAGACATTAAAAAGAACAAAGAATAAAGATCGAAGGAACTTATAGTGACAGAGAGTCACACCGAGGTCTGCTGCGTGTTTTGACTCTAAGATAAAATGGCGTCCAAGTTAGAGGAAGATCTGAGCTGTCCGATCTGCCTCGACATCTTTAAAGATCCAGTGATCCTGTCCTGCAGCCACAGCTTCTGTAGAGTGTGTGTGCAGAAATGCTGGAAGGAGAAGGATAACCAGGAGTGTCCACTCTGTAAGAAGAGACATTCAAAGGGAATTATTCCTAACTTTACTTTAAAGAATCTGTGTGAGAGTTTCCTGCAGGAGAGAGATCAGACAGCTTCAGAGGATCTCTGCAGTCTGCACTCTGAGAAACTCAAACTCTTCTGTTTGGACCATCAGGAGCCGGTGTGTCACATCTGCAGAGATTCAGAGAAACACTCTGAGCACAGATTCAAACCCATCGATGAAGCTGCTCGACAACTCAAGAAGAAACTTCAGGAAACTCTGGAGCCGGTGAAGCTGAAGTTATATGATTGCAAACGAGTTAAAGTTGAGTTTGATATAACAGCAGAAAACATTCAGGTCCAGGTCCGACACACAGAGAGGCAGATTAAGGAGCAGTTTCAGAAGCTTCACCAGTTTCTAGAAGAGGAAGAGGAGGCCAGGCTGTGTGCACTGAGGGAGGAAGAGGAGCAGAAGAGTCAGAGGATGAAGGAGGAGATAGAGGCTCTGAGCAGAGAGATAGCAGCTCTGAGAGCCATAGAGGACGAGCTAAACGCTGCAGATGTCTCGTTCCTGAAAAACTACAAGGCTGCAGTGGAAAGAGTCCAGCAGCGCCCCCTGCTGGAGGATCCACAGCTGCCCTCAGGAGCTCTGATAGACCAGGCCAAACATCTGGGCAATCTGAGCTTCAACATCTGGACCAAGATGAAGGACCTGGTCTCCTATAGTCCGCTCATTCTGGACCCAAACACTGCTAATCCAGGACTCATCCTGTCTGAAGATCTGACCTGTGTGAGAGGAGGACAGAGAAAGCAGCTTCCTGATAATCCAGAGAGGTTTGATTATTATGGCTCTGTCCTGGGCTCTGACGGCTTTAACTCAGGGACTCACAGATGGGACGTCCAGGTTGGAGACAGTACATACTGGTTACTGGGCGTGTTATCAGAGTCTGTACAGAGGAAGGGAATCATTGAGTCTGGATTATGGAGAATACGACTGTTTAATGGTGAATTCAAAGCATACTCCCCGTCACATCCAGACACTGTTCTCTCATTGGACAAGAATCCTCAGAGGATCAGAGTGAATCTGGACTGTAGCAGAGGAGAGCTGTCGTTCTCTGATCCTGATACTAACACACACATACACACCTTCACACACACTTTCACTGACAGGATGTTCCCATACTTTAATGTTGGGGAAGAAGTGAAGATTCTACCAGCGAAGATCTCTGTGACTGTGGACAAATAATAATAAAAGATGATGGGAATATTGTTCTGGTTCTTTGTTTGATTCTTTTCGGATTGTGACTTTGTGTGACTTTGTTGAATCATTCTCTATAACTTTGAGTATTTTGACAGCAGGTACAAACTTGATCCTGATTGGTTGGTTTGAGTCATGTGATGCTTTAACGTGTTTTATGCTCTCAGTGAAATTCCTCCTTGAGGTCATAAAAGTTTTTTATTGATTTATTTGTTAACTGTCATCTGTGGTGAATGTCTGATTTCCGACTTTTTCTCTTAAATCTAAAGAGTCCCTGAAGGCATCATCTGTATCTCTGTGTGCACAAGTCTTCATCCTGCACAGAGAGAATAAATAAGTGTTATTATCTGCACACTAATTAATTAATTCAGGTATTTCTGTAAACTTCAGTCTAAAACTGCGACATAAAGTAAGTTTTAAAACAAGTCGATCACTGTCGTCTGACTGAGAAAATAAATGTCTTAAATTAAGAGATGTAACGAGCTCTGGAGAACACAGGGTTAATTATTACAGGTTAATGACCTGATAAATATCACAGGTCAGTTATTGAACACTTGAACCGTCTGAACAGATTTATTAGAGAAACAGCAGCTCACAAATGTTTGATTCAAAGAGCGACGATGGTGATAAAGTGTTGACCTGGAAGAAGAAATAAATGCTGCATTCTCTGATAAGACTCAGAAAGGATCATAAAGAATAAACAACACAGGAGAGACGTGAGAGGACAAAGTTTGACTTGAGTTTATGACTTTATGTTCAGAGATTAAATCAGAAAAAGAATCAGATAGGGCAGGGGTACTTAGTAACTGAAAAGGTCCACTCACCAAATTTTTTTAGTCAGGTTTGGAGCACGCCATGATTTTTGCTTTACTAAAGAACAGGTACAGACAGATACCCCTGGTGTTTAAAATGAGTTCTGCAGTCTAAACTCTAATCATCACAGAGAGCTGGCTCCCCCCTCCTCTCACACAGGTCAGCATGTGGTGGACACTGTAGCTTCAGTGTTTAGCCAGCTCAGCATGTGGTGGACACTGTAGCTTCAGTGTTTAGCCAGCTCAGCATGTGGTGGACACTGTAGCTTCAGTGTTTAGCCAGCTCTGCATGTGGTGGACACTGTAGCTTCAGTGTTTAGCCAGCTCTGCATGTGGTGGACACTGTAGCTTCAGTGTTTAGCCAGCTCTGCATGTGGTGGACACTGTAGCTTCAGTGTTTAGCCAGCTCTGCATGTGGTGGACACTGTAGCTTCAGTGTTTAGCCAGCTCAGCATGTGGTGGACACTGTAGCTTCAGTGTTTAGCCAGCTCAGCATGTGGTGGACACTGTAGCTTCAGTGTTTAGCCAGCTCTGCATGTGGTGGACACTGTAGCTTCAGTGTTTAGCCAGCTCTGCATGTGGTGGACACTGTAGCTTCAGTGTTTAGCCAGCTCTGCATGTGGTGGACACTGTAGCTTCAGTGTTTAGCCAGCTCTGCATGTGGTGGACACTGTAGCTTCAGTGTTTAGCCAGCTCTGCATGTGGTGGACACTGTAGCTTCAGTGTTTAGCCAGCTCTGCATGGGTCTGTGAAGCTTTCTGCGTTCTAACCTCTCTCCATGTTTCAAAAGCATCTCCAACATTGATCCTAGTTTGAGCTTATTAGAAACATGCAGAGGCTTTTTAGCTCGGGTACCATTATTGGAACCTAAAAACATGCATTTGTTGTGCAAAGTGGAGATTAAGCGTTCCACAGATAAATAAAATAACATAACACAAATTCCAGATTAGAAAGAACAGACATAAAACTTAGCCGACCTTAACCAGGTCGGCTAGCACCGCTATCCTCTGTGAAGCTCACAGAAATTTCCTTGTGACTGTAAACAGCTGGCCAATCAGATCATTGCATCCCTGATCACCATCATTTAAAATAAATAAGGAGGTTTTATGACCCACATATCTCACGACACTGCTCAACAGGTGACCCAGACTGACATCATTAATGGTGAAAGTGAAGAAAATAGGTCTCCTTTAATTGGACACATGCAACATACTTTGTCCACAGGGGGGCGCTAAAATCCACATCAACAGAAAGATCCTCACTGCTGCTTTTAATGAATGTTTGAGAATGACAAAATCCTTCATTATTTAAATACCTTAAAGTCAACTTGATTTACTTTTAAAGAATGTGTTAAAATATCAACTATTTAGTTAAAGTTTTGTTGGAACGTTTTATAGTTTTCTTACGTTTGTTCATTGAAAAAAGATTCTGAATTCCCTGTTTTTGTCAGGATGATGATGATGATGATGATGTTTTATGGATCAAAGTGATCTCAATGCTGCTGGTTTGGTTATTGACATGCCTGTGTGTCTTGCAGCTATGAATGTGACTGCAGTGAGACTGGATTTGAGGGCGACCACTGTGAGCTGGACATCCCAGAGTGTGCCTCTGATCCCTGTCAACACGGGGCCACATGTGTGGAGCGAGTCAACGGATACACCTGCCTCTGCTGGCCAGGTACTGAACTGCACCTCACACATGAACCTTTCTGCACCAAAACAAACAGACTGAAGTTTTACATTCAGATGATGCTGCTTTCTTTCAGGCTCTGAGCTTCTTCTCACCTGAAGCTCAAACACTGACTTAGAAATCTTCAGTGAAGTTTACTGCTGAAAGGTTGAATTTATTCTGCACTCATTCACTGCTGTAGTAGTGGCTGGTATTAAGCCTGGCATCGTTCACAGCACACTGTCAGGATGAAACAGAAAAGGAGGGCATGAAGTTAAAACAGAGAAAGAAGCTCTTGTTCTGTCAGGCATGGAGTCAGTTTGGTTTAACGGTAAAATGTCCTGTGTTGGAAAACACAACAAAGATGTGTGGAGCTCTTCATGATGTGTTTGTTCTTCCTCAGGTTATGAAGGACCAAACTGTGAGGTGGATGTAGACGAGTGTGCTGATCGGCCCTGTGAGAACGACGGGGAGTGTTTCGAGCGTTCAGATCCGTCTCACTGGGAGCTGGACTGGGAGCTGAGCTTCGCAGACGCTGCAGGATACATCTGTCAGTGTCAGCCGGGCTTCGCAGGTCAGAGCAGCGAATAAAAACTCCTCCTCAGCTTATATTTATATATATTTATAATGTTTAGAAAGATGTTTCTCTGACGTTCCAGGGGAGAACTGTTCGGTCAACATCGATGAGTGTGAGTCTGAACCCTGCCACAATGGAGGAACCTGTGAAGACAAGATCAACGGGTACACCTGCACATGCTCAGACGGGTTCCTGGGTGAGTCCAGATTAAATCAATAATCTATTTATTACATTTTAAATGTAAATCTAACATCGTCTTGTTTTTCTGTGCAGGTGATCTGTGTGAGGTGAACATCGATGAGTGTGAGAGTCAGCCCTGTCAGAACGGAGGCTGGTGTGAAGACGGCCGAGCGTCCTACACCTGTCACTGCCCGGAGGCGGAGCCAGGCGAGCTCCCCTGGGGGGGCCACCTCTGCGAGCTGAAACTGTCCGGCTGTGTGGACCACCAGTGTCAGAACGGAGCCACCTGCCTCCCCAGGCTGGAGGACGGAGAACATGTCCACACCTGTTTGTGTCCCCACGGTTACTATGACGACCACTGCTCCACCAGAACCACCTTCTCCTTCTCCTCACCTGGGTTTGTCCACATCCAGGTGGTGCTGGAGGAGCGGAGACGCAGGGAGGTGGAGCACCAGGGTCACCATGGTTATGGGGTCCAGCTCAGGTTCAGGACTACCCTCCCCGACATGCTGCTGGTGTTCAGAGGAGACGAGGACACACACCTCCTGCTGGAGATCGTGGACGGGGGTCTTAGTGCTCGAGCGTCCTCTGATGACACCGACCTGGACGTGTCGTTTCCTGGTCTGGTCAGTGACGGAGACTGGAGGGAAGCTCATGTGTTTTTGGACGAGGGAGGTCTGGTTCTGGTTCTGAAAGGTCCTGGCTGTGACAGGGACGGGTGCCGGGTCACAGACGGAGGCGCTGATGAACCCCCCTTCCAGCCCTCTGAGGCCTTCTCTCAGGTGTATGTGGGTGGAGCTCCAGAGGAGCTTTTAGAGAACTCTGTGAGCGCTCGAGGTTTCATCGGGTGTATGGAGGACCTGATGATCGACTCAAAGCCCATCCTGCCTCAGAACCTCCCCGAGGACCACGGCCACCAGCTGGGCTGCAGTAAGACCGAGTGGTGCAAGCCAGACCCCTGCAGTGGACATGGACTCTGTGTGGACCTGTGGACTAGCTACCAGTGTGACTGCCACAGACCGTTTCACAGTGAGAGCTGCAACCAAGGTAAGACCAGTACGACCCAGTTCAGTAAATAAATCTTTAACACATGAAGGAAAACCCAGATCCGGTCTGGAAACTAAACGTTGTATTCGTCTGACTTCCTCCCTCACAGAGTTTCCTTCATGGACGTTCGGCCATGAGGACACGAAGAGTTTCAGCTCCTACGACGTGTCCGAGAGTCACGGCAGCAGCTTCAACGTCTCCTTCTTCCTGAGGACGTTAAAGACCGAGGGTCTCCTGTTCCAGCTGAGGAGACCCTCACAGGTGTACTTCTCTATATACCTGGGGATGGGCAGGGTGCTAGTCAGCTCGCTCCCTAACAGCGCCCCCCTCTCGGCGCCGGTGTTTGTGAGCGGCGGCGAGAAGACGATGCTGCAGGTGGAGGTCAGACAGAGACAGGTGATCTTTGAACACGCGGGGCTCAGGTACGGCATCGGGGAGATCCCTGAGGTGGAGGTGAACAGCGGGGATCAGGTCTACGTCGGAGGACTACCTGCAGACCTGGACTCTGACACCTGGGGGGGCCATTACAAAGGGTGCCTGCAGGACCTGCGTCTGGACTCGGTGCACCTGGACGTGGACGCCTGGAACAGCTCGCAGGAGGAGGAGGTGTATTTACCGAGCGACGCTGAGAACGTGAAGACGGGATGCATCAGTGACGATACCTGCAAGGTGCGGAGCGTCACCTGAGTTTAGCTAACTGTGTTAGCTGGACACGATACGCTAGCTAGCTGGTTGTCAGTTTGTTTGGAGATCAGGTCCACACTAACCTGTCGTTCCTCTGCAGGTGAAGCCGTGTCATCACGGAGGAGAGTGCGTGGTCACCTTCAACGACTTCACCTGCTCGTGTCTGGAGGAGTTCAGGGGAAAGACTTGTGAGACCCGCGTGTGGTGCGTGAGCGACCCGTGTGTGAACGGAGGACTCTGTGTGGATCTTCACGACGGATACGAGTGTAAGAACGTCTGAAGACTGTATCAGGCTCGACTCCACCGAGCGGTCCGGTTCAGTTTGGACTGCAGGGGGTCCAGCTGCCCCCCTTTAGGGTCGGACCGGTGTTTGTTTTACATCCATTCAGTTTAATAACATTTGATTCTCTAACAAAGGTTTCATGTCGACCTTCAGGTGTGTACAACGCCACGTTCGAGAACAACCCGGTTCACTACATGGCGGCGGGCTCCCTGTCTGCGCCCGTCTCTGACGTCTACGTGGAGCTGAGGACTCGCTCAGAGAACGCCGTCCTCCTCCGAGCCTTCTTCGGGTCGGACCTGCTCCTGGTGGGTCTGCTGGACTCCTCGGTGCAGGTGGAGATCCACACGGGGAACAGCGTGGAGACCCTGAGCTTCACGGGCGTGCGGCGGGTGGCTGACGGGAGCTGGCACCGTGTCAACATCTCGCGGTCCGAGCGGGGACGCAAAACGTCTCCGTGGGTCATCACCGTGGACGGGATCACCGACGCCAGCAGCCTGCCGCAGAGGACGGGAGGTCTGCGCTTCCTCAATGAGAAGGGCGCCATGCTGGCGGTCGCAGAGAGCTTCACCGGGTGTCTGGGCGCGGTCAGGGTGGGCGGGGTCTACCTGCCCTTCGTGGACGACTATAAACCCCCTCAGAGATCTCAGTTCCACCTTCATGGTAAACCTCACATCCATCTGGGCTGCAGCAGCGCTCCGGTGTGTGCGTCCGACCCGTGTCTGAACGGCGCCACCTGCCAGGACCTGTTTAACGACTTCAGGTGCGCGTGCGACCTGGGCTGGGGCGGCGAGCGGTGCGAGACGGACGTGGACGAGTGTGCGTCTCAGCCCTGCGTGCACGGCAGCTGCAAGGACTACCTCGCTGGCTTTGAGTGTCGCTGTCACCCCGGGTACGACGGCGCTCTGTGCGACGAGGACGTGGACGAGTGCGAGCGTCACGCCTGTGAACACGGCGGCACCTGTCACGACGGCGCCAACACCTACACGTGCACCTGCCCCGAGGACTACAGAGGCCCCCGCTGCCAGTAAGAGCCCGACTCATCAGCGCTGCAGCTCCACACGCGAGTCTCCAGTCATTCATTATCTCCTCTGTCCACCAGGTGGAGCTATCCGCCGCTGCAGTGCGGCGTAGACCTGCAGTGTGCAAACGATGGCGTCTGCACTGACGGGCCGTGGGGCGCAAACTGCACCTGCGTGTCCGGATTCACAGGCAGCAGGTGAGCTCAGGCGGCCATGTTGCCTCCATGTTATGTAATCACCTGGTGAAGGTGGAACCGTGGCGTTCTCATCCTGGGACACAAACAGGATCGGTCTTCATTGTGGACTCGTTGTCAAGCAGGATCAGTTTCAGTGTTTTCCATGTTGCAGGTGTGAGCTGGAGATCGACGAGTGCCAGTCGAACCCGTGCAGAAACGGCGCCACCTGTTTGGATCGATTCAACATGTTCGTGTGTGAATGTCTGCCCGGTTACAGCGGTCCAACCTGCGACGCCAACGTACGTACACGTGCTCGTTCTCTTCCTTTAAACTTCACAGAATCAAACAGACAAACCAACACCGTCCTGTGTGTGTGTGTGTGTGTGTGTGTGTGTGTGTGTGTGTGTGTGTGTGTGTGTGTGTGTGTGTGCAGAAACAGGCCCACTATCAGAGCGTCCCCTGGCTGCTGGTGGCCATCCCGCTGCTGTGCTGCTGCGTGCTCATCCTCATCATCGGCCTGACCTTCATGGTGCTGACGGCGAGGAAGAAGCGTCAGTCTGAGGGCGCGTACAGCCCGAGCACGCAGGAGCTGGCGGGCGCTCGGCTGGAGATGGACAGCATGCTGAAGGTCCCCCCCGAGGAGAGACTCATCTGAGACACCTGACGGACTGTCAGACAGGACGCCAGCTCTCAGACTGTAGACCTGGACCTGATGCAGGATAGAGCCCCCCCTGCTGGCAGAGTTTAGGTACAGCAGGCTCACTGCTGCTGACAGTCATGTAGCTGCTTCATCTGATCCGACACAAAGACTAAAAGATGCATCTTACCTAGTGCAGCTTCTTTTTTTTTTTACCTCTTTTTATATAATCTGGACTTCAGGTCACACGGCTTCATCTCAAGACTCTCTGAGAAAACACGACCAACAAGCTGCAGCTCCTCCACCGGCCACTAGAGGCCGACTGAGAGACGTCGGACTTTGGACTGATTTGAAAATTCGTCAACGAGGCCAACGCGTGTTTCTACTTCTGCATCTTGTTGGTGAAAGAACCAAACGAGGAGCGAGTTTGTTTACTGGTCTGGATGCAAATTGACTAAAAAAAAAGACTAATTCTTTTTTAAAAGCTCGATTTAAAGAAGTAAAGTTCAGGACTTAAATGTGGACTGTCAGGATAAAGAGTGAAGTGCGTTTGTGTTCAGAGAACTCATCAACATATTTAAAAGAAGAAAGGAGAGAGATGATGTTTGCACAGCTGTTTGTATATTTATGTTCTTCTGCAGGGTTGGAGACAGTTGGACTGTCAGAGTCTCTGCTCGTCTCTCTGGGAGCAGATCCTCCTCAGCTGGTCCTCCCGGATGTTTTTGAATGTAAAGATGAAATAAATAAAGAAAGAAGATGTCCTTGATTGTAGATTGAGGGAGACACACTGTAGTGTGAAT
>NC_136706.1:24311816-24314316 GCF_947650265.1 Symphodus melops
AAAAGATACAAAAGATCACAGAGAACTACAAGATCACAGAGAACTACAAGATCACAGGAAGAACTACAAGATCACAGGAGAACTAAAGTTTGAACACTTCATGAGCAGGAGTTTAGATGAATTTAAAGATTTAGAAACTGAATTATTGATTGTTTTTATAGAAACAGATCTTAGAGATTGTGACCCGACACATCAACACCTCCTGCTGTTAAACATCAGACGTGTTTTTCATTAGAGCAGCAGCTGATGCTTCCAGCTGTGTGTCCTGAATTAGGTCAAAGTCTGACTCCTCCTCCTCTAACACACTAACCTACGATAACCTGACACACACACACAGGCAGGAATGTGCTCCCTCCCCCCTCCACACACAGGTAGAAGAGTCATTATACCTCTCTCTCTCTCTCTCTCTCTCTCTCTCGTCCTTACAGGAAGTAGCTTCGAGGAGTTCTCGTGTCTGCAGGAAACTGTCTGTGGGAGTGTTCAGGGTCAGCGCTCTGTTCAGTAACAGTTTCCTGAAGTCAAACATCCGACCTCAATTCCTGTTCGCTGAGAGCGAGCTGACGGGGGGGGGGGGGGGGGGGGGGGGTGTTTACCTGCGTTCTATTTTTGTTGCCGTGGTAACAAACAGTTATGATATAGTCTTGTACAACTGTTTTTTTCTGACGACTGATCCAGTGAATGTTTAACTCTTCGTATCAAGCTGTCATCATGTTCAGCTGCATCGCTCCAGACGACCACAGAGAGACGACCACAGAGAGACGACCACAGAGACGACCACAGAGAGACGCAGAACGACCACAGAGAGACGACCACAGAGAGACGACCACAGAGAGACGACCACAGAGAGACGACCACAGAGACGACCACAGAGAGACGACCACAGAGAGACGACCACAGAGAGACGACCACAGAGAGACGACCACAGAGAGACGACCACAGAGAGACGCAGAACGACCACAGAGAGACGACCACAGAGAGACGACCACAGAGAGACGACCACAGAGAGACGACCACAGAGAGACGACCACAGAGACGACCACAGAGAGACGACCACAGAGAGACGCAGAACGACCACAGAGAGACGACCACAGAGAGACGACCACAGAGAGACGACCACAGAGAGACAACCACAGAGAGACGACCACAGAGAGACAACCACAGAGAGACGACCACAGAGAGACGACCACAGAGAGACAACCACAGAGAGACGACCACAGAGAGACGACCACAGAGAGACGACCACAGAGAGACGACCACAGAGAGACGCAGAACGACCACAGAGAGACGACTATAGAGAGACGCAGAACGACCACAGAGAGACGACCACAGAGAGACAACCACAGAGAGACGACCACAGAGAGACGACCACAGAGAGACGACCACAGAGAGATGACCACAGAGAGACGCAGAACGACCACAGAGAGACGACCACAGAGAGACGACCACAGAGAGACGACCACAGAGAGACGCAGAACGACCACAGAGAGACGACTATAGAGAGACGCAGAACGACCACAGAGAGACGACCACAGAGAGACGACCACAGAGAGACGACCACAGAGAGACGACCACAGAGAGACGACCACAGAGAGACGCAGAACGACCACAGAGAGACGACCACAGAGAGACGCAGAACGACCACAGAGACGCAGAACGACCACAGAGAGACGACCACAGAGAGACAACCACAGAGAGACGACCACAGAGAGACGACCACAGAGAGACGACCACAGAGAGACGACCACAGAGAGACGACCACAGAGAGACGCAGAACGACCACAGAGAGACGACTATAGAGAGACGCAGAACGACCACAGAGAGACGACCACAGAGAGACGACCACAGAGAGACGACCACAGAGAGACGACCACAGAGAGACGACCACAGAGAGACGACCACAGAGAGACGCAGAACGACCACAGAGAGACGACCACAGAGAGACGCAGAACGACCACAGAGACGCAGAACGACCACAGAGAGACGACCACAGAGAGACGACCACAGAGAGACGACCACAGAGAGACGACCACAGAGAGACGCAGAACGACCACAGAGAGACGACCACAGAGAGACGCAGAACGACCACAGAGAGACGACCACAGAGAGACGCAGAACGACCACAGAGAGACGACTACAGAGAGACGACTACAGAGAGACGCAGAACGACCACAGAGAGACGACCACAGAGAGACGACCACAGAGACGCAGAACGACCACAGAGAGACGACCACAGAGAGACGCAGAACGACCACAGAGAGACGACCACAGAGAGACGACCACAGAGAGACGACCACAGAGAGACGCAGAACGACCACAGAGAGACGACCACAGAGAGACAACCACAGAGAGACGCAGAACGACCACAGAGAGACGCAGAACGACCACAGAGAGACGACCACAGAGAGACGACCACAGAGAGACGACCACAGAGAGACGACCACAGAGAGACGCAGAACGACCACAGAGAGACGCAGAACGACCACAGAGATAAGAGTTATTC
>NC_136706.1:24319316-24344316 GCF_947650265.1 Symphodus melops
TAACGAGTCGTCCTGTCTGTTACGAGTCGTCCTGTCTGTAACGAGTCGTCCTGTCTGTAACGAGTCGTCCTGTCTGTAACGAGTCGTCCTGTCTGTTACGAGTCGTCCTGTCTGTTACGAGTTGTCCTGTCTGTAATGAGTCGTCCTGTCTGTTACGAGTCGTCCTGTCTGTTACGAGTCGTCCTGTCTGTTACGAGTCGTCCTGTCTGTAACGAGTCGTCCTGTCTGTTACGAGTCGTCCTGTCTGTTACGAGTTGTCCTGTCTGTAATGAGTCGTCCTGTCTGTTACGAGTCGTCCTGTCTGTTACGAGTCGTCCTGTCTGTTACGAGTCGTCCTGTCTGTTACGAGTCGTCTCAGGCGGCTGTAGTCAGTATTTATCGCTCCGTGATCTGTGTTCAACATGAATCATACGTGACGTGTTCACGCTGCTCCTGAAGGTTCATCTAATGTAAACAGAGTCAGGAGCCAGAGTGGGCGGAGCCTGACACACCTGGTTAACAG
Organism: Symphodus melops; assembly: GCF_947650265.1. NCBI lineage: Eukaryota > Metazoa > Chordata > Actinopteri > Labriformes > Labridae > Symphodus > Symphodus melops. Next base: position 24,319,819 of record NC_136706.1, read on the forward strand.
GTAGCTCCTCCTCTCTGTAATCTGACTGATCCTGTAACAGGATTAAAGACGGCAGCAGGGAGCAACTGAGACAACAAGAGTGAAAGTACACAACACACACACACACACACACACAGATCATACACACACACACACACAGATCATACACACACACACACACAGAGCATACACACACACAGAGCATACACACACACACACACAGATCATACACACACACACACACAGAGCATACACACACACAGATCATACACACACACACACACAGATCATACACACACACACACACAGATCATACACACACACACACACAGAGCATACACACACACACAGATCATACACACACACACACACACACACACACAGAGCATACACACACAGAGCATACACACACACACACACACACACACACACACAGAGCATACACACACACACACACACACAGAGCATACACACACACAGAGCACACACACACACACACACACACAGACACACACACACACACACACACACAGAGCATACACACAAACAGAGTACACACACACACACACACACACACACACACACACACACACACACACACACACACACACACACACACACACACACACACACACACACACACACACACACACACACACACACACACACACACACACAGCTGAACATGTTTGAACAGGAGAACAATCATCTTGAAACTGTCTCTAGTTGAGGACTCGGGCAGAGACTGACTCAGAGACACAGAGGGACAGGAAGCAGCTTCTGTCAGCAACAACCAACGAAGAAGAAGACGCAGAGACCAGCGTGTGTTTAGTCTGCAGCCATGTGGAGCCGAGCACAGTGAAATCTCATGTCCATAAAAGGCCTGACTCTGAACAGGCTCCAGCAGCTCATCACACAACACCAATACAAAGCAGAGAAGAAGAAAGTCAACCAATACTGATGAAATGTTTGACGAGGAGACCAAGCAGCTCGTGTGTGAGGAAAAGTACCACGGCTGCATCATGGGAAATGTAGTATCACCCACCTGTGAATGTGTGTGACACGTCTGCTAAACTTCACCTCTCAAAGTTGTTCTTGCATTAAATCTTTGCACACGGAGACTCGTGTTGTCATGGTAACAGATTCATGATTACAGTTCAAATCCAATGATGCAACAACAACACACAGTGTTTGGTCGGGTCATGTTTTTGGAGTTCAGACGTTGCAGGGGGCGCCTCCCTCAATCTGACAAGCCCCTCCCTCCCTCTGACAAGCCCCTCCCTCCCTCTGAGGAGCCCCTCCCTCCCTCTGAGGAGCCCCTCCCTCAATCTGACAAGCCCCTCCCTCCCTCTGACAAGCCCCTCCCTCCCTCTGAGGAGCCCCTCCCTCAATCTGACAAGCCCCTCCCTCCCTCTGACAAGCCCCTCCCTCCCTCTGAGGAGCCCCTCCCTCCCTCTGACAAGCCCCTCCCTCCCTCTGACAAGCCCCTCCCTCCCTCTGACAAGCCCCTCCCTCCCTCTGAGGAGCCCCTCCCTCTCATCCAAAAGTTGTTAATGAATTTGTGCAGTTGACACTACATCCTTGTGCTGTCGGACACGTCGGAAAAACACGAGATTCCGACTTGGAATATGTTCATGAACACTGAAGTTGGAACTACAACAAAGAATGAGACGCTCGAGGTGACGTCACAATCGTCCTTACATGGCGGCCAACAGATGCTGAGATACTTGTTATTAATTCACAGATTGCACGTCAACCTTGAGCTTAAAAATATGATTCTAAACGCAGCTTCTAAACGCACCTGAACGCATCATATCTGACTGTCAGAGGAGCACCTGAACGCATCATATCTAACTGTTAGAGGAGCACCTGAATGCAGCATATCTAACTATCAGAGGAGCACCTGAACGCAGCATATCTAACTATCAGAGGAGCACCTGAACGCAGCATATCTGACTATCAGAGGAGCACCTGAACGCAGCATATCTAACTATCAGAGGAGCACCTGAACGCAGCATATCTAACTATCAGAGGAGCACCTGAACGCATCATATCTAACTGTCAGAGGAGCACCTGAACGCAGCATATCTAACTATCAGAGGAGCACCTGAACGCATCATATCTAACTGTCAGAGGAGCACCTGAATGCAGCATATCTAACTGTTAGAGGAGCACCTGAACGCATCATATCTATCTGTCAGAGGAGCACCTGAACGCATCATATCTAACTATCAGAGGAGCACCTGAATGCAGCATTTCTAACTGTCAGAGGAGCACCTGAACGCATCATATCTAACTGTTAGAGGAGCACCTGAACGCATCATATCTAACTGTTAGAGGAGCACCTGAACGCATCATATCTATCTGTCAGAGGAGCACCTGAACGCATCATATCTAAATGTCAGAGGAGCACCTGAACGCATCATATCTAACTGTCAGAGGAGCACCTGAACGCATCATATCTAACTGTCAGAGGAGCACCTGAACGCATCATATCTAACTGTCAGAGGAGCACCTGAAGGCATCATATCTAACTGTCAGAGGAGCACCTGAAGGCATCATATCTAACTGTCAGAGGAGCACCTGAAGGCATCATATCTAACTGTCAGAGGAGCACCTGAAGGCATCATATCTAACTGTCAGAGGAGCACCTGAAGGCATCATATCTAACTGTCAGAGGAGCACCTGAAGGCATCATATCTAACTGTCAGAGGAGCACCTGAACGCATCATATCTAACTGTCAGAGGAGCACCTGAAGGCATCATATCTAACTGTCAGAGGAGCACCTGAAGGCATCATATCTAACTGTCAGAGGAGCACCTGAAGGCATCATATCTAACTGTCAGAGGAGCACCTGAAGGCAGCATTAGAAGAGCTCTCTGTTGGTTGGGTGGAACATGAGGAGTGAAAAGGCGTCTCTGGAGTCAGTGAGGATCTTTCTACAAACACTCAGATAAAAAGCTGTTTGTTTTATTCGCCCCCCAGAGAGAGAAAATCTGAAGCATTTCCTGCTTTGGTTGATCGCCCAAGCACAAAGCACTCTCTCTCTCTCTCTGTTATCAGGCTGCAGAAATGACTCGAGCCGTGAAATGATTCAGCGCTGTGATGTCAGGTCGAGTCAGACGCAGGTCACTCTGCAACACGTGGCCATCTTTACCGTCAGCCTTTATTCTTAACGTTTACAGGAAGTGACCCGGTGAAGACTCACTCTGAACCCTGAGCGAGCACAGAGCGAGCGAGGTCTGAGGCTCCTCGCTTAGTAAGAACACGGAGACGTGTGACCCTGGCTCAGCTGCTCCAATAGCACCTGAGCTCGGGGGGGGGGGGGGGGGCGTGTTCATGTTGAGCCGTCAGCACAGTGGAGGTCGGGTCTTGGTTGGATTTGCTGCCCTGGCGCTGAGCGTGCTGAGTCTACTCTACATCTTCTACATCATCGACGTCACAGCAGAGAGGATTATCCCTCGTTTGCCCCTCCCCCTAACTTCTGTACCTGTAGCTTCCTCTCGCTCGCCCCGCCTCGTTCCCTCTGATTGGTTTGAATGAGGAGTCACACTGACACGCACGGCGCCCTGACGTTAACGCTCACGCTCGACAAGCTCCTGACGCTTGGTGTTATTTTGTTCAACGCGGAGAAGCAGCCGACTGAACGCTCGCTCGACCACGACTTTTACAAACATCGGGACGTTTGGAAAGCTCTCTCTCGGCTGAAGGTTGAAATAAATCGTCTGACGGCCGAGCTGACGGGACGGACCGAGGTGCTCAGGTGTGTGTGTTTACCTGGGAAGGCGTGTGGGCTGCTCGAGCCTCTCTTCAGGCACTTTGAACACAGGATCTGGACGGAGTAGTTCAGGCCGGGCCACTCCTGCAGCAGCACGTTCAGCTCCTCCACCAGCGGCGTCACAGCCTGCCACGCCGTCCAGATGTTAGGGAGGGAGGCGTGGCTGGCGATGGACAGCGTCTCCACATCCAGCTTCCCTTTGGCGGGCTCGTGGCTGATCACCACGGGGACTTTACCTCTGTAGGCCAGGATGTGGCGCCTGCTGTCCGAGCGCTGCACCACGTGGCGGTTGATCTGCACGCTGAAGCGCGTGAACAGACCGGGAGGAAACAGGAAGGGGAAGCTGTACTGGATGTGAAGCTGCTCCACAGACAGGAAGTGACTCACAGGGAGAGGACTCCCCCCCACTGAGGCGTCCGCCGGGAGCTCCTCACTGCTCACGTAGCTGGGGAACTTGTACCAGGCGGTGGCCCCGTTGAGGGGGCGGGGCTTGTTGATGCAGTAACAGATGCCCATCTTCTCCAGCAGCTCCATGATGAGCTGCAGGTCGTGCTGCGTCTCGATCAGAGGACGCAGCAGCAGGCGGATCACGTTCGAGGGCAGGAGGCCGTGCTGGAGGAAACCCTCCACGTGGTGCTGAAGGTGGCTCACCCGGAGCTCCTCCCCCTTCTCGTCCTCGATCACCAGACTCACCCTCCCCTTGTCCCCCCTCTCCCCCTCAGAGAGCAGCCGGTCCAGCAGCGTGGACTCGTCCCGCTGGAAGAACACGTTCAGGATTGCGATGAATCGCGGAAGGTTGTGGAAAACGTACTCCTTCAGGGTCCGGCAGTCCTCGAAGTACAGCAGCTTCCCGCTCTCGTGCAGGTAGGACAGGGCGCTCTGCAGCCGGTCCTCGGTCAGACCCGCCTGCAGGCCCAGACGGGCCGAGTCCCACCACGACAGCCACAGCGCTCTGGGCTTAAAGTGCAGCTCCTCCAGCGTCTGCCAGGACTTTGGCAGCACGCGGTGCAGGTTGGGGAAGATGTCCCTGTGCTCAGCGACGGACATGAGCTTCTCCCTCAGCCTCTGGACGTTCCTCTGGGCGGCGCCGCAGCTCACGCTCAGCACGGGAGACAGGATCTGCAGCCGCTGGTTCAGCATGAACTGCAGCTGGTTCTTCCTGCGCCTCAGGTTCCTGTCAGAGACGCCATAGAAGAGGACGTGGGGGCTGGACGAGCGCACGCTGAAGCCCTGCTCCAGAGCCTGGTCCACCTGCAGAGCCAGGCTCCTCAGAGTCTGGACGTCCCGGTCCTCCTGCAGCCCGATCCGTCTGTGGATGTCCAGAGTCTTCTCCTCCAGCTCCTCCTCCTCACACCGGTCTGCGTGCGTGCCCACCAAACACACCACGGCGTGCGGCACTTTGGCGCTGAGAAGGTGCAGGAAGTAGCCGACGTGGGCGTAGTAGTCTTTGGGCGAGTAGGTTTTTAGATTGACCACGAGGACGTAGAGAGCGCCGGGCGACAGGAAGAAGGGTTTGATGAGGTCGTAGTTTTGCTTCCCTGACAAATCATAAACTATAAAAGAGAGAGAGCGATCTGCGTCCGCCACCCAGTGCGTCACTTCGATGCCGCCGTTTCCCTGCAGTTCTTTCGCGTCCTGCTGCGTGCTCACCATGCTCCGTCTCAGGCAGGTTTTCCCCGCGTTCTTGGCCCCCATCAGGACCAGTTTGAGCCGCGGCTTGACGGCCAGCTGCGAGTGAGCCAGTTCCTTCTGATAGGCTGCGATGTACGGGATCCCCTTCATGCACACCTCGTACGGCGGCTGGATCAGAGGGTTGTCCTTCACCTTCCAGATGTTCACTTTGGACAGTTTTCCAAAGTCATCGGGGAGGATGGCGATCTGGTTACCCTGCAAGACCAGCTCCTCCAGCCTCTCCAGCTCCACGATGGAGTCAGGCAGGTACGTGATGTGGTTGTTATCCAGCCACAGGTTGGCCAGCCTCAGCAGCTGACCCATCTCCTCAGGAACGTGGGTCAGTTTGTTCCTGCTCAGGTACAGCTCCTCCAGGCCGCTGATGCTGAGGAGCACCTGGGGGAAGTTCTCAAAGTGGTTGGAGGACAGGTTGATCATCTTGAGTCTCTGCAGGCGGCTGAAGGCAGCGGGCAGCCGGGTCAGACTGTTCCCGTCCAGCATCAGACTCTCCAGGTGAGTGAGCTGACAGAAAGAGTCCGGTAAGGCGCTCATGTGCAGACTGCTGAGCCACAGGATTTTAACCGACTGCAGCTTGGTGATGTCCGTCGGTAGCACCTCGAACTTGTTCCCGGAGAAGTCCAGCTCCTCCAGCTCCCCGAGGCCCAGGATCTCAGGGGGGAACTGGTTCAGCTTGTTGTGATCTGCGTCCAGAGTCCGCAGCCGGCCGAGGCCGGAGAAAGACCTGGGCAGATCTCGCAGGTCGTTGAAGCTGATGTCGAGTTCCTCCAGAAGCTGCAGCGCTCCGATCTGAGGCGGCAGACACTGGATCTTGTTGTGACTGATGCACAGCTTCTTCAGCGCCTTCAGCTGCCCCACACCCTCAGAGAAGCTGCGCAGACAGTTGTGGCTCATGTCGAGCTCCACCAGCTGCCTCAGCTCGAACACCACCCGAGGAACAGCCGAGAACTTGTTCCTGCGTAGAATCAGGATGCGCAGGTTGTTGAGGGAGGACCCCAGCCCGTCTGCCAGCTCCTGGAGGGAGTTGTTTCCCAGGTTGAGCACCTCGATATCGGACACGTCCTCCGGCAGGATGATCTGGTTGTCTTTGGAACAGAGGGTGAGCTGGCGCAGGTTGCTCCGCAGCTTCCTGGAGCGGAGGGCGGCATCCCTCCACAACCTGGCCGTCTTCAGATTGTTCTCCTTGTCCTCCATGGCGGAGCCCCCCTCCTCCTGCTCCTCCTCCTCCTGCTCCTTGTTTTCATGGAGAGTTTTCATGGAGACGGAGCGGGCAGCATGGTGGACGGTGTCCTTCACAAATCAGCGAGTTCCTCACAAACAAATCCTCCGAGAGAGAGGAGACAAAGAGCGGCTTCTGTCGAGGAAGAATCGGGCGTTTCGACGGCAGCAGGAGGAGCGTGAGTGTCCGCGGAGGCATCCTGCGCCACCCCGCACACAATGAACAGCGCGTCACACACCCGGGGCTGCTGCCCGCTCACAGCTCCGGAGCTCCGGGTCCACTCTCTGCCTCACAGGCGGCCTCACAGGCGGCCTCATGGCGCCAGCGCGCCGGCCTCTGCACACATATCCCGGGATAAACGTCCGTGTTTGAGAGCCTCCTGAGCCGCCGAGCCTCTTCCTGAGAGCGGGGAGTGGAAGTGAGGCAGAGCCGCTCTCACTGCGTCAGATCACTGCCTGCTCCTCCCTTTCTCCTCCCTCCTGCTGTGTGTGTGTGTGTGTGTGTGTGTGTGTGTGTGTAGTCTATGAACCAGTAAACACACACGTAGACTAATATGTGGAGAAACTAAAGTATGTTTTAAAGACCGTCAGAATGATGAAAGCAGCTTCACACAGAGATGATCAGATTAAATCAAAGTTCTCATGAGATGATTTATGACATAAACTGAACTGACTGAATATGAAACGATGATTCTGCAGCCTCATGAACATGAACAGATGCGGGACTGTGGCTCCACCTACAGGCCGTGAGGTGCAAACACATTCAAAACATTCAAAACATTCAGATTCTGGATCACTTTAAAGGTCTCATCTCCCCCTCTTAAGGTTCAAGTGTCCCCGCCCCTCTTTAACACGCGTGTTATAAACCCCTCTATTTCAGCCGGAGAGTCCTGGTGGCAGGACCAGCAGGGGGCCCCAGGCAGACACTCTTTAGACACTGCAGTGGCTTAAAATGGGGGGCTCAGGGGCCCCATGCTGCACTCAGTGTTATTGTTTTAAATGTGTAAGATTATTTATCAGATTACGCTAAATAACCCCAACAGACTTTAGAAACACCACAGAGACCACAAGACCACAGAGACCACAAGACCACAGAGACCACAGAGACCACAAGACCACAGAGACCACAGAGACCACAGAGACCACAGAGACCACAGAGACCACAGAGACCACAAGACCACAGAGACCACAGAGACCACAGAGACCACAAGACCACAGAGACCACAGAGACCACAAGACCACAGAGACCACAGAGACCACAGAGACCACAGAGACCACATGAGGTCATCTAAACCTGGTCCCACAAACAACAGGTGAAACTGATGAGGGCTGCAGACTGGAGGGAGAACACACACAGGCAGGAAGTACACACAAGGAAGAACTACAAAATAAAACAGGAAACACTGAAGATAAAAAGAGACGTAACAGTAAGAACAAACAACCTGGAAGAGACAAAATAAAACAGGAAGTGATATGAAGCTCCACTGTCAGGTCAGTCGCCCTGCCTGGGTCTTGGTCTTGGCTCAGTTAGCCTGGTCTTGGTCTTGGCTCTGTTAGCCTGGTCTTGGTCTTGGCTCTGTTAGCCTGGTCTTGGTCTTGTCTCAGTTAGCCTGGTCTTGGTCTTGGCTCAGTTAGCCTGGTCTTGGTCTTGGCTCAGTTAGTCTGGTCTTGGTCTTGGCTCTGTTAGCCTGGTCTTGGTCTTGTCTCAGTTAGCCTGGTCTTGGTCTTGGCTCAGTTAGCCTGGTCTTGGTCTTGGCTCTGTTAGCCTGGTCTTGGTCTTGGCTCTGTTAGTCTGGTCTTGGTCTTGTCTCAGTTAGCCTGGTCTTGGTCTTGGCTCAGTTAGCCTGGGTCTTGGTCTTGTCTCAGTTAGCCTGGTCTTGGTCTTGGCTCAGTTAGCCTGGTCTTGGTCTTGGCTCGGTTAGCCTGGTCTTGGTCTTGGCTCTGTTAGCCTGGTCTTGGTCTTGGCTCTGTTAGCCTGGTCTTGGTCTTGTCTTAGTTAGCCTGGGTCTTGGTCTTGTCTCAGTTAGCCTGGTCTTGGTCTTGGCTCTGTTAGCCTGGTCTTGGTCTTGGCTCTGTTAGCCTGGTCTTGGTCTTGTCTCAGTTAGCCTGGTCTTGGTCTTGGCTCTGTTAGCCTGGTCTTGGTCTTGGCTCTGTTAGCCTGGTCTTGGTCTTGGCTCGGTTAGCCTGGTCTTGGTCTTGGCTCAGTTAGCCTGGTCTTGGTCTTGGCTCTGTTAGCCTGGTCTTGGTCTTGGCTCTGTTAGCCTGGTCTTGGTCTTGGCTCAGTTAGCCTGGTCTTGGTCTTGTCTCAGTTAGCCTGGTCTTGGTCTTGTCTCAGTTAGTCTGGTCTTGGTCTTGGCTCAGTTAGCCTGGTCTTGGTCTTGGCTCAGTTAGCCTGGTCTTGGTCTTGTCTCAGTTAGTCTGGTCTTGGTCTTGGCTCAGTTAGCCTGGTCTTGGTCTTGGCTCTGTTAGCCTGGTCTTGGTCTTGGCTCTGTTAGCCTGGTCTTGGTCTTGGCTCTGTTAGCCTGGTCTTGGTCTTGTCTCAGTTAGCCTGGTCTTGGTCTTGGCTCAGTTAGCCTGGTCTTGGTCTTGGCTCTGTTAGCCTGGTCTTGGTCTTGGCTCTGTTAGCCTGGTCTTGGTCTTGGCTCTGTTAGCCTGGTCTTGGTCTTGGCTCAGTTAGCCTGGTCTTGGTCTTGGCTCAGTTAGCCTGGTCTTGGTCTTGGCTCTGTTAGCCTGGTCTTGGTCTTGGCTCAGTTAGCCTGGTCTTGGTCTTGGCTCTGTTAGCCTGGTCTTGGTCTTGGCTCTGTTAGCCTGGTCTTGGTCTTGGCTCAGTTAGCCTGGTCTTGGTCTTGGCTCTGTTAGCCTGGTCTTGGTCTTGGCTCTGTTAGCCTGGTCTTGGTCTTGGCTCAGTTAGCCTGGTCTTGGTCTTGGCTCGGTTAGCCTGGTCTTGGTCTTGGCTCTGTTAGCCTGGTCTTGGTCTTGGCTCTGTTAGCCTGGTCTTGGTCTTGTCTTAGTTAGCCTGGGTCTTGGTCTTGTCTCAGTTAGCCTGGTCTTGGTCTTGGCTCTGTTAGCCTGGTCTTGGTCTTGGCTCTGTTAGCCTGGTCTTGGTCTTGTCTCAGTTAGCCTGGTCTTGGTCTTGGCTCTGTTAGCCTGGTCTTGGTCTTGGCTCTGTTAGCCTGGTCTTGGTCTTGGCTCGGTTAGCCTGGTCTTGGTCTTGGCTCAGTTAGCCTGGTCTTGGTCTTGGCTCTGTTAGCCTGGTCTTGGTCTTGGCTCTGTTAGCCTGGTCTTGGTCTTGGCTCAGTTAGCCTGGTCTTGGTCTTGTCTCAGTTAGCCTGGTCTTGGTCTTGTCTCAGTTAGTCTGGTCTTGGTCTTGGCTCAGTTAGCCTGGTCTTGGTCTTGGCTCAGTTAGCCTGGTCTTGGTCTTGTCTCAGTTAGTCTGGTCTTGGTCTTGGCTCAGTTAGCCTGGTCTTGGTCTTGGCTCTGTTAGCCTGGTCTTGGTCTTGGCTCTGTTAGCCTGGTCTTGGTCTTGGCTCTGTTAGCCTGGTCTTGGTCTTGTCTCAGTTAGCCTGGTCTTGGTCTTGGCTCAGTTAGCCTGGTCTTGGTCTTGGCTCTGTTAGCCTGGTCTTGGTCTTGGCTCTGTTAGCCTGGTCTTGGTCTTGGCTCTGTTAGCCTGGTCTTGGTCTTGGCTCATCATCTTCACTCATTACACACCTGTTCAGGCGTTCATGGAAACATCAGGCATGAAACACACCTCTGACTCACCTGTATGGGCGGAGCTTAGCAGGTAAATCCACTATCCGTCCGGTTTCAGGTGACTATCTGAACATCAGGTCCCGTAACGACTCAGCTAACTGCTGACTGAGCAAAACTCTGAGCAAGGACCCAGATTCTCCTCCTCACAGTTTGTCTCCTCCCTCCTTGTCTCCACACTCCTCCTCAACAAACAGTGAGGAGGAGTGAGGAGACAAACTGTGAGGAGGAGCAAGGAGACAAGGAGTGAGGAGACGACCACCGTTATTGTAAACAAATTACATATTTTTAAAAATTAAACTGAGCTTGAAAAAAAGAAGAAATTCAAAACGGAAGTCTGAATGTGATGATTTCACATGGAGCCTTTATTTTAAAGTGTAACCGGAAGTACCTCGGTTTCTGTTGCCACCCTGCGCTCGTGCCGCTCCCCCGGTTGGTCAGCTGACCTTCGGCCGGTCTGCTGACTGTCAAACCCCTGAAGCCCGCACTGTGACCCGGACAGCACCAGGCCGAGGCCGGTACCTGCGTCCCCATCCCTGGAGCCCCTTACCCCGGATCTGCAGCCTTAAGAAGCCAAGCCCGCTGCATCGGGAGCCGGATCCGGACACCCCGATCCTCCCGTCCGATCCTCTCCGAGGCCGGTCTTCGGGTGGACCGTATACCGAGCCTGTGTGGCCCCCTCCCCCCGCCGGCCTCCAGCCCCGGCAGCCCCCGCTGGTCGTGATGTCGGTGCTGGATCTGGCTCTGCAGGGTCTGGCCGGGTTCGGGTTCATCCTGTTCTTCGTGCTGTGGTTGATGCACTTCATGTCCATCATCTATGTGTAAGCTAACTCATGCTAACTAACGGCTAGCTGCGTTTGTTTGTTTCCTTATTCGTGTATCATTCATTTGACGTGTTTATTGTTAAAGTATTTAAATCTTTAAACATCAAACATGTTCGGTCAGTTAGTGGGGCTGTGTGGGGGATGAAGGGTCCGGGTCTGTCCGGGTCTGGTTCGGGCGTTTTCCTGGTGAACCGCTAGCCGGTTAGCACAGCTAGCCGGTTAGCACAGCTAGCTTGATCTGCTCTGATAGGATATTGAATTTCTGAATAATGAAATCCTGCATGTGGTTTCACGGTGAGTCTGGGGGTTCATGTGGATGTGAGGTGGGTTCTAAAGAAACGACTGACTCGGTTCTGTCACGGTTAGTTAGCTTCAGTCTGTTTAACGTTTCCTGCTTCCTCTTGTTGCCGCTGAATCCCGTTTAAAAAAAGCAGCTCATTTAACCATGTTTGGCTTTGTGGCTGCTCTTCTCTCCGTGTCCACTTAGTAAAGTGTGTGTGTTTTTTTAAAGTCTTATCTGTCGCACTTCAGTTCGGCATCATCCACCTCTCACACAGAAACATTCAACCTGCTTAAACTCCTTATGATGAGTTTCAGGGTGGGTACTAACACCAGCTCTCAACCATTCAACCTGCAAGTGAGTTACTGTGATCAGAATAGACATGATCTAACCTGTGTGTGTGTGTGTGTGTGTGTGTGTGTGTGTGTATAGGAGGAATGTGAGAGGTGACATGGAGTTCCCCCCCCCCCTCTCTCTCTCCGTTAGTTTTGACTGTAATCCTGTTGTATGATCTGATGTGGTCTAAGATGGCCACCTGAAACAGGTTGAGCAGAGACCAGTTTGGCTGATCGTCGTTGAATCCGAGCTCTGAGTCTTAAGCAGGAAATGTGGCCTGAAATGATTTCAGAGATATCTCTTTCCCCTCGTTCACTGAAGAGTCCGTCTGTTTCCCGGATTAAAAACTTTTATGTAACTCTATTTGGGACTTGAACAGATTAAAGGCTTTTCTGCAGTTTCCAGGACCTTTCAAGGACCCTCAGACTTTCCCAGGTCCTTGTAAGAGACAGACTTATGTGGTCTAAAGTCTGTGAGTCAGAGACTGAAGGTTAAATCACGCAGGTCGAGAACGAGAGCTGTGTGTATCTGCGTTTGGACGTAGCACGAACCTCACGTCTCCGTGGTAACCAAACAATTACACAACTTAAATTAGAGCACATCTAGTTTGAATGTAAAAGTTTAGTTTGTACTTTATATTAAACTTCAGACAGAACTGACACTCAGGACCTGTTTATTCTACTCCACAGTCTGAATCTTGTCCCTCGTTTGGGCTGCTGGGAGACATTTTCTACATCACTATTATCATAAAGAAGTTTAAGGAGGAACTTCATATTGAGTCTGAAAAGGCTGAGATATTAAAGGAGCAGTCTGTAGCTCCGCCCCCTAGTGTTTAAAATGAGTACTGCAGTCTAAACTAATCATCACAGAGAGCTGTCTCCCCCCCTCCTCTCACACAGGTCAGCATGTGGTGGACACTAGCTTCAGTGTTTAGCCAGCTCTGCATGTGGTGGACACTGTAGCTTCAGTGTTTAGCCAGCTCTGCATGTGGTGGACACTGTAGCTTCAGTGTTTAGCCAGCTCTGCATGTGGTGGACACTGTAGCTTCAGTGTTTAGCCAGCTCTGCATGTGGTGGACACTGTAGCTTCAGTGTTTAGCCAGCTCTGCATGTAGAGACACTGTAGCTTCAGTGTTTAGCCAGCTCTGCATGTGGTGGACACTGTAGCTTCAGTGTTTAGCCAGCTCTGCATGTGGTGGACACTGTAGCTTCAGTGTTTAGCCAGCTCTGCATGTGGTGGACACTGTAGCTTCAGTGTTTAGCCAGCTCTGCATGTAGAGACACTGTAGCTTCAGTGTTTAGCCAGCTCTGCATGTAGAGACACTGTAGCTTCAGTGTTTAGTCAGCTCTGCATGTGGTGGACACTGTAGCTTCAGTGTTTAGCCAGCTCTGCATGTGGTGGACACTGTAGCTTCAGTGTTTAGCTAGCTCTGCATGTGGTGGACACTGTAGCTTCAGTGTTTAGCCAACTCTGCAAGTAGAGACACTGTAGCTTCAGTGTTTAGCCAGCTCTGCAAGTAGAGACACTGTAGCTTCAGTGTTTAGCCAACTCTGCAAGTAGAGACACTGTAGCTTCAGTGTTTAGCCAGCTCTGCATGTAGAGACACTGTAGCTTCAGTGTTTAGCCAGCTCTGCATGTGGTGGACACTGTAGCTTCAGTGTTTAGCCAGCTCTGCATGTGGTGGACACTGTAGCTTCAGTGTTTAGCCAGCTCTGCATGGGTCTGTAAAGCTTTCTGCGTTCTAACCTCTCTCCATGTTTCATCTCCAACATTGATCCTAGTTTGAGCAGCTTTCTGCTGCTGGAGCTTATTAGAAACATGCAGAGGCTTTTTAGCTCGGGTACAATCACTTCTATCTGAAGCAGTTCCACTGCCCGCTTCCATCGCTGCAACACCTGTTCACCTGATAACTGCTCTCATATCTGGCAAACCCAGGGGCGTCCATAACGGCCTTCAAAGCCCCGCCTACCTTCTCTGGTCCAATCAGATGCAGAGCATTCAGGAGCAGAATCTGATCACAGAGGGAGAGAGCCTCAGCAGCTCTGTGATTGGTCCTTTGAACTGTAAAGGCCTGTTCATGTTCGGGGATTCACGGGGTCGTATGATGAGCAGGAAGTGAAGCCTCTAAGGCAAAGCTGTGATTGTGATGTTTGAAGGTTTAAATAAAGTTAACTTGACTTAATGAACATCAACATGTTTCCTCTCAGGATGCTTCAACATCAGGGTGGTCTGAACCTGCACGCCATGAAGCTGAATTAGATTTACCCCTTTATTAAAGACAGTGCTGCTTCCTCACTCTCTGCTTTCAACCCACTGTCCAATCAGTGTTCAGATGCTCTTTATCACCATGTGTGCTGACCTCTGACCTCTGTGTCCGTCTCAGGCGTCTCCACCTCCACAAGAAAAGGTCAGAGGTCAAACAGCCCTTCATGCAGCTGGTCGGAGTTTCTCTGCTGAAGCCTCTGAAGGGCGTCGACCCGAACCTCATCGCCAACCTAGAGACCTTCTTCACTCTGGATTACCCCAAGGTGACGCTAACTGCCCCTCCACTCACCCTATCAACCCCCAACACCACCATAACTGCCCCCACTCACCCTATCAACCCCCAACACCACCATAACTGCCCCCACTCACCCTATCAACCCCCAACACCACCATAACTGCCCCCACTCACCCTATCAACCCCAAACACCACCATAACTGCCCCCACTCACCCTATCAACCCCCAACACCACCATAACTGCCCCCACTCACCCTATCAACCCCTAACACCACCATAACTGCCCCCACTCACCCTATCAACCCCCAACACCTCCATAACTGCCCCCACTCACCCTATCAACCCCCAACACCACCATAACTGCCCCCACTCACCCTATCAACCCCCAACACCACCATAACTGCCCCCACTCACCCTATCAACCCCCAACACCACCATAACTGCCCCCCTAAATAACCCCAGCGAGCAGGCCAGAGTGGGCTCCTTCTGACGTGTTCCTTGTTTTCTTGCAGTATGAGATCCTGCTGTGCGTTCAGGATCAAGATGATCCAGCTGTTGACGTCTGTAAAAAGTTGCTGGGCAAATACCCCAACGTAGACGCTCGATTATTCATCGGTGAGAAAAACAATGTCACTATATCATAATTTTAAATGACGCAAGGATTCTGGTAAAAAAAATCTAATCTCATATGACCTGTTTGATACCACAGCAATAAAAATGTGATGACCTTTGGTTTTCAGGGGGCAAGAAAGTCGGAATTAACCCCAAGATCAACAACCTGATGCCTGGGTACGAAAGCGCCAAATACGGCCTGGTCTGGATCTGTGACAGCGGCATCAGAGGTCAGTACATCTTCATTTAGAGCTGAAGACTCTTGAACACATCATTTTCACTAATGCTAACTCTGTTTGTGTGCATCCCCAGTGAAACCAGACACCCTGACAGATATGACCAATCAGATGACGGAGAAGGTGGGACTGGTCCATGGGTTACCGTATGTTGCCGACCGCCAAGGCTTCGCTGCCACGTTGGAGCAGGTAACCAATGCTAATGCCACAGGTCTATAAAACGCTATTAATTTATTTTCTTTAGCTCTTTTGATGCTAACAGATGCTAATGCTAACTCATTTTCAGGTCTATTTTGGGACGTCACACCCTCGCTCGTACATTTCGGCTAACGTGATGGGGATAAAGTGCGTGACAGGGATGTCATGTCTGATGAGGAAGGACGTGTTGGATCAAGCCGGAGGATTGGTTGCCTTCGCTCAGTACATCGCAGAGGATTACTTCATGGCGAAAGCTATCGCTGACAGGTTAGCATATTAGCATTAGCACCTGTAGTTTGTCTGCTGCTGCTTTAAATGTTGGAAACGTGAAATGTGATGGTTTGTCTCCTTAGAGGATGGAAGTTCTCCATGTCGACACAGGTGGCGATGCAGAACTCGGGGTCGTACTCTATTGGCCAGTTTCAGTCCCGCATGATCAGGTGACCTTTTAGCTCTTTATCTGATTGGCTGTTTCTTTTTCACTATTCTTCCTTCTGTCTACAATCATTTTGATTTAATGAGTTACATTAAAGTGACACACGCATCATAAATGTTCTTAAAGTGACAGACGCATCATAAACGTTCTTAAAGTGACAGATGCATATGTTTCTTAAAGGGACAGACGCATCATAAACGTTCTTAAAGTGACAGACGCATCATAAACGTTCTTAAAGGGACAGACGCGTCATAAACGTTCTTAAAGTGACAGATGCATATGTTTCTTAAAGGGACAGACGCATCATAAACGTTCTTAAAGTGACAGACGCATCATAAACGTTCTTAAAGGGACAGACGCATCATAAATGTTCTTAAAGTGACAGACGCGTCATAAACGTTCTTAAAGTGACAGACGCATCATAAACGTTCTTAAAGTGACAGACGCATCATAAATGTTTCTTAAAGTGACAGACGCATCATAAATGTTCTTAAAGTGACAGACGCGTCATAAACGTTCTTAAAGTGACAGACGCATCATAAATGTTTCTTAAAGTGACAGACGCATCATAAATGTTCTTAAAGTGACAGACGCATCATAAACGTTCTTAAAGTGACAGACGCATCATAAATGTTCTTAAAGTGACAGATGCATATGTTTCTTAAAGGGACAGACGCATCATAAATGTTCTTAAAGGGACAGACGCATCATAAATGTTTCTTAAAGGGACATACACGCATCATAAATGTCCTAAATGTTTCTTAAATGTTTTTGTGTTGGCAGGTGGACGAAGCTGAGAATCAACATGCTGCCGGGCACGGTATTGGAGCCCGTGTCCGAGTGCTTCCTCGCCAGCCTCATCATTGGCTGGGCCGCTCATTATGTGTTCAGGTACGCTGTTTAAGTTTTTGTGTTTGTGCACGTAAACATCATATCCTGATTTGAGAAAGCTGATTATTGTACTGTGAATGTGACTACTGCAGAGGCGCCGCCTCAGCCAAATGACATATCAGCTAAGTGTGTGTGTGTGTGTGTGTGTTACAGGTGGGACATGATGGTCTTCTTCATGTGTCACTGTCTGGCCTGGTTTATATTTGACTACATCCAGCTGACCGGAGTGCAGGTATGTCAACGACAGTTTAAAGAGTTAATCTAAATACATGTAGTTATCTGTCTGATTCAAAATAATAAGAATAAAGAGCTCCTCCCACTTTTACAAACAAATAAAACGAAAACTAAAAGCAGTTTCAGTCCGTGTGCAGAAGATTGTCTGCACGTTTTGGTTTTTAAAACAACCCGACCCCAGGGGTCTGGAGTGACCCCAGGGGCTTGGACTGACCCCAGGGGCCTGGAGTGACCCCAGGGGCCTGGAGTGACCCCAGGGGCCTGGAGTGACCCCAGGGGTCTGGACTACGAAGCAGGATTTGGGCTCAGCGAGGTCACTCGGGGTTGACTCTGGGTTTTCTGTCCTACGAGGGTCGTTCACGTCTTACGCGGGTTTATCACCATGGTAACTGACGCTGTTATGTTGGAGATAAGCTCCGCCCACTGACCAATCAGATGTGTTGCTGTTGTGTGAGCTGATTGAGGCTGAATGATGAAGAGCTGTTTGTGATGTCAGAGCAGAGGCGGAGCAACACGTTGTGCTCCGGTCCGAGGTGAACTCCGGACGGGAAGAGAACAGAAGAAGCCGTAGTTTGAATCCTCTCGGATGTTTCTGTCTTCAGAGATAACTCCGCCCCTTTTCTATCAGCGTGCTGAGTTTACCCATCAGGTTGATAAGCAGCTTCATGTGACTGTTCATCCTGATCCAGATCCCCCAAACAGACCCGGGTACCCTGACCTCTGCTCGTAGTTCTGACCCCAGGTGTCTCAGACTTCTTATTTGGTCGCCATGGTAACTAACACGTTTTGATTTTGTCTGATTTTTGCTAGAATCATGTCGAAGTTTAAAAATCTGTTGTCATGACGACCCTAGTTTACCCTGTAAATAATGTTAGCGTACACTGTGAACAGGAAGTAAGCCTGTGTCTCATTGGTTACTGATCGATGACATCATCGTGCAGGGCGGACCCCTCTGTTTCTCAAAGCTGGACTTCGCCGTGGCGTGGTTCATCAGGGAGTCAATGGCGGTCCAGATCTTCCTCTCCGCTCTGTGGGACCCCACCATCAGCTGGAGGACCGGACGCTACCGTCTGCGCTGTGGAGGCACCGCCGAGGAGATCCTCGACGTCTAGTTACTACGGCAACCTGCTGCCCCGCCTCCTCATGAGAGAAAGAGACTGACGTTTGTTCCTGTTTTTTGAGGAATTCTGAAGAGGCGTATGTACGTATGTGTGTGTGTACATATGTGTGTTTGTGTGTGTATGTACACGTGTGTACGTGTGTAATTATTTATGTTCCTTTTGGTGCTAAAACAAAATGATGCCAGAACTAGCCAATGAGAGCGCAGGGCGGAGGAGGAAAAAAATAAACCTGAGGAAAAAAAAAGTGAGGTAGTGATGCATCGCACTGAATCGTCTGATCTTTGATCAGTTCATCACCTGGCCGCCAGAGAAATCCAATCAACCCATCTGGAGGGAGGAGTCAAAATCCCATCTCCTGATTGGCTGTCGCACTCGATGTAAATGTTTGAAGTTTGTGAAGTTTTTTGTTTTGATTTTTTCCAAATGACAATTTAAAATTCTGAAATAATAATCGGACGACATCACGCCTCATCAACTTTCACGTGAAAGATTGTTAAAGTCACGCCGATGGTTTTAAAATGTTTCAGGTCAAGATTTTAAAGTTAAATTAATTTCAACAGAAATATTGATCTGAGTTTTAAAAACGATGAGCGGCGGCGGCGACGTCTGATTTCAGGATTTTATTTTATTAGATTTCGTATTTATGAAACCAACTCGCCTGATTTAAAAACACTCATCTTCACTTTGACCTTTTATTCTGAAGGATCGTATTTAGAAAAATCTAAAATAAAACTTCATGAACTTTTCTGTCCCTTCAAAATAAAAGCATTTAAATGTCGAGTTTCCAAACAAACTGTGAAAAAATAAATCTGCCAATCAGATCGGAGAATCTTTGTCAAACTGTTTTATATATAACTTTTTATTGTCCCGCCGTCAGCGCAGCGAGCGCTGAACGGATCAGTATTCTGTTTAACGGTCCAAACATTTCAACAAACAAACAAACAAACAAACACAGGACCAAAAATAACTCGAACCCACGATTCTGAACATTTTGTTTTTTAGTCTGAACACTGGTGTGTGTGTGTGTGTGTGTGTGTGTGTGTGTGTGTGTGTGTGTGTGTGTGTGTGTGTGTGTGTGTGTGTGTGTGTGTGTGTGTGTGTGTGTGTGTGTGTGTGTGTGTGTGTGTGTGTGTGTGTGTGTGTGTGTGTGTGTGTGTGTGTGTGTGTGTGTGTGTGTGTGTGTGTGTGTGTGTGTGTGTGTGTGTGTGTTTAAGCTGTGTTGCTATACTGTTAGCCTTTAGCTGTTAGCTTAGCTTCAGGAGGTTTGGTTGATGACATCAGCACTGAGTCGGACGAGCCCCTGTCTCCGTCATCCAATAAGATCTGTAGAATTTGTTTTTTTAATGCTGTTTATCTGCTGTAGTCTGCGACCCGACCAATCACAGCTGAGGATTGTGTCCACACAGGAACAATAAAGTTTTATCCATTCAAACTGAACTGTGCGCCCCCTCTGTTTGTAGGGACATCAGTCTCTCTGATTGGCTTACAGGAAGGATGGTGGGTGGAGCTTGTTGAAACTGAGCACAGTAATTGGTTGTCAGGTGATTAATTTATTCAGTGAGTCATGCTACAACTTCCTGTCACACTTTCAGAATAAAAGTTACCAAACAGACCCCTTCATGCACTGATACAATATGAAAAATATTCATGATTATAATATTAACGGTCCCAGCTGCTCCCACAATGCACCACAACAAGTTTACATTCATCAGCATCAAAAACTCAACGATACATTCAGATCAAAGAAAAAAAAAAACCCTGAAATAAATAAAAACATTTACATTTTAATGTTTCCAAAAAACTCCAGAAAGAGTTTAAATATTTCTCACATCGATGGTTTTAAATCCTTCAAACGTTCAGCGGGACAAAATGAAACGTGTTTGAGACACATTCATGACATGTTAGGAACGCGTCCCCCCCCCCCGGAGAGCAGCCCTGCAGCGTCCTGCCCCGCTGGAAGGCTTCCAGAGAACTGGCCAATCAGAAGACAGCTGACAGGATACAGTCACACAGGTGGCGTCATCGAAGTGTTTCATAGCTTTCGACTCCTCGTGTTTTCAAAAGAAACCCTCTCAGGGATTTGAACCACGGCTACAGAATCAAAGCGCCGCTCTGAGACGTTTCTGCGCCCGACGTCGAGGGAAACTATGGCGTGATTAGCAGAACAAGCTGTTTAGCGCCCTCTGCTGACTTCTCCCAGGATTACTCCAACAAACATTTACCTGGTTATCTGAAACTTTGCCCAGCTTCAGGACGCACTCGACCAGCCGTCCCGCGCACGCTTGACCCCCCTGGTGTGAAGTCTGGTGGGAGTGCACGGAGGGAAGAGGCGTGCTTGGTCCAACGAGCCCCGCCTCCATTATCCAGAAAACCTGGAGTGTTAGCGGGACTGAACAGAACCACTCTGAATATTATTCACCTGCGGGCCGCCTCAGGTGTCACAGCGAGAACTGAGCGCGTCTTTATTCAGTGATCGGATCTTTAAGTCCACCGGATAAACCAAACGGCAAATATACAGTCCTGGCAGCGCGACCCGGTCCGTCCCGGAGCCGTGTGAGTGCAGGTCAGCGGAGGATCGAGTGCGAGTGCGCCCTTCGTGATTTAAGGTCGACTTGAACTTTTGTTCCTTTAAACACGGAAAGACGTAAAAACATCCGGAGAACGGATAAACAAGTACACACAATGTTCAGAAAGCCTTTAAAACAGGAAGTGATGTCATAGGGAGGGATTGGTCCAATTAAAAGGCACAAAAACTTTGGTTTGGTCTGATCCCGCCCCCTTTTTAAAGAAACAAGACTTTAAGGCTTTGTTCAGCCTGACTGACTGTCCACATCACAGACCACAAGAGACCAGATCTGATCTGCCCGTCCATGCTGACCTGGTCTGATCCACATTGGTTTCTATGGTAACAGGTTACACCCAGGACATCCAACAGCAGTCTGTCTGCAGCCTGTTTTCTGTCACTTCCTGTCTGATGGATCTACGGCGGTGGCGATGGCGGCGGCGATGGCGGCGTGTTGCGACAGACTGAAGACACATTAAAGTGAGCGACGCGTTCAGACTGAAGGAATCAGATCAGAAACCACCAACGTCTGAGGTTTGAATCAGACTTTTGTGTTCAGATTTGGAGGTTCAGAGTGAAGAAAACACCTGAAGTCAATCTGATCAAATGTTCCTCCCTTTGAAATCATTTAGAGGAAAAGGCTTCTATGGGTGCCCAAAAGGGTCAAACAAGAGTTTTCTTCACATTTTAACTCTTCATAATAATTTCAAACAACGAGCCCCGTTTACGCTCTGCTTCACTTTTTTTTACAATTCAAACAGAAGGTCAGAGGTCAGAAGGCAGACTTCCTGTTTTTTTGTGGCTTACTTCCTCTTTAAATAATAATAATAATGTTTCTTTTTTTAAGTGACAAAAAAAATGTTGTGATTGGAATTAGCCTCATATACATAAATACAGCCGTGTTCAGGTAGGGGGCGGGGCTTAGCATCACCGTGTGTTTGTACAGTATAAATACATTCGTTATTTAATAACCGTCTGAAGACCGAGAACCCACCGGCAGAAGAATCCAGAAAAATAAGGCACAGTAGAAGTTTAGCATGAAAGAATAAAGGTGCCGATGGCGAAGGCACGTCGACGTCGCTGAGGATTCAAAACGTTCTCAATAAAAGTTTCACAACAAAAATTCAACATTTAAAAATGATTCACACGTTTGTGGAAAAAAAACAAAAAACTAAGAGAAATCTGCTGATTGTTTTCCACACCGCGTCGTTTAAACGGGACCAGACAAAAAAAGGTGAATTTGAAAAGTTCTGAAAATGTGAAAAAAAATTTTTTTTTTGCTCCACGTTCTGTAACAGAAAAAGTTCACTTTGCTAAAACTTCACTACCCACAATGCACCACCGGGTCAGCTCAGGAATGTGCTCTGTAACCTGTGTCGCCAAGGAAACGCCCCTTCGCTGAGTCACCACCGTCACTGTGATGTCAGAGAGTTTGCAGGCACAAAGAGCGCTCCCATTGGTCGCTTGTTCCCACCAGACGTCGACTCTGAGAATGACTTGAGATCCTTCAGGGTCAGATGGTGGACTTTTAGAAGGACTTGAGATCCTTCAGGGTCAGATGGTGGACTTTTAGAAGGACTTGAGATCCTTCAGGGTCAGATGGTGGACTTTTAGAAGGACTTGAGATCCTTCAGGGTCA
The DNA here is from genome assembly GCF_947650265.1 of Symphodus melops. Classification (NCBI taxonomy): domain Eukaryota; kingdom Metazoa; phylum Chordata; class Actinopteri; order Labriformes; family Labridae; genus Symphodus; species Symphodus melops. The sequence goes on from NC_136706.1 coordinate 24,342,101, forward strand.
GATGGTGGACTTTTAGAAGGACTTGAGATCCTTCAGGGTCAGATGGTGGACTTGAAGAAGGACTTGAGATCCTTCAGGGTCAGATGGTGGACTTGAAGAATGAATCTGGGTCAGATGGGGGATTTGGAAGAGGATTGGGCTGGGGTGGTGGACTCGGAAGAGGACTGGGGATCAGATGGTGGACTTGGAGAAAGAGACTCTGAGGTGCTGGTTGTGGTCAAGTTGGTGGTCATGTAGGGCGATCAGAGCCTCGATGGCTTCCTCTACAGATGCGAGCTGGATCAGAGCCATCTTCCTGTCCTTCCTGTGAGGGAGGAGTTAGTGACTCGTTAGTGACTCGTTAGTGACTTGGTCTGTAACTCGTCAGTGACTCGTTAGTGACTCAGTCAGTGACTCAGTCAGTGACTCGTTAGTGACTCAGTCAGTGACTCGTTAGTGACTCGGTCAGTGACTCGGTCAGTGACTCAGTCAGTGACTCAGTCAGTGACTCAGTCAGTGACTCAGTCAGTGACTCGTTAGTGACTCGGTCAGTGACTCGGTCAGTGACTCGTTAGTGACTTGTTCCGTGACTCGTTAGGGACTTGTTAGGGACTCGGTCAGTGACCCGTTAGGGACTCGGTCAGTGACTTGTTAGTGACTTGTTCAGGGACTCGTTTGGGACTCGGTCAGTGACTTGTTCAGGGACTCGGTCAGTGACTTTTTCAGTGACTTGTTCAGGGACTCGGTCAGTGACTTGTTCAGGGACTCGGTCAGTGACTTGGGCAGGGACTCGTTAGTGACTTGGTCTGTAACTCGTCAGTGACTCGGTCAGTGACTCGGTCAGTGACTCGTTAGTGACTCGTTAGTGACTTGTTCCGTGACTCGTTAATGACTTGTTAGGGACTTGGTCAGTGACTTGTTAGGGACTCGGTCAGTGACTCGCTAGGGACTCAGTCAGTGACTCATTAGTGACTTGTTCAGTGACTCGTTAGGGACTCGGTCAGTGACTCATTAGGGACTCGGTCAGTGACTTGTTCAGGGACTCGTCAGGGACTCGGGCAGGGACTCGGTCAGTGACTCGCTAGGGACTCAGTCAGTGACTCATTAGTGACTTGTTCAGTGACTCGTTAGGGACTCGGTCAGTGACTGTTAAGGGACTCGGTCAGGGACTCGGTAGGGACTCGGTAGGGACTCGGTCTCTCTTTGACAGCGGGCAGTGTAGTGTGTGTTACTCACTGGAAGAACTTGAAGGCCTTCACTGTGAAGCCTCTGGAGGTGAACACGTCCTTCAGGTCGTCGTCGGTGACCGCCGCGCTGCGAGGAGACAACACGGTTAAATCAGACAAACAGGAAGTGACCAACATGGAGACGGCGGTCTCGAGTCTTACGGGATGTTGGAGAGGTGAAGGGTCGCCGACGGAGGGAAGATGTTGTTAAAGTTTTTGGATCCGGGTTTTTTGAAGCGATGGAGGGCGGAGCCTGAGAAGTCTCGGGTCAGCACCTGCTCGTCTTGCCCCGCCCCCCCGCGAGGCAGCTGCACCACAGGGTGTTTGGACAGCATCACCCTGATGACGTTTCCATGGAGACGCTGACCGTTCAGGTGACTCATCGCTGTAAAAATAACGATAAAATAAATCTCTGCAAAGTGACCTGGAGTGAAGATTTCACAATAAAAGATTTCACAAAAAAAGATTTCACAATAAAAGATTTCACAATAAAAGCTGGTAAAGGTGTCGCACCGAGCTGAGCCTGAGTGGCATCGCTCATCTGAACCAGAGCGCTCTCCTTCTTATTGAAGAGAATCTTCACCCGCTGAACGTCCCCGTACACACCTGGAACACACACACACACACGCACACACACACAGACACACACACACACAGACACACGCACACACAGACACGCACACACACACACACACACACACACACGCACACACACACACACACATACACACACACACAGACACACACACACACACACACACACACAGACACACGCACACACACACACGCACACACACACACACACACACACACGCACACACACACACACACACACACACACACAGACACACGCACACACACACACGCACACACACACACACACACACGCACACACACACACACAGACACACGCACACACACACACGCACACACACACACACACACACAGACACACGCACACACACACACGCACACACGCACACACACACACACACGCACACACACACACAC
>NC_136706.1:24351816-24359316 GCF_947650265.1 Symphodus melops
CGAGAATTAAGCCCCGCCCCTCTCCTCCTGATGCCATATTCCCAGGATGCTCTGCTGCTGCACTGATGGCCTGCAGCGCCACCCTCTGTCGACAAACACACACAGCTGACTTCATTAAACGCACGCGTGAGGAAATCCTTTCATGTTTTCAAAAGGATGAAAGAAATGATGATGTGGGCGGGGCATGTGCTGCTGCTCCTCACCTGATTGGTCAGATTGTCGGTCTTGAGCTCCCGGTGGTTTGAGTACTGAATGAAGATTGGCTGGTTCCTGATGGTGGGCGGGGCTGAAGTGTAGTAGTTCACCATGGCAACAGCAGCTTCCTCTGACGCCATTTCTACAAACGCCTGAAAATGATATTTAACGTTTTATAATCATTCTAAAAACAGATTCATCAAATGACATGAACGAGATCTTATGAGATTGTTTCTTTTTAAAACCTCGCCTCTCTTTTCTCATGTGTGTGTGTGTGTGTGTGTGTGTGTGTGTGTGTGTGTGTGTGTGTGTGTGTGTTAGCAGTTAGCTCTTCGCTGTTAGCCTGAACAGTTACCTGGTTTTTGGTCTTCAACGTTATCAGCTTACTAACTTGGCCAAAGGGAAGCGCCAGAGCAAGCACTTCCTGTTCAGAGACGTCAAGCGGAAGCTGACGCAGGTGAAGAACCCGAGATGGGACGAACTGAGCACGCTCAGTAACACACAGCCTATCAGTGCCATCCACTGTGAAGGGACAGAAAGTGTGACGTTAAAACTACGTGAATACAGAGGTCGAATGATCCAAACTTCTCAGAACCATCTTTGTGTTGTTTTCAGATCGATACGGATTTAAAAAGTCGAGATGCAGCCACATTTTCAACCAAAGAGAACGCAACCTCGCTCCTCCTCGCTGCTCCTCGCTGCTCCTCCTCGCTCCTCACACCTGTAGTTACTGATCAACATGTCTGGAAGTCGTCGTTCCCATCTATATAATGTTATAATGCTCCGAACACGTCGCCCTATCTTAGGTGAGACTCACTGAGCATGTGCGAAGGTCCTGCAGACATCAAACCCCTCAGGTGAGACTAACCCCCCTCAGGTGAGACTAACTCCCCTCAGGTGAGACTAACCCCCCTCAGGTGAGACTAACCCCCCTCAGGTGAGACTAACTCCCCTCAGGTGAGACTAACTCCCCTCAGGTGAGACTAACCCCCCTCAGGTGAGACTAACTCCCCTCAGGTGAGACTAACTCCCCTCAGGTGAGACTAACTCCCCTCAGGTGAGACTAACTCCCCTCAGGTGAGACTAACTCCCCTCAGGTGAGACTAACTCCCCTCAGGTGAGACTAACTCCCCTCAGGTGAGACTAACCCCCCTCAGGTGAGACTAACTCCCCTCAGGTGAGACTAACCCCCCTCAGGTGAGACTAACCCCCCTCAGGTGAGACTAACTCCCCTCAGGTGAGACTAACCCCCCTCAGGTGAGACTAACTCCCCTCAGGTGAGACTAACTCCCCTCAGGTGAGACTAACCCCCCTCAGGTGAGACTAACTCCCCTCAGGTGAGACTAACCCCCCTCAGGTGAGACTAACCCCCCTCAGGTGAGACTAACTCCCCTCAGGTGAGACTAACCCCCCTCAGGTGAGACTAACTCCCCTCAGGTGAGACTAACTCCCCTCAGGTGAGACTAACCCCCCTCAGGTGAGACTAACCCCCCTCAGGTGAGACTAACTCCCCTCAGGTGAGACTAACCCCCCTCAGGTGAGACTAACTCCCCTCAGGTGAGACTAACCCCCCTCAGGTGAGACTAACCCCCCTCAGGTGAGACTAACCCCCCTCAGGTGAGACTAACTCCCCTCAGGTGAGACTAACTCCCCTCAGGTGAGACTAACCCCCCTCAGGTGAGACTAACTCCCCTCAGGTGAGACTAACCCCCCTCAGGTGAGACTAACTCCCCTCAGGTGAGACTAACCCCCCTCAGGTGAGACTAACCCCCCTCAGGTGAGACTAACTCCCCTCAGGTGAGACTAACTCCCCTCAGGTGAGACTAACCCCCCTCAGGTGAGACTAACTCCCCTCAGGTGAGACTAACCCCCCTCAGGTGAGACTAACTCCCCTCAGGTGATAAACTCTCACAGTCGAGATGTGAGAGGATCTGTGTCGCACGACGAGGGCGAGAGCAACATCTGGAGAGGTGCAGCGACGGCCATCTTTGTTTACGGCAGACGTAAAAACTTTATGAACAGAAACACGAACCTGATGTTGCGGAGAACAAAGAGCAGTTACTCAGGCGTTAACAGGAAGTAACAGATTATACAGACAGGAAGCTCGGGCCGTGTCAGAAGGATTTTATTCTGTTCGGATCGTTTCTTTTGGCCACATGTGACGTTTGAATCATACAACGACTTGAATCTGATTGGAGGAGTTTTGCAATCAGATACTAACAGTTCACTGCGGGGCTCGGGGAGGCGGGGCTTACCTGTGGACAGGTTGGACGTGCTCATGTTCTCCGAGCCGCTGAGAGAGGGTTTCTGCAGAAACACAGAGAGTGCACTTGGTCAAACAGCTGAAAGACGCAACCATGGCAACCACTCACAGGCTGAATCCATCCTGCTAACTGAGACACCAACAACGACCTCCTTCCAACGTCAGTGTCGACCCTGCAGCTCAGACTATGAAAGAGCAGCAGCCAGCGTTTAGACGCCATATAGCGGCGGCTCGCGTTCTCTAAAGAGCGCGGCGGTCGTACTGACTCAAGTACAGGTGAGTCTTAAAAGAGACCAGCTCTTTATGAGGACTCGGGCAGGCGCACCTGAGTACGGTACGTCTGTGTTCACACTCCTCAAACAACCGGACTGTAGGGTCAAACATCAAACATCTGGGACTCGGATCCGGGTCCCAGATGTGAAACCCCCCTGAATGGAGGCTTTGAACAAACTGTGCTTTTTATCAGTACAAATCATAAAACATGGAACTAATTAATGTGTCCACAACATTCAGGAGTCTGTGATCAAGGTTAATGACGTTTGGACACGCCCTCTAATGACGTCAGGACACGCCCCTGCTCTCCTGTCTGTTTAAAAAGATGATTAGTAAATCCTCTCTGATCACTTTTATATTAAACACAATGAGCTTAAAGATGTAGACTTGAATATATAATTAATATAAAGACCCTGTGTGAGTTTAGATCTTATAAACACTCTGTACTCTCCGTGGACTCAGTTATCGCGACATCTTCGCCAATCACATCGCGTCGCTGAATCGTCACTCTTCAAAACAAAAACAGAAAAACGCAACGCACGCGCGACAAACAGCGCGCGAGGAGCGGGAAAATGGAAAGGATAAAAAGGGGGCTCGGCGGCAGGAAATGTATCAGTAAATAAGTAAACAACAAACAAGGGGGAGGGGTGACGCCAGAGGCACGCGCAGGTGCGGTTCAGTCACCAAGGAAACGCGAGGAAGGAAGGAAGGAGGGAAAATAAGGAAGGTTCGGGAGGTGTTTCCCGCGCTCACCCGTCCATGTTCCGCGAGGAGGAGGAAGAGGAGGAGGAGGAGGAGATGAAGAGTTGTTCTGGTGCGCGAGCCTCGAGCTCCGCACGCGCACAGCAAGTCGTGAAGAACGAGCTCACTTCCCGTTTGGTGACGTCATGAAGAAACATGGCGGCTCCTGCAGACACGCCTCAGATCAGATCGATAAATAGATCTATGTAATAAATAAAATGCATAATAATATGTTGTATATAATAACATATTAATAACCAGGAAACACTTTTTATTTTAAGTTAGATTCACTATCAGAATACAGCTTTGACATGTTTTATTTTGTAATACTTTATGACATTTGTGAACAAAAAAGCAGGAAACAACAGAACGCTTAAATACTTAATATAAACACAATCAAAACAAACTACTCAGGATGGCACGTGCCTTACAAACAGATTCTGCCCCTAGTGTTTAAAATGGGTGCTGCAGTCTAAATTATAAATATTACGGGAAAAATATGTTCACAGTTTTGTACCTTTCGGCTTTTCATCTTTACTTCCTTTGACCTCTGCAGCCAGCCTCTAGTGGACACTCGAGGAACTGCAAGGTTTCAGTGTGCCCCTCTCCTGCATATTTAGAAGGAGCTGCACCTTCACGTTGATTCTTTGAAGCTGACGAGGACACAGAAAGTCTGTGTCAGAGACTTCTGATTGGTTCCTGGTTTTGTTGGATCTTATTATTTGTGCTGAGCTCGGTTCTGTAGAGCTTATTTGAAATAATAAAAACAAGTCCCGGAGTGTGCCGCTGGGAGTGATAATGTAACATAAGCTACGTGTTAAACATCTCGTGGACCTGTTAGAATCTTTGCTTGCAGACCGGAAGTGGAGCTGAGTAGCTGACATCCGGGTGACTTGACATCTTGAAGTGGGTGAAAGGTGGAGAAGAAGAAGCTTGTCATTCTTCTGCTTGTGAAACGGAACGTTTCTTTACCTGTTTCCTCCACACCTGAGCGAGCCGAGCCAGCATGCTGCAGAACACAGGGTGAGTGCACGTGAGCTTCAGAATCAGAGTTCACGCGATCTTTACAAACCTGCAGGTCACTTTCTCACAGTCAACATCTGTGAAACTGTGAGGAAGCAGATTTGTGATTTAACACGTTCAAAGTGTGATGACCTTTGACCTCGAGGAGTATAACGTGTGTTTCTGCAGAGTCTGGTCAGAACCCTTATTCTCAGAAGTCCTCTGAGTTAGTCCTGGTCCTTTTCATCGAGTCCACCTGGAACCAGCTGGACACAGAGGTTTTAGTGGACCCCCCCTTCATGGTCATAGACCTGTTCAGTGATGTTGAGACTGATCCTGAATCCTTCAGACTCAAACAGACTGCTGTTTCATAAAGAGGACATGCTGACCTGAGACCAGGCTCCAGCTGTTCTTGGTGGTCTTAAAGAGGCTGTGTGTGACTTTCAGAGGTCCTTAGCTGAACGCTCTCATGATGACATGTAAACATTGTTTTTTATCGCCCACAGATGAGTGAACGTTCATGTCTCTGTGTTTTCTGGTTAACGTGTTCTCCAAGTCCTTCACTTCACGAAGTGTCATTTAATGTTTGTTGTCAACGTCCTCCTCACTGCGCTCACAGAAACCAACAAACTCCTCCCACAATGCATCCTGACATCCTCCCACACTCAGCACACACTCCTGCTCGTGTGTTTGACCTCTGACCTCCTCCCCGAGTGTCTGTGTGGCGAGCTCACGAGCGACAGGTTACTGTTCACCTGACGGTCATGAGGCGTCGCTTCATACGTGGTATTTGTGAAAGTCACATTTTGCACTTTTAGAGCAGGTGAAGGCGGAGCCTGGGAGCTAACATGCTGTCTCATTAAACATGTCACATGTTTAAAAAGTGGGACCAATCTAAGCGTTTGATTGGCTCACACGGTGACATGTTCGACCACACGAGAGATGAAGAACCAGAAAGTCAGCCGTTTGAGCCCGGAGGTGGAAACGCTTCTTTAAACAAGAAGAGACCCAACAGGTTTCCCTCTGTTAGCTTAGCACAAAGACTGTTAGCACGCCAGGCGCTTACGTTGGCGTCTCATGTTAGCATGTTCCATACTTTAATGTTTTAGGACGGCGTGTGTTTCAGGAAGTTAGCCGGCTGCACGCTCTTCATCACCGGAGCGAGCCGGGGCATCGGAAAAGCCATCGCTCTGAAGGCCGCCAGAGATGGAGCCAACATCATCATCGCCGCCAAGACCGCCGAGCCCCACCCAAAACTACCAGGAACCATCTACACCGCCGCCCAGGAGGGTGAGAAGCTAACACACTGACATGCTAACGGGCTACAAGCTCAACAGTGTTTACCAAACGCCACGACCCGAGGTCATTGTGTCACAGCAAACATTCATACAAACACTGAGGACGTGATGTCATCACACATTTCTCTGTGCGTTGTTTGTGTTTCAGTGGAGGCGGCTGGCGGGAAAGCGTTGGCCTGCGTGGTTGATATCCGTGATGAGCAGCAGATCGGAGAAGCTGTTCAGAAAGCCGTGGAGAAGTTTGGAGGTGAGACGACGTTCAGGATTTATTTTGTCGTGAAGTCGAATCGTTTTAAACGTCTTCAGGGAAAAAATCGGAAACAAACATTTCAAAATAAAAGCCTCTGCGGTCATGGTTAGAATGACCGTGTTTACACCACATGACATCAGCCGTCACTCTGACAAGGGGAGGAGTTTAGAGTCAGTTGCCATGGCGACCTTCTCAGGTGAGGGGTGCGTTTGAATCGTCCAGAAGTGTTGGGGGGGGGGGAGACACAGATCAGGGAAGTTAGCAGTGATGAACTTTGACCTTGAACCCAGAGGTGAACTCTGAAGGTCATGATGTCATCAAAGTGAAGGATTCTGGGAGCTTCCTTTATTTAACCCCTCGTAGTTATCTGGACCATAGACGCCTCATGACGTGCTGGAAGGCATGAAACATGGCGGCCATGTTGGATGGGTGGCTCTGTGCTGGCAGCAGAGTGACTCTGCAGCTTCTAACTGTAATAAGCAGTATTAATAAGAGATGACCTGAGACGACCTTTCACAGAGAACATTCATTGATCATGTCAGAGCTCAGTCTCTCCGTTTGTTCTGATCATTATGCTAATCAGAGGTAAACCTTCATCAATAGAAATGATCAGAGAGCGTCAGAGACCCATCCAAGATGGCGGCCGCGCTGACACGTCAGCTCCGATAGGCAGCGTCAGTCTATGAGGGATCTACGTGTTTTATGTCTATGGTCTGGATTATTTCACCTCTCAGAGGAAACATGTTCACAAAAGCTTTTTGTAGTCCATTTCCTGAACATTGTAGTTTCATAGATATGTAGAACACTAGATGACTCACTCATGCTTTTTGCTGATGGGGAGCGACGTAGCAACGTGGCGGCCATCTTGGGTCAGGCAGCTGGCCCTGCTCAGTACATTGATGTTAATGATAAATGTATTTAAATAACCATAACTTGATCAATTTTCAACCGAAATTATATGAAATCATTATTTCTAACATTTAATGGTCCCAGGTATGTTACATTAGTAACCTCCAGTATAATTATAACTAAATACATAACAGTGAAATATACCTCTATTTATTTTAGACTCATCAGTATTATGTTCCTGCTGGGTGGAGCAGAGAAGGAACAACATTAGTTTCTAATAAGTTTAATGAAATAAAAACGATCCACAGAGATATTGAATAATGTTTCAGTATCCGACCACATGTCCATGTCCTCCTGTCGACTCCCTACAGTAAACAAACAAACAAAAACCCATAATAATTCCAATAATAATAATGTAAATAGCAGCTAACAATGCACACACACACCTGTAGTTAATTATTTAGCCTGACACTGAGTGCATTGTCTTTTCTTCAGGTCCAGCTGAGACATGGAGACGACAGATTAAAGATCTTTAATCATAGTTGAGTCAGCTGACCTCAGACATCTGAGTGATGTAACAAGGTGCATCATGGGAGCCTCTAAGTTACACAGCTAATAAACAACATGCA
>NC_136706.1:24361816-24371816 GCF_947650265.1 Symphodus melops
GGAGCGACTCCCGCCTTCAAACCACCGACATCAGCCGCGTCCGCCTCCAGTGGGCCAATAGAAAGCACCTTCAACGTCATCAGAGGAGTCCTCAGCGAGGACGTGGTGAAGTCGACGCAGGGCATTTATCAGTTTGACCTATCAGGTAACATGGGTGCCCATATAAGGAGATCTTGTGAATATGTTTGTGCCCATATAAGGACACGTAGCAGGTCACTGATGTGTTTGTGTCCATAAGGAGAGAACCCGGGTGTTTGGTTCCTGGACTTGAAGAGTGGCTCTGGCAGTGCAGGACAGGGCCAGCCGCCTGTCAAAGCGGACGTTGTCATGACGATGGACTCGAATGACTTCAGCAAGATGTTTGCAGGTGAGTCATCACCATGACAACGGGAATGTCATTAAGCTGTTGGGAACGGGGCAACTGAGCCTGCAGCTGAAAAAACACAATGATCAGATGTAACGCTGTAACCATAGTGACGAGCGTGGTCAGTTGTGCTGTTTCCATAGTAACGGCTGTCTCTGTTTGGCGATTTCAGGGAAACTGAAGCCGACGATGGCGTTCATGTCGGGGAAGCTGCGGATCAAAGGTGACATGGCGCTCGCCATGAAACTGGAGAAACTGATGGGCAGAATGAGCAAGGCCAAACTGTGAACCTGAAGCCCCGCCCACAGGCTTCTGAGGCTCCGCCCACTCGCTGTACATGTTGCCTTATTAAATAAAACGACGTAACATTTTCACAGTCAAATAAAAGTCTTGCTTTAATGATGGCTGTGTGTGTGTGTGTGTGTGTGTGTGTGTGTGTGTGTGTGTGTGTGTGTGTGTGTGTGTGTGTGTGTGTGTGTGTGTGTGTGTGTGTGTGTGTGTGTGTGTGTGTGTGTGTGTGTGTGTGTGTGTGTGTGTGTGTGTGTGTGTGTGTGTGTGTGTGTGTGTGTCTTCTTCACACAAACATGTTCTCACATCTTTCAGCAGAAATGAGTGAATCATCCAAAAACACTCTTTTAATAGATCCTCCTTTTTTTAGTCTAATCGAGATCAATTAGCTTCAGCTGTGAAGATGACGTCTTAATAGAAACGTGCGCGTGCGGCGCTTCAACTTCCGGTCTTAATTGTCGACCGAGCAGGTGGTCCAGGTGTGTGAAGTTGTCCGCAGGTGTTTGGCCGGCTCCTCGTGCAGCTTCAGAGGCTCGGAGCGGACCCGGCATGCCTGCACGTTTCGGAACGGTGATGGTGGCCTGGGTTTGGGTCAGTCTGCTGGCTTTAGCCCGGCTCAGCACGGAACAGGAGCCGTGGGACGCAGACTCGGGTCCTGTTAGACCGCAGGTCCTGATCCCGGACTCCGAGCCGCAGGATGAGTCCCGGAACGGGAGCAGGTTTCTCCCGGTGCTGGTGTGGAGGTTTGTGGAAGGTAAAGAAGTGTGAGTGAGAATTTAACATGAGCACGTGACGTCAAACCTCTCTCGAAGTTTCTTCAGCTCTAAGAACTGAGAGTATGGACACGTTTCCCTGAGATGACGCATTCATGCTCACGAGACTTCAGATGAATTCAAACCACGTTGTGTCCCCGAGGGGACATTCAGGTGAAAGTGTAAAGTTGAAGAAGAAGAAGAGTGTTCTCTAATGGCTGCTGACAAAGAGCTCGTGCTGCCGGAGTGTCACGTTCAGCTGAGACTTTCACATTTCTCCGGTACAATGATGATCCGCTCCTGAACCTCTAATGAAACAGGAGTGCGTCACGTGCAGGTGTAGTGAAGGTGATTGGTGAAGAACTATTGAGCCTGTCATGACAAGAAATCATCATACAGATTATTAAGAGTGGTTTTGGTCTTAATGGTAAATTACACAAAGCTATACTCGCCTCACCAACATTAAATTACAAATATGAATACAATGAATACTGATGTCATTATAGTTTGATTTAATGGTGTTTCTGTTTAATATCCTTAATGTTACATGTTTTTAGGTTCCACGCTGCTGAAATGCTCTAACTCTAAATGTGTCCATCGAGGGTCAAATAAAGGATTATCTAAAGTTGTATGACTGAGATGGGAACTTTACCTCTATTAGAAGTTCTATCAATGACATAGATTGATGGGCTCCAAACCTGAGTCACCACCAACTAATCAATTCATCCCTCCGAGTGTTTGCAGGTAACAACACCTTCAATAAAGCCTGATCATGGCTGCTGTCCTGCGTCAGACTCTTCTGTCTCATGATGGCAGGCTGAGCTGTTTGTCCTCCTCCAAGCACGAGCGTGTTTCAGCTTCACCTTGCTGTCTCCTCTCCACCTGCGCCTCACAGCAGCCATGAACATCCTTTACGTGTTTGCAGAGACTGTCTGCTGCATAATGGGTCCTACATACAGCCTGTGTTCTGCGTGTTCTGCGTGTTCTGCGTGTTCTGCGTGTGGGGAGTAATAACTCAACGTTGTGTTTCAGAGTCTCAGCACGGCGGTGAAGGATCGGCGTTAGACATTGGACGGCCTCAATATCGCTGCAGCGACAGGACGCTGTCTGTTCGCTTTTCGCTCGTCCGGCACTCTGCCCTGAGTCTGGAAGGTGAGTTTGATTCGTTCACCTGCTGCTGGTTTTACATTCAAAGGTTAAAACTCTTTTTACCAGTTTAAATAAATGGACTTCAGCTTGTTTAAATCTTTTCTAGTTTTCCTCCGACTCAAAGTGTCACACCTGCACATTCACACTGATGGTAGAGGCTGCTGCAGTATGAACTCATCCATTCAGACGCATTCACACACTGATGGTAGAGGCTGCTGCAGTATGAACTCATCCATTCAGACGCATTCACACACTGATGGTAGAGGCTGCTGCAGAGTCCATCAGTATGAACTCATCCATTTATACACATTCACACACTGATGGCAGAGGCTGCTGCAGTATTAACTCATCCATTCAGACACATTCACGCACTGATGGTAGAGGCTGCTGCAGTATTAACTCATCCATTCAGACACATTCACACACTGATGGTAGAGGCTGCTGCAGTATGAACTCATCCATTCATACACATTCACACACTGATGGTAGAGGCTGCTGCAGTATTAACTCATCCATTCATACACATTCACACACTGATGGTAGAGGCTGCTGCAGAGTCCATCCGTATTAACTCGTATACATCTGTTTGCAGTAATTCACACATTAATTCTCCAGGCCTGGAGCTTTTCCATTGTGACGTTTAAACTGTCAGTTTCCTTTTATTTACTGTGTTTCTGACTTTAAAGCGCGATTGCTGTTTATTTATATTTGTATTAATTTAATGAATTATTTTTTTTTGTGTTTGTACTGATGCATCTAATGAAAATCTTCTGAGCTTGTTCGTGTCCTTGTTGGCCACCGTAAGGTTACACCCCCTTTTACCCCCTTTGTTTTAGTTTAGAGATGGGTTTCTGTGTTGAAATATGGATCGATCTTCTGTCAGCCTCAGACAGGGGACTTCTATCTGTGCTCGTCCTGTTAGATCTTACTGCTGCTTCTGACACCATTGACCATCAGATTCTGTTACAGAGACTAGAACAATGACTTGGAGTTACAGAGACTAGAACAATGACTTGGAGTTACAGAGACTAGAACAATGACTTGGAGTTACAGGGACTAGAACAATGACTTGGAGTTACAGAGACTAGAGCAATGACTTGGAGTTACAGGGACTAGAACAATGACTTGGAGTTACAGGGACTAGAACAATGACTTGGAGTTACAGGGACTAGAACAATGACTTGGAGTTACAGGGACTAGAACAATGACTTGGAGTTACAGAGACTAGAACAATGACTTGGAGTTACAGGGACTAGAACAATGACTTGGAGTTACAGGGACTGCTTTAAGTTGGTTTAGATCCTATTTATCAGACAGGTCTCAGTGTGTTCATGATGAGTCCTCTATGTAGACCAAAGTTAGCCATGGAGTGCCTCAAGGATCAGTGCTTGGTCTGATTCTCTTTACATTATGTATGCTTCCTCTCTGTAATATTATGAGGAAACACTCCATGAACTTTCATTGCTATGCAGACGATACTCAGCTCTACATAGCAATGAAGCCAGAAGACACCAACCAGCTTCGTAAACTAGAAGCCTCAAGGACATCAGGACCTGGATGACCAGAAACTTCTTACTGCTCAACTCAGACAAGACTGAAGTTCTAGTGATTGGACCTAAGATCCTTAGAGAGACTTTCTCTGATGATATGACGGCCCTTAGTAGTATTAGCGTAGCCTCTAGTACCACTGTTAGGAACCTAGGAGTTCTGTTTGATCAGGATATGTCCTTTGATTCCTACATTAAACGCATTTCAAGGACAGCTTATTTTCACCTTGGTAATATCTCTAAGATCAGACAGATCCTGTCACAACATGATGCTGAAAAATTAGTTCATGCATTTGTTACCTCCAGGTTGGATTACTGTAATTCTATTTTAGCAGGGTGCTATGGTAAATCTCTAAAGACCCTCCAACTCGTCCAAAACGCTGCAGCTCGTGTTCTTACTAGAACGAGGAAAAGGGACCACATGACTCCTGTATTGGCTTCTCTCCATTGGCTCCCTATAAAATCTAGAATAGAATTTAAAATCCTTCTGCTCACCTACAAAGCTCTAAACGGTCAGGCACCATCGTATCTTAAAGAGTTAATTGTACCGTACTATCCAACAAGAACATGACGTTCCCAGAATGCAGGCCTGCTCGTGGTGCCTATAGTCTCTAAAAGTACTATGGGAGGTAGAGCCTTTAGTTATCAGGCTCCTTTGGAATCGTCTACCAGTCGGGGTCCGGGAGGCAGACACACTAGGTACTTTTAAGAATAGACTTAAAACTTTTCTTTTTGATAAATCTTATAGTTAGGGCTGGCTTAGGACCAGCTCATAGTTCTGCTGCTATAGGCCTAGACTACCGGGGGAACTGGCACCAGGATCTCTTATCTCTCTCTCCCTCTTTCTCTCCCAGCTTTCTTATCTTATAGTAATAAGATATGTCTATAGTGACAAGCAGTAGCTTGTCACTATCTTTGTATTCTAACCTCTCCTTTTGAGCTCTCTTAGGTTCCTTGAGCTCTCTTAGGTTCCTTGAGCTCTCTTAGGTTCCTTGAGCTCTCTTAGGTTCCTTGGGACTGTTGGTGAGGATGGCCTGCCCAGACCCCCCCCCGCCCCCCCTACCCTATCCTATCCTATTCTTCTTTCTGCATCTTGTCCCATTTTCAAGCCCAGCTCAGTTTAGCAGATGGCTGTTCATCATGATCCGGGTCTGCTGAAGATTTCTGCCTGTTAAATTAAAGTTTTTTCTTGCCACGCTATGATGGATTAAGCTGGGCTCTTGTAATATAGCCATCAGTAAGGTCCTTTACCTGCTTTATGTAAACATAACAATGAGCATGGTCTTGTTACCTGCCCTTTTGTTAATGTTAACAGACAAACAGTAAGGTCCTTTACCTGCTTTTGTAAAGTGTCTTGAGATAACGCCTGTTATGAATTGACGCTATATAAATAAAGATTGATTGATTGATCGATCCATGATTGTGTAGAAAATGTAAACACATTTTTAATAATGCCATACAGGTAGAAATGTGTAATATCATCATTAGTCACTTTTACACATCAGGTCCCCTGAACTCTATCAAATCGGTTTCTCTTTCTAAAATCACATTTTTCTGAGTTTTGTCCCTGTTGTCTCTACAGACGGGAAAGGGTTGCTGTCTCTGCCAGATGAATGTCGTGGTTCTGCTCGTACCTTCGGTCCCTGGCTGCTGCTGAGGCTCCCTTACAGCTGCCACATAGGATCATGGGTCTGCTTCCTCTTTCCAATCAATTCAACTGAAAGCATGTGGCTGCTAGTTCAGGAAGTGTTTGCCTGCATGTTGTTGGTATCCCGTTTTGGTGTCTTTGGCTGAGTTGGTGTGTCGGCCCGACTATAGCTGCTAACTAGTGTAGAATGCTAAGTGCTAATGTTAGCATTTCATCAAACAGGAGCTTCTTCTCCAGAGGTCAGTGAACACAACACGCCTCTTGAAACTTAAACCTGAGTATACCTGAAAACATTTCTGCTTCAACTGAACACATGACAACATGAGCTTCACTGTTTTACTTCCTCCTCCTGTTAATTAGCACACAACAAATCTATCAGACTACATTACCCACAAGGCCTTGTGTGTGTTCTAGAGGTTTGGTAGCACGTCAGCCTAATGTAACGGATGCATGAAAACCAGCTGAACCATCCTATGTGCCGTCGTAAAAGAGTCAGCGGGGATGAAAGATCTTCCGTGTCTGACTCTGGACGTAACCAGATATTTTGAAACTATTCAGGAGTCTAGCTAACGTAGCTAAACATTCTACGATTCATATTTGACGTTATGGAATAATTATTGTTGCGTTACAAGACTGAAAATGAACGGTAGGTTTAGCCCTCAAAAGTTAGCTCTTTACGAGAACAAAGTCAGAAGCTGGTTCATCCTGCTAACATAAACCTATTTACTCTCCAGAACTCAAATGGAACGGCGTCGTTGCAGTTGAAACTGCGATATTTCGACCATTTGAGGCAGACAAACGTGACTGCTGTAGCGTCCTGTCAGGATCCTTCAACGTTCAAACGACTTCCATCCCCCATGGTGAGTTGCAGAGAAACAGATGTGACAGTGAAACTGCCACTTGGAACGACACTGAAGAAGGTCAAAGCTCTGGGTAAAGACAGCACTGTTGGGGCGGTGCTCACTTCAAAGACCAAAGGTGCAGCACTTGTGCAGATATCAACTCAAGCAGACACGGTAAGGATGGCCCGGCTCATGATCCAAACTGTAAACTTTGAGAATGAATGCTAATGAGTGACTGTTCTCCAGGATTCCATGTTTCAAATTATTTATGTGGACTCGGATGGGGAAATGTTCACAATGCTGGCAGCGTGCTTCAATGCAGCGCCCCGTATGATGCAGGATTATCAAAACAACCACTGTAGTGTTTGGGCCTTTGAGGAGAGTCCTCCAGAAACAACAGGGCTACCTAGTCCACAACCAACAGGGCCATGCATGCCAGTGGAGACGGACTGTGTTCAAAGCCCATTTTTAGGAAATGAACATTTTGAGTTGTGGGGATTGACTGGAATTCCAACTGGGATGTTTACTGGTGATGACCAACCCACTATTGCCACTACCGAGATTCCTCTCCAGCCATTCGATCCAGAAAGAACAGAGCCATCCAGTCCACAACCAACAGCCTCTACAAAGGCTGTGTCTACGGTCTCAATTACAGCAGCCACTACCACTTCTAGGACAGCAGCCTCTACCGCCTCTACAAAGGCAGACTCTACTACTGCAGCCACAACCGCCTCAACGACAGCAACCTCGACAAAGGCAGACTCTACTACTGCAGCCACAACCGCCTCAACGACAGCAACCTCTACAAAGGCAGACTCTACTACTGCAGCCACAACCACCTCAACGACAGCAACCTCGACAAAGGCAGACTCTACTACTGCAGCCACAACCGCCTCAACGACAGCAACCTCTACAAAGGCAGACTCTACGGCCTCTACAAAGGCAGACTCTACTACTGCAGCCACAACCGCCTCAACGACAGCAACCTCTACAAAGGTAGACTCTACTACTGCAGCCACAACCGCCTCAACGACAGCAACCTCTACAAAGGCAGACTCTACTACTGCAGCCACAACCGCCTCAACGACAGCAACCTCTACAAAGGCAGACTCTTCTACTGCAGCCACAACCACCTCAACGACAGCAACCTCTACAAAGGCAGACTCTACTACTGCAGCCACAACCACCTCAACGACAGCAACCTCGACAAAGGCAGACTCTACGGACTCTATAGTGGCCACTACCGTCTCCCCAACAGCAACCTCTACAAAGGCAGACTCTACTACTGCAGCCACAACCGCCTCAACGACAGCAACCTCTACAAAGGCAGACTCTACTACTGCAGCCACAACCGCCTCAACGACAGCAACCTCTACAAAGGCAGACTCTACTACTGCAGCCACAACCACCTCAACGACAGCAACCTCTACAAAGGCAGACTCTACTACTGCAGCCACAACCACCTCAACGACAGCAACCTCGACAAAGGCAGACTCTACTACTGCAGCCACAACCACCTCAACGACAGCAACCTCTACAAAGGCAGACTCTACTACTGCAGCCACAACCACCTCAACGACAGCAACCTCTACAAAGGCAGACTCTACTACTGCAGCCACAACCGCCTCAATGACGGCAACCTCTACAAAGGCAGACTCTACTACTGCAGCCACAACCACCTCAATGACGGCAACCTCTACAAAGGCAGACTCTACGGACTCTATAGTGGCCACTACCGTCTCCCCAACAGCAACCTCTACAAAGGCAGACTCTACTACTGCAGCCACAACCGCCTCAACGACAGCAACCTCTACAAAGGCAGACTCTACTACTGCAGCCACAACCGCCTCAACGACAGCAACCTCTACAAAGGCAGACTCTACTACTGCAGCCACAACCACCTCAACGACAGCAACCTCTACAAAGGCAGACTCTACTACTGCAGCCACAACCACCTCAACGACAGCAACCTCGACAAAGGCAGACTCTACTACTGCAGCCACAACCACCTCAACGACAGCAACCTCTACAAAGGCAGACTCTACTACTGCAGCCACAACCACCTCAACGACAGCAACCTCTACAAAGGCAGACTCTACTACTGCAGCCACAACCGCCTCAATGACGGCAACCTCTACAAAGGCAGACTCTACTACTGCAGCCACAACCGCCTCGACAGCAACCTCTACAAAGGCAGACTCTACTACTGCAGCCACAACCACCTCAACGACAGCAACCTCTACAAAGGCAGACTCTACTACTGCAGCCACAACCACCTCAACGACAGCAACCTCTACAAAGGCAGACTCTACTACTGCAGCCACAACCACCTCAACGACAGCAACCTCGACAAAGGCAGACTCTACTACTGCAGCCACAACCACCTCAACGACAGCAACCTCTACAAAGGCAGACTCTACTACTGCAGCCACAACCACCTCAACGACAGCAACCTCTACAAAGGCAGACTCTACGGCCTCTACAAAGGCAGACTCTACTACTTCAGCCACAACCGCCTCAATGACGGCAACCTCTACAAAGGCAGACTCTACTACTGCAGCCACAACCGCCTCGACAGCAACCTCTACAAAGGCAGACTCTACTACTGCAGCCACAACTGCCTCGACAGCAACCTCTACAAAGGCAGACTCTACTACTGCAGCCACAACCACCTCAACGACAGCAACCTCTACAAAGGCAGACTCTACGGCCTCTACAAAGGCAGACTCTACTACTGCAGCCACAACCACCTCAACGACAGCAACCTCTACAAAGGCAGACTCTACGGCCTCTACAAAGGCAGACTCTACTACTGCAGCCACAACCGCCTCAATGACGGCAACCTCTACAAAGGCAGACTCTACTACTGCAGCCACAACCGCCTCGACAGCAACCTCTACAAAGGCAGACTCTACCACTGCAGCCACAACCACCTCAACGACAGCAACCTCTACAAAGGCAGACTCTACTACTGCAGCCACAACCGCCTCAACGACAGCAACCTCTACAAAGGCAGACTCTACTACTGCAGCCACAACCGCCTCAACGACAGCAACCTCTACAAAGGCAGACTCTACTACTGCAGCCACAACCACCTCAACGACAGCAACCTCGACAAAGGCAGACTCTACTACTGCAGCCACAACCGCCTCAATGACGGCAACCTCTACAAAGGCAGACTCTACTACTGCAGCCACAACCGCCTCAACGACGGCAACCTCTACAAAGGCAGACTCTACTACTGCAGCCACAACCGCCTCAACGACGGCAACCTCTACAAAGGCAGACTCTACTACTGCAGCCACAACCGCCTCAACGACAGCAACCTCTACAAAGGCAGACTCTACTACTGCAGCCACAACCACCTCAACGACAGCAACCTCTACAAAGGCAGACTCTACTACTGCAGC